>NC_061107.1:84023653-84043935 GCF_015104395.2 Macrobrachium nipponense | reverse complement strand
AGGGAGATAGAGGAGCAGGAGGGGGGAGAAGGAGGGAAAAAGAGGAGGAGGAAAAAGAGGAGAGGGAGAGGAGGAGGAGGAAAAAGAAAGTCCTTTAAAGCAGCGGCGGACAAAAAAATATATATATATATATGTATATATATATATATACAATATATATATATATATATATATATATATATATATATATATATATAATTTTATTCAGAACTTGTTACGCCAGAAGGGAAAAGCTTTCCAGTTCTGAGAGTCTTTTTAATAATAAAGCAGCAAGTTCCATGAAGTCTTTATACTCCTGGTTGTTTTAGCTGCCATAGTTGTGTGACTACCAGGTACAACGTTTAAAACGCTCAGGCATGATGCGTTTATAGCCGAGTATGCATATCGACCCTTTACTTACTAACGAACCGGAGCGGTGTACTATTGCTACCAATTACTACCACGAAGTCAAGCACCGCACGCGCACGCACGCACGCGCGCACACACACACACACACACACACACACATATATATATATATATATATATATATATATATATATATATATATATATGTGTGTGTGTGTGTGTGCGTGCATACACATATACCTATTACCCCCGTCGTCAATCGTCAATAATTTGACCCCATCAGAAAACCACGACAGCAAAAAAAAAAAAAATAAATAAAAAATAAATAAATAAATACAATAAAATAAAATAAAATAATGTTGCAAATAATAAACTTTTCCTTCCCGGGTGCCCTCCCCTTCTCCGCAGACGCAATCGTTCTATATCGGTGCCCCCAAGGTCCTTTAAATATACTGGGAGAGGTCGGCTCATCAGCGAGCGAAATACGTTCCCTCTGCGCATGACGTCACGCTACGAACAGTCTCCCCTGACAGCACTGACTCTGACAGGTATACGTAGTAACACGTGCAAGGATACCTTTCCAAAAAAATACTTCTTAATGTATAAATATTTTATTTTTGTTTTACTTAAAGTTACAGATGTTCCTTATGGTAGAACCATACTTCTAAGTTTCATAATAATCTGAGGCTTCTAAACAAAAAGTCATAGGGAAATAGAGGTACCTTTCAAGGGAACACAAATACTGTAATGTGTTGACCGTCACTTATCCCTAACCAAGGAGGTATGGATTAACGTAGAGAAAGTTGTCCTTGGTACTAAATCCTATACAACGAGTTAAGGATTAACATAGAGAAAGTTTTTTGGTACATGAACTCTCATTTTAATTCTAACAGATTAAAACAGAACAAAGATGACAGTTTAATGGTGAAGGAATTGAGATATGCATGAGTTTGTTTCTCACCGAGCCAGGTGTGGACCCTGAGGGGAAAAAGAAGTTGTTGTTCTTTTCATGGTTTTTTCTTACTGTAGTCCTGCAGTCCTCTGTTTCTTTTTACTCGTGTCGATAATGTTGTTAAGGTGCCGCATTCTAAAAAACACTGATATTTTGGCAAAAAATTCCACATCCTCGTCAGCAACACCAGCGACAGCAGATTTCATTTCAGCAGCCATTGTTTTTATGCATTCCGTTCCTGGTCTAAGACCATAGCCATGAATTGCTGTAAAAATTTCTCTACAAATTTTCAGTTTAGAAAAAAAAGTCGTCTGATGGTGCATAGAGTTTTCCTTCACTTATATAATGGACCCATGTCTCTGACGTCTTGCTGTTAATAATGTACCCTATACTTGGATATTTAAAGGAAAACTTTTCACTACATATCCACCGATATATCTTAAGGACTCTCTCGATAACAGATCCCGTGGTGTCTCCTGATTTCTGACATTTAGCAAATTCTGTTTCCTCAGAAAACATTTCGTCATTCTTAAGATCCACATCAAATTCCAGGTCTCTAAAAATGATGTTTATCATACATATTTCTTAGGCCAGTTCCCTGTCATGGAAAGATTTATCATGTCCGTTTCCATCACGTCCAGAGATGATACCATTTCATGGGATAACGGTCAAGCTTCATAATTATCCCTACCTAGCAAAACGTTTTTCAATCTATATTTGAAATTAACTGCATTGGGATAATCATGAGAACCCCTCATCTGCCTAATGCATCAAAAAACTTTCAAGACAATCTTGAATTAATTTCCGTGTCATAATAAAAGAAAGTTCATGACTGTTTTAGCATGTTATGTAGCCCAATCATTCAGTGACAAGATAATATCACACCTTTTTAGAATTTGTAAAGGCAATTCAATTTTGGGTTTTTTACCCTCATTCCCAGCATAGCATCGACCATTTTTTGTAAAGCACTTTTCTGGCTATCCAACTTTATCCCAAATGCATTGCGGGCTTTTATGTCACCGAACATCATAGAGGAATTCATGACATCGAACCATTCATTCACTGTAGCTATAAAATCGGCAGTTTCCTTCCAATTGTTGCTCTCTAGTAAGGCCCTTTCCCTTTCTCCTAAAAATACAATGCCTTAGTACATGACTTTGTAAGTAGCTGTACAGCATACTTTACACGCTGTCTTTGTAAGCCACTTACATTGATATGCGTTTCATTAATTTTATATGCTAAGGCATACTCTGATACGGTTTTCATTAGCATTTCACGGACACAGGCATCAGATACACTGCTTCCATTTTCCATAAGAAACCCGTGGTCCAGAAAATGATGCCAATTAACTTTACCAAATGGGAGCATCAGCAAATAAGAAGACATTCCTGTCAGCACATGGGTTTTTAAAAATGACTTTCTCAGGGAATAAAGGAGATCAATCCCGAATTCTTTCCAAACCCGCCAAATTATTAGGTCCAAGATCATGGACAATTGCCTCAACGGCAAAGCGAGCTTTTTCAACATTTATAAAAATATCAGTCATCATATTGGTAGTATATGAGTTGCTTCCAGCTTCCCATCAAACCTCTAACCACTTGAACTTTATCAAGAGGTTCATACAAAACGTCCATCCCTTGTCATAACTCCACTTACTACCAATATTCATTTCATCAACTGAAATAACGGCAAGTTTTTGTATTTCCGTCATTGTTTTTGATTTTGCCTTCCTCTGTGACAGAACCAATGCAAAATAACCGGCTCACATTTCAGATTTTGCGCTCGTTTGTTCAGTGTACTTTTTGATGGCAGAGGAAATCCTCTTTTTAGTTCGCAAATATGAATAGCTTTTGGTGTTCATGCTTCTGAGAGTGAAAGCTGCCGATATGTCTTCATCGCGCCATTGACTGACAAGCTTTTTAGTTATGAGAGCATTATCTGTGTTGTACTTAGCACAGGTTGAAATAACTTGTTTATTTATGTTAATGTGAACTTAGGTTCTGTCACTTCCATTTCCAAATTAAACCAGTTTCAGTTCTTGATTGGTCTTTTCCAAATGCTCTATTTTTTTCTTTAGCTCTTCCACTTCCTCTACTTGTTTAATTGTATTTTGTTCAGAACTCTCTTCAGGCTGTGCAATAATTTTCTTGAACAGAGACTTCTGGAGAAGAGCACGCTTCCAGTAAACATCGTCTGCGTGTTTGCAAGCATGCATCCATTTCTTCTGTTCTTCTTTTTCGTCTTTTGTTTTGGGAAGCTAAAAATATTGAATACCCTAATTAATGTCTTTTTGCTATTACTATGACATCCAAATACAGCAAAAATGGAAAGCATGGCTGCTGGAAGTTAATAAACGTGACAGAGACCAAGTAAGACTACCTCTAGTCAGGTCAAACCTCGGCCACCGTCTCCGAAACTTAACGTCACGAAAGCTCCGCCCACATGCGCGTAGCTCACTTGATGAGCCGACCTCTCCGAGTATATTTAAAGGACCTTGGGTGCCCCGATACCAAGGTGCCTCCTCGGGAACGGTAGAGCGGCCCTCAGTATTAGCGCCACGGAAGAGGAGCCTTGAGCACCTCGGGACAGATAGTATAGAACATTCCCAGTCCATTCCACACACATCACCGACATTCTTCCTTCGCTTATTCTTCTCCCAAGCTTCCCCCCTTAACCGTTTTCAACTCACCCCCCCCACCCCCCCCCCCCCCCCAACCCAACCATGTATTGTTCCCCTCGTTCCTCTTGAAAATCTCCCATTAGGCTTTCGTTGCCCCAAGAACGGACTGACTCGATCGCTCGCTCGCAACAGCAGCAGCAGTCAGTGCCAACACACCACAATATTTCACTCGGGTGCCAACAATTCCTCAACATCGATTTCAACGCGGTGCCAGCCAAACGGGTGGGCACAACGAAGAGAGTGTCTCTGGTAGCGCTTAAAAAAAGCTCCAGTTTGAACGTGTACGCGTGTTTCTCTCTCTCTCTCTCTCTCTCTCTCTCTCTCTCTCTCTCTCTCTCTCTCTTGGTGATTCACCCAGACCAACCACTTCACTGCCTCGCACTTTTTTCTTATGCTCTAAATTCCTTCTAAAGGCTTATTATGTTTGCCGGCTTGCACCGTTATCAAGTAAATTAACATGAAAAATTTACAAACTAATAAATAGATTGATAAAAATGTATGTAAATTGTAAGTTACAGGAATTGTATTAGGGTAGTAATGTACTGCATCTTCGCGTGAACTTCTGAGGTTCAGATTGCACAACATCCCAAGAGAGATTGTTCCACAGTCCAACAGTGTGAAACATCCTCAGAGAGACTGTTTTCCATAGTCCAAGATTGTGAGGAACAAAGGACCTCTGGAAATGAAAAGTTCGACAGCGAGACACATTTACTGCATATCGGTGCTGCTGTTCAGCAAATCTAGTCGCTCTGGGCAGATAAAGGGGATCAAGGATCAACTGTGGCTGTGAAAGATCTGTTAAAATGGTTGTATTTAATATAGTATACAACATAAAAAAAAATTCATATGGACAAAAGGTTGCAAAAAACAAGTTTTGTGACTTGAAACTTGAAACTCCCGCGCCAAATCAAAATGTCTCCAACGTGATAATTCGGTGCAACGAAGCACAGCCCGTATTTCTTCGCCCTTCTTCTTCACCCCCCCCCCCCGCCCCCCCCCCCCCCCCCCCCCGAGGCTTCACACATCCCTCGAGATGAAAAACCCCCACCTACTATACAGTGATCTCGCGTCGCATAATGGAAAGTAAAGGCGCCAGGGCGAGTCGAAAGCCCACCGAAAATAATTTCGGCGCCGTTGAAAATGAATTTACCTGACGTTAACGACCATTAAGGCCCTAATAACAAAGTGGTGTCTACGCTTACGCTAGGAGGGTATTCAGAAGTCTCTCTCTCTCTCTCTCTCTCTGAACGAGAACCGTGCTGGCATAACGCCAGATTAATCATTAACAAATTCTCTCTCTCTCTCTCTCTCTCTCTCTCTCTCTCTCTCTCTCTCTCTCTTCTCTCTCTCTGGCAAAAACGCACATAATTCATCGCTCATTGCCATTCTCTCTCTCTCTCTCTCTCTCTCTCTCTCTCTCTCTCTCTCTCATAAGGGAAAAACCCCACAATTCATCAAAAAGACAAATAAGCCACTAGGAGATAATTAGGCATTCCCAAAAACAGATTATTAGACTCCCACAAGGAAATAACTAGGCATTCCTAAATGGAAATAATTAGGCAATCCCCCTAACATATAATTAAATAGACATTCCCACAAGGAGATAATTAAGCATTCCCACGAGGTAATAGACATTCCCACAAGAAGATAATTATGAATTCCCACCAACAGAATATTTATTAGGCAATCCCGACCGGAGATAATTTGGCAGCCTCACCAGGTGATAAATAAATAATCCAGACAGGATATATTTAGTCAATCCCACCAAGGGATGATTAGGCAACTCCACCCGAATTTTCCTGTGTTTGTATCCCCATGTTGTACTACCTTCCAAGCAAGAGCAAATAAAATGATTTATACCTGAAATAAACCAGGACAGCATAATAGGTAGGTTTATGTCAATTAAAAATCCATTTGAATTTTTTTTTTTTTACTTTCCTCTAGCAGAAATCTGAATATTTTAAGAGATGGCAGCTCAAGTTCATTGTTTTTTTATTTTACTTTTTTTGGAGGGGGGGAGAGGGGGAGCGGGTGTGAGGGGATTTCAGATGTCTCATTGGCAAGATGTTTTCGGGTAACGTTAAATTACACAAGAGCAGCGCTGTCATGTAAATCCGAAGAAGAAGAAGAAGAAGAAGAAGAAGAAGGAGAAGAAGAAGAAAACGAGGAGAAATATTCAACGAAACTTAATGATGTCCACTAACAATAGATTGACGCCAGGCAAATACCAAAACTGCAAACTCATACAGAATCCATAACATACGAACAATGAATCAAGTTTTCATATCAACTGGATAATTTTCGACTAATACTTATTTTCCCCTCCGAGCATCCCTGCGGCCCACTACTGCCTCTTACACCAGACTCCTGAAGACTCTGACAGAGCTTCAGCAACGGTCCTCAGAGCCAGTGGCGAACCAAACGACATTTAATATTTATTGGAATTCGCCCAACTAATTGATGGCCGCACCAAATTACTGAAACAATGTTCTGAATGCTGTCAGTCTCTGCGTGACACCCTCATTTAAATTGAAAACCACGAAAGATAAGATATCACACAGTCAATTTCACATGACGTCGTCGATGTACTACTATCTCCAGATAATGAAAAAAAAGCTCGGTAATGAATACAACAATTATCGGAAAATGTGTACGAAGGGGACGGATGTGTAATAATTACATAGAATAGCATACAGAATTTAGGCTGAAGGCCAGGCGTTGGCACCTATGAGGTCATTCAGCGTTCAAAGGGAAAATGACGGTAACGAGGTTTGAAAGGTGTAACAGGAGGCAAACCTCGCAGTTGCAATACGATTAAATGATTAGGAGAGGGTGGAAAGTCGAGTGGAACAAATATGAACGGAGTTACAGTAAAAGGAATAGAAGGGGTCGAAGGACCGAATTCGATTCAGAGGAATATGTTTCAGATGATTAGAAATTAATTTCTCGTGTTTCGGATTCCACAATAAGCCGTAGGTCCCATTGCCAAGTAGCCAATTGGTTCTTAGCCACGTGTTAAAAAATCTAATCCTTTGGGTCAGCCCTAGGAGAGCTGTTAATCAGCTTAGTGGTCTGGTTAAACTCAACTTAACTTAGGGGTCGAAGGGAAGCCGCAAAGACCCTTCAGCAATGCCTACAGTGAACCGCATGAGGAGCACTGACGGCACTTCCCCCCTACGGAATAATAATTACATAGACGAGAAGCAGGAGCCACGTAAATACACAATTCTTTGACGCAAAAGGAAATGTATGAACTGATATTGCAACCCAATGATTCGAGTTACTGCTCCTCACACGCGACCTTCAAGGTGCACTGCAAGCTTCCAAACATTGGACTTTTGGGTGCTTCTGCTACTCCTTCTGCTGCTTTTGCTTCTTTTGCTTCTGCTTCTGCTGCTCTACGGGCTGCTCTGTGAGCAAGAGCCCGTGCTGGCATAAAGCCAGCTAAATCAACAACAACATTCTGCTTCTGCTGCTGCTGCTGCTGCTTCTGCTGCGTCTGCTTCTATTGCTGCTGCTTCTGCTGCTGCTGCTTTTGCTTCTGTTGCTGCTGCTTTTGCTACTGTTGCTGCTGCTTTTGCTTAGGCTGCTACTGCTGCAAAGCGTCAAGTCGGGCAGCCCATTCTCAACTGAAACAAATAGCTCAGAGGCACTCACGACCCCAAAATATTTAACTTCTGACCAAAATATTTGAAGATAGGCGTCCAGTTCATGCGTTCCCTCCTCACGGAGCGCAAAAGATACGCTTTGAAAGTAAAGGCTTGAGAGAGAGAGAGAGAGAGAGAGAGAGAGAGAGAGAGAGAGAGAGAGAAAGTCGCTTTTTCCGAAGAGCAAACAACGGCAGAAGTCTAAAATAGAAGAGCGACGTGAATACCAATCGGGAAGCAACCGAGGTGTTAATGTGATGTATTTAATAGTATTTAAGAAGCATTTAAAAGAATCTTTCTTTCTTTATTTGTTTCAAGAGACACTTTCGTAATCCTAACAGCAAAACAAAACGATAAAAGAACTTTTGAAAATGTAAAAAAATAAATAAATAAATAAAATATGCTACCACTTCCACACAAAAGGAACATAGAACCTTTTCATAGCTTTGATAAGTCAAATCTGTTATCTTAATATAAACTAGAACTGGACAAAGATAACTTAACACAGACACACACACATTATATATATAATATATATATATATATATATATATATATTCTGATATTCTGCAGGAGCTACGATACTGACGAGAAAACACTAAAGGACAATTATAAAATATAAGAAGCAACTTATTTTGAAAACGTACGAGGGGATCATCCCTGTGGAGGGCTGTGCATAAAACCAAAGAAAGTGAAACAGTGAAAGTGTGTGCGTAGAGAGAGAGAGAGAGAGAGAGAGAGAGAGAGAGAGAGAGAGATTCGACAGTAACCTCACAAGTAAACTCCTCTCAGACACATAGCAACGACTCGACGTAAAGTTAAACTACTGACAAAATAGGAAACAAATAGCAAAATACATTTCCCTAGGTCATGTGATATAGGGATGCAATAAGGGCGAAGTCGGCCGCGTTAAAGGACCAGGAAATAAAAAAAAAAAAAACACTCAGGAAAAAGAGATTAATATAAATTGCTTTTTTGAGTGTCAAGATGCCTAGGGTGATGGCGGCAGCTTTAAAATCATTGCCAGAGGTCGCCCATACCACGACAATCAATGGACGGAGCTTAAAAGATTCTCTCTCTCTCTCTCTCTCTCTCTCTCTCTCTCTCTCTCTCTCTCTCTCTCTCTGTCGGATCAATGTTCTCTATCTTGATCCGAATTCGGGTGTGGAATTGGAACTGGAATCTAAAATTTAGGCCAAAAGCCAAGCGCTGGGACCTGTGAGGTTATTCATCGCTGAAAGGGAAATTTATGACAAATTGATGACAAAAATAGAATTTATGACAACTGTATGAGTCAAAATCCAATGTAAAATTTACATTCAGTCAGGGAAAGTAACCCTTACTACGGCTGTAGGAATAAGTCTATAATTTTTTTTTTTTTCTGGGGTAACGAAAAATTTTAAAATTTCAACCGACTGATTAAGTTTAGTCCCTTTAGTGTCTTCTCATTTGTAGAGAGAGAGAGAGAGAGAGAGAGAGAGAGAGAGAGAGAGAGAGAGAGAGAGAGAGCGAGAGAGACGTACTAGTACGTACTAAAATAAGAGAGAAAAAATTCGTTTCCATACAAAACAAATAGGGAACTTGAGACAGTGACCACTTGATGTGGGAGAGAGAGAGAGAGAGAGAGAGAGAGAGAGAGAGAGAGAGAGAGAGAGAGAGAGAGAGAGAACGCAACCCACCCAATCTTCCCTCGACAGAGAAGTTAAAAGGAGGAGGAGGACAACAAAGCTAGCAGATGACATCAAATTCCTCCCACGACACAATTCAGATTCAGTAAAAAAAATAATAATAAAACAAAACAAACAAAGATACCTTTAGAGAGAGAGAGAGAGAGAGAGAGAGAGAGAGAGAGAGAGAGAGAGAGAGAAATACGCAATTAAAAAGTATAAGTATAAATTCTTACTACTCCATACCAAGACTTTTTTACTTCTCCTCACCAACGGCAGAGAGAGAGAGAGAGAGAGAGAGAGAGAGAGAGAGAGAGAGAGAAAGAGAGAGAGAGAGAGAGAGCTCACAAAGAACCCACGAATACCTGCTGAATCAGGTTTACCTTGATTACCTGTGTGGATATACCAACTCTCTCGCCTGCCACCCAGACAGTAACAAAAATATCATGAACAGTGAGTGTGGCGGGTATAAGGTGCGATCTCTCTCTCTCTCTCTCTCTCTCTCTCTCTCTCTCTCTCTCTCTCTCATTCTAAAAGGTTGTCGTCTCTTTATCCTTAACACACACACACACACACACTCATATATATAATATATATATATATATATATATATATATATATATATATAGATATATATATAATTATATATAGATATATATATATATTAGCAATAATGCCTAACACCAAAATGTTAATTGTAAGAAAGAATGGCATTCGCAACCGTCATTTTTTATGATAAACGAGGAAAAGTAGACAAGATGAGAAATTACTCGCGTGGTCGGAAAGAGAGAGAGAGAGAGACCTTACAGACCTTACATCTTGTTCGGGTTGCCCCAGGTCCCTCAGTGTGAGGCACCTCTAATGTCTACCAGAGAGTTGCTAGTACATCTTCCGGTATATTTTGCATCTTCCAATCTTGGATGGTCTGGGATGCAGTTTAGATATTTGTCGAGCTTATTCTTAAACACATCTACGCTCACTCCTGATATATTCCTCAGATGAGGCTGGCAACGCATTGAATAGACGCTGCATTATTCGATGCTGGTGCGTAGTGGATTAATGTCCTGTGTGCTTTCCTTATTTTTCCTGGTATAGTTTTGGGCACTATTAATCTACCTCTGCTTGCTCTTTCTGATATTTTTAGTTCCATGATATTTTCTGCTATTCCTTCTATCTGTTTCCATGCCTGAATTATCATGTAGCGTTCTCTTCTCCTTTCTAGACTATATAATTTTAAGAATTGTAGTCTTTCCCAGTAGTCTAGGTCCAAATTATTCTTCTATTCTAGCTGTAAAGGACCTTTGTACACTCTCTATTTGTGCAATATCCTTTTGATAGTGTGGGTCCATATATCATATTGCAATATTCAAGTGGACTACGAACATATGTTTTATAAAGCATAATCATGTGTTCAGCTTTTCTTGTTTGAAGTGCCGTAACAACATTTCCCATTTTTGCTTTACATTTTGCCAACAGAGTTGCTATTTGATCATTGCATAACATGTTCCTATTCATCATCACACCAAGGTCTTTAACTGCTTCCTTATTTGTGATGGTCTCATTATTAGGTCCCTTATATGCATATAGCTTTCTTTCTCTGTCTCCATAATTTATTGATTCAAATTTATCAGAGTTAAATACCACATCCTATTTACCTCTGCCAATCATATACTTTGTTAAGGTCTCTTTGTAGAGCGTTCCTATCTTCATCACAAGTAATTTCTCTACTTATTCTTGTGTCATCTCTGCGAAACTACTCACTACCGAATCCTTAACATTATTGTCTATGTCTTCAATCATAATAACAAACAGTATTGCAGCTAACACCGTACCTTGCGGCACACCGATATTACCTTGGCTTCATCCGATTTCTCGTCGTTTGCAATAACTATCTGTTTTCTGTTGTGTAAAAATTCTTTTAACCATCTTCCTACTTTATCCACGATATTGTGTTTTCTAATTTTCTTCGCTAATATATTATGGTCTACTTTATCAAAAGCTTTTGCAAAGTCTAAATAAACCACATCTGTTTCATTCCGCTTTTCATATTTTTGAATATTCTCACGGTGGACTAACAGTTGGGTTTGTGTACTTTTTCCGGGTACGAAACCATGTTGTCCTTTATTAAACAAATTATTTTTTATTAAATGTTTCATAATATTTTTCTTTATTACCCTTTCATACACTTTCATAATATGTGATGTTAGACTCACAAATGGCCCTAGAATTAACTTGCCTTCCTTAGTCTTGATCCACTTTTGAAAGTAGGGTAATATTATGATAATTTGTGCTCATCATAAATCTTGCCTGTATCTACACTTTGTCTTAATAATATTGCAAGTGGCTTTGCGATAGAATGAACTACTTTCTTTAACAAAATAGCAGGAATTCCATCAGGCCCTGCAGCAGCTCCATTTTTAATTTCATTAATAGCCTGCACAATATCAGCTTCATTAATATCTATGTCAGCTAAAATCATTCACTTTAATCTCTTTTACTTCTATATCATTATCTTTCATTATCTATTCTAGGGGTGAATTCTCTCTTATATCGTTCTGCCAGTATGTTGCAAATTTCCTTTTTTTCATTCGTTAATCTCCCTTCAATTCTCAGAGGGCCTATATTTTCTATTCCTCTTTTATTCATCTTCTTCGCATATGAGTATAATAGTTTGGGGTTTTGCTTGATATTTAATAGGGTTTTTTCTTCCAAGTCCCGTTTTTCATTTTCTTTTGATTGTATAATCTTTTGTTCTGCATTTTCTATCTTACTTTTTAGTTCTATAACTTTCATGCATTTTTTTCTTTTGCAAGACCTTTTTTCCACTTTCTGATTTTCTGGAACAAGATCCTTCTGTCTCTTGGTATGCATGAATGATGTTTTTTACTTTTCTTCTTCGGTATATATTTTTCACATTTTCTCCAACCATATATAATATCTCCGTATTTACCCTTATGTCATCACTTACGAAAAATGTTATCCCAATCTTTGTTTAATTCTTCATTAATTTCTGGACCATTTTATATTTTTACTGTAGAAGTTGTATTTTCCATATCCTTCCCACTTTTTCATTTCTTGCTTATCTCTATTTCACTTGCTTTGGAATGAACTGTTAATTCTATGACATTATTTGGTCTGAAATACTCGCATTATAAACTATTATTTCTTTAACATAATCATCTCGTTCACAAATACTAGGTCTAAAGTATTTTCCTTTCTTGTTGGCAGGTGATTTATTTGTTTGAATGTTGTATTCTAGTAGCATATCTAATAGTCTTTTTTCAAATTGCCTCTTATCTTCTGCACTACTATTACTCTCTTTTTTATATGTATAAGTACAACCACAATCTCCTATTCGTTTCTTTCCATTCTGCGAAAGGAAAGTTGAAGTCACCAGATAGGAGAATAGTCCAGTCCTTGTGATTTCTACATATATCATCCAATTTTTCAATTTTTTATTATTAAGTCAAACTCTTTAGTATTAGAGGTCTATATATTACTATGTTCATCAATTTTTCAGATTCAAATTCTACCGCTATTAGTTCACATTCTGAGTTACTATATTTCTCATATATTTTTCCTTGTTTTTTGTCTTTCCCATATATTGCGGTTCCCCCTTGATTCCTATTTTTTCTATCTGATCTATAAGTTTGGAACCCTTTTATTTGATCATCATTCCCAGTCTCTTGGGAATACCAGGTTTCACTTATATTCATTATATCTATTTTCTTTTCATTTTGGGTTAGTTCTTCTAAGTACTCTATTTTTCTTTTTGAGTTACTCGTAACTAAACCCTGCGCATTCATCACTATGATGGTTTGCGTGTTTTCTCCTTCATTTAATACTGGTAGTAATAAGGATTTTCCCATGTCTCTTTCCTGTTCTGGTATGTTGTTCTTTTTTTTATTTCCAGAATTCTGACATTAAAAAATCCAACTTTTCCATAATATTTGAGAGAGAGAGAGAGAGAGAGAGAGAGAGAGAGAGAGAGAGAGAGAACTTGTGTTCTATTTTTAATTGTGAACGGAGAAGCTGGCAAACAGACTTCTTGGGGATCGTTTAAATCATATAAACATGTCACGCGAGAAAGTGCACAAGGGAATAAAAAAAAATATATTTTTCGCTTACTCTGGGAGTAAGCCTACAAACTATGCTGTTGTTGCTGTTGTTGTTGTTGGGCGGGGTGGTGGGGTAGTAGTAAGGTCTATAGAAGAGCCTAAAAAAAGTCTAAAAAGGTGTTTCGTGTTGGGTTACAGATAAGAGGAGTTTTTGGATACAATATTTATGATTTATTTATTAGGATGAAAATGTAAAAAAAAAAAAATAATAATGTGCAAAATATAGCATATTTATTTTGATTTTCGTTGGCGAAACAACGCTCTATTTGACTGTAGATTTTAGCACGCGCCTCGAGTAGGCTGGAGGTCGGATCACGCCTTGTTTTAAACCTGAAAGATGCCAACACATACCAAAGAATTCTTTCATTGAAATCACAAAATACTACATAATTTTTCAAAAGACTATATTTTGTTATCTATAAAGATTTGAAAAATTTACTCGTATAGAGTTAATTTGAACGTAGAGGGTCACAACAAACCTTTTAAATATATTAATAACTAAACAAGTAACGCCATCTCTCTCTCTCTCTCTCTCTCTCTCTCTCTCTCTCTCTCTCTCTCATCAAGTGCCTCACTATCTCAAGCTCGTTCTCTCATTTGCTCATCTGTATATAAACGAAGTTTGTGTTCTAATTCTCTCTCTCTCTCTCTCTCTCTCTCCACACCAAGTGCCTCAATATCTTAAAATCTCTCATTTATATACAAGAGAAGTTTGCTTTTCTCATCTAGCACAAAGACATAGAGGAACTCATCCCTGTTAAGCCTCCCCCACCCCGCCCCACAGACTTCACGACACACATTAGGCCTCCCTGGCCAAAAATAAAATTGGGGAAAGATCGTTCTGACCACCAAACGCATTAACTCGATATAATCCTCAGCTGGACCGTCGAACCTCTGTGTGTGTCTAGGACATCTCGCTCGGATAATGGATGGGGACCTATCGTCAGACTTGAGAGAGAGAGAGAGAGAGAGAAGGATTAGGATGTCTCAAAGACTTGTTAGTCCATCCGAGGAGACATCGTGTGCTCACTTATCTCTAGGAGCAGGTTTTACTGTTCATTCACAATGTCCTAATGAGAGAGAGAGTTACAAGGACTAGGATGTCTCAAAGACTTGTTAGTCCATCCGAGGAGACATCGTGTGCTCACTTATCTCTATGAGCAGGTTTTACAGTTCATTCACAGTGTCCTAATGAGAGAGAGAGAGAGAGAGAGAGAGAAGAGAGAGAGAGAGAGAGAGTTACAAGGATTAGGATGTCTCAAAGACTTGTTAGTCTATCAGGAGACATCGTGTGCGCAATTATCTCTAGGAGTAGGTTTTACTGTTCATTCACAGTGTCCTAATGAGAGAGAGAGAGAGAGAGAGAGAGAGAGAGCGAGAGAGAGAGTTACAAGGATTAGGGTGTCTCAAAGACTTTTTAGTCCACCACAGGAGACATCGTGTGCGCACTGATCTCTAGGAGCAGGTTTTACTGTTCATTCACAGTGTCCTAATGAGAGAGAGAGAGAGAGAGAGAGAGAGAGAGAGTTACAAGGACTAGCATGCCTCAAAGCTCCTGAGCAACCTGATACGAAAAAATTACTGAATTACTGAAGCAATCTAACACGAGAACAGTGCAACAACACGACCATCGTCAATATTAATATTTGATATGAATAACTACAATAAAGAACAGCAATTATAGGTAAATGTTCAAACATTCCAGCATTTTAAAATGCTCAAAAGGCATTTAAACATTGCATCACCTTTGCCATTTCAGCAGTAGGAGGGCACTTTCTGAAGGCCTGAGAGAGAGAGAGAGAGGGAGGGGGGGGGGGGGGGGGGGAGGGGGGGGGGGGGAGAGAGCTCTATGTCAATACCTTGACATCTGAGAGTCGAACCTCATGCCAAAAATGAACAGAGGCTGTGACACAAAACACTGTTGGGAAGATGCTCTCACCCAACGAGATACTATTAATTATCTCCTTCAAGCTATTATTTGGTTACCTCTTTCAAGAGAGATCTTCAACCCTTTTGGAAGGGTACGTGCTTAGGATGTATCTTGCACGGCGCACTGTAGGTAGAGTGAACGGTTTCTTTGCCGTGTTCCTTCAACTCCAGTTGTTGTTTTAGATTTAGTTGGCCTTATGCCAGCACGGGATCTTGCTCATAGAGCAGCCCGTAAAAACAAGTCGAGTTGCTTTCTGCCCTTAGTGAAGACCGCAGTGCTCTCTCTCTCTCTCTCTCAACTTTGTGACATTCTCTGCATTCCAACGAGAGAGAGATAGAGAGGAAGAAGATAGAGAGAGAGAGGGTGGGGGGTGGGGGGCAAACAATGCTAGAAGGCAAAAACAGGAGAGATCAAGAAAATTTAATAAAAGAAAGTGACAAGAAAGACGAACTTTCTAGAGAAAGTCCTTTATACCATCATCCAAGATCCCCACAGGCCTACAAATCTCTATTGGGACAGACAGCATTGGGGGGGGGGCATAATGGGGCAGTCATCGGCTTTTATTGGTTTCTTAATTAAAATCTTAAGTTTTTTTTTCCAGTAAGTATGCCTAATTCCATTCTCATCGTATTGTAATAACTAACTTACATTTTTTACTATTTATTTTTTCTTCTCTAATAACTGATCTCCTTTTTCTGTATTTCCCAATTACCTTCTGTTATTTTATTCTAACGAATTCTATATTCTTCGGACACTTCAATTTCAAGTCAATGGGCCTTTTGTGCTTGTTCCATATGGACTGGGTTCATATTCTGAACAACAACAATATAATATTATAATAGTAACAATTGGTTCGTTGGTATAGTGACTAGTCTCGTGGCGAGTGGCTCGGTATCATGATCAGTTACCGCTACCGTGTTGGGTCAGCGGTGCGAGGTTGAAAGCAGCATTCCTAGAACGATTGAATTTCAAGTCAATGGCCACTTTGGTGTGCTTGTTCCATGTGAAAAGGTTTCGTCTAACGAAAAAAAAAAAAAAAAAAAAAAAAAAAAAAAAAAAAAAAAAAAAAAAAAAAAAAAAAAAAAAAAAAAAAAAAAAAAAAAATAATAATAATAATAATAATAATATAATAATAATAATAATAATAATAATATTAATAATAACTTTTACTATAAGTACGGGAATATTACTTAGCTCCCTGGCAACACGATTACCATCACAGATAAGACGTTGATAATAGACATTAGGCTTCGCTAGTGAATTTTTCCTCCTAATCAATGGTTCCTACTGAGTATTAACCTAACAACCTACTTAGGTTTGAAATACAACATTATAGTTCTTCGTAAAATCTACGGCACTTAGGTCAACCAGTTTATCTCGAACGCCGTAGTATGGAAAATTCAATACCCTCCTTTGACCAAATTCAACCTGTCTCGTCTGTTTGTTTGTTTGTTTGTATGGTGTTTTTACGTTGCATGGACCAACGGCTTTACGCGACTTCCGAACCACGTCGAGAGTGAACTTCTATCACCAAAAATACACATCTCTCACACCTCATTGGAATGCCCGAGAGTCGAACTCGCGGCCAAAGAGGTGGCAGGCCAAGACCAAACCGACCATGCCAATGAGGCGCTAAGTTCATTCTCGTGTCGAATCATGAAACCATTGAAATAGTCATCGTCGCAGGTAACTGAGGATCAGAATGGAATAGAAAATAAAGGCCAATGTCCAATGGCTGAGACCTATGAGGTCATTCGGCGCTAAAAGGGAAAATGAGAATGAAAAGGTTCGAAAGGTGTAACAGAAAGAAAACCTCGCAGTTGCACTAAAGAATAATTGTTAGCAGAAGGTGGAAAGAAATATAGAAGAAACAGAATATGAACGGAGGTACAGCCAAGAGAATGAGACGGGTTGCAGCTAGGTGCCGAAGGGACCCTGCAAAAGAACGACAGCGCACCGCGTGAGGTGCACTGTCAGCACTAACACGCTACGAAGAGTAACTTGAAATAATGTGAACACAATTTTTCCTGAAAAGTGAGAGCTAGGAAAAGCAGTACCTATCATTCTTCAGTAACACTATAAACTGTTCGGCTTTCGAAGGACTGGGTACCTAAGCTGCAATCCTTGGAAGAGTGACAAATATTCTCTCTCTCTCTCTCTCTCTCTCTCTCTCTCTCTCTCTCTCTCTCTCTCTCTCTGCATGAAGAAAAACGGGGGATTTTGTATGGAGATAAAAAAAAAATGGACGTTGCTTGCCACTTTATCCTGCTATCAATTCCTGATACTCTAACACTATACAATTCTGTTTGGTAGTTGGGCTTGTTTTTTTCCTCTCTCTCTAAACTTCCCGTCAACAGGAATCTCAAAACATCATAACAAAGCTCTATCTTTATAAAAAAAATAAAAAAATAGTCAGTTGTTAAAAAGTTGTTCGTAAACAAGTGCTGAAATGAAAAGGCCAGGCCATGTGAAATTAGATGCGTTCTCTCTCTCTCTCTCTCTCTCTCTCTGAAGTCAAGACATACACTATGCGCTCGCGTATGCTTTCATACATACGCACGATTCTGTCCGGTTCCAATCGCCTGTTCCTAATTACCAATTGAAATCCACAGCTTCGTAAATAACAACAAATAAATTGACATGCAACCTAAAAAAACTTAAAAGAAAAAAAAAACAATCATATTTTCTCTTCACTTTTATGAAACCTCAAAATAGGATGAAACGTTTACGCTACAGGAAAATATGTATTGAGAGAAAAAAAAAATAATAAGAATCAATTAACATTTCCCACCCCAAAAAAATTTCCATACCTAAACACTGGAACTATTATTTAGACGTTATCGTGACACCATACGAATAAATAACCGTTAACCAACTAATATTACTTCCCATGCGTACCTAATATTAAAACATTTTCAGGTATGAATGTTTCCATGTTTCCCTAAATCATGAGAGATCACCGATGTTCGGATCGTGGTCGTCGATTGGAGTCACATCGTGATATGACGGAAACGTTTAAGTTTGTGATTTACACACACACACACACACACACACAAATACACACACAAAGCGCGATTTCAGTGTTTTTTTTTTTTTAATTTAAATAGCCGTATTTTCTATTCTACTGCACCAAACGTATATGGCAGAGACATTTACGTTTGTAATTTCCACACACAAACACAAACACACATACACATACACACATACAGGATAATTAAGGTGACTTTAGTTAAAACAACCGAAAATTTGTCACTTCAAATGCACCAAACATATCGAATCAGTAGCGTACATTAATAGCCAATTACTGGACGAACTAATAAATATAATTTTCTTTCACAAAGTAATATTTTACGTTAACATAAACCACTAAAGGAAAGCACAGAATGTTTAATAAAAAAAAAAAAAAAAAAAACCCTATCTGACACTGGAAAAAGTGAACTGACTTGAAGGGAAGTGATGGCTATCCTGACATTAAAAATAAACGAGGCGTTACGATTACATCAGATAAAACTCAAGCCAAAAAGAAGAAGAAGAAGAAGAAGAAGAAGAAGAAGAAGAAGAAGAAGACGAAGAAGAAGAAATACACAACATCTAATAACTGGTAGCACAGTCCTTACTTTGGGAAATGCTAAGCCAAGAAATAGTACATTAACTTGTTCTATTACAAATAGGGGAAAAAAATAACACACACACACACAGCACACGAGTAATCTAAACTGATTGACAGCTTAAAAAAACACAACTCAAGATTAAACATGACTGTCGAAGTGTGAAAAAAAGAAAAAAAAGTTTTCTCCTACAAAAAAAAAAAAAAAAAAAAAAAAAAAAAAGTTTCTAATAATAAAAAAAAAAAGAGGGGGGTGGGGTGTCTGTCTTATGCACGGAGCTTTGAAAACAACCTCTGGACCTTCAGTAACGACATTAATGGGCGTTTTTTTTTTTTTTTTTTTTTTAAACCTCTCTTCGCAGAGATACCCGGCGCCCCGAGGGTTTGTGATACGTCAAAGCAGTTCCTTGCTTTAAAAAAAAAACAAAAAAAAATTAAAGGGTTTTTCAACCGCCTTCCTATCAAAAGGTAACGCAAGACCTTAAGGTCTTGGCCCAAGAAAGGAATCTTTAAGACATTATTTTTTAAACCTGCATATATATTATATATATAAATATAATATATATATATATATATATAATATATATATATATATAATATATATGATTATAATCACTTTAGCACGTGATTCATTTATCACACATATCCACAGGTGAAAAATAAGAGACAGGGTGTAGGTCCTGACCGGTTTCGGCTTTATTTTCAAGCCATTGACAAAGGACTGGCTTGAATGGCTTGAAAATAAAGCCGAAACCGGTCAGGACCTACACACTGTCTCTTATTTTTCACCTGTGGATATGTGATATATATTAGCCTTAAACAATTCCCTTTGTATTTTAATAATTTCTTTATATTTTCACGCATTTATTTATTCATTTTCTGATTTATTTTTTCTAATAACTGATCTGCTTCTTCTATATATCCTATCATCTTCTGTTAATACTTTCAAACTAACACCATATTTCTTTGGAAGCTTGACTTTCAAGTCAGTGGACCCTGTGGGCTTGTTCCATATGAATGGAGCTCATTTTCTAAATAATAATAATAATAATAATAAAAGCACTTTCCCGTGTATGCAATAACGCATCATGGGGGTCACTTGAAACTTGTAAGAAGCCCTTGCAGTCAGGTGTAATCGGCAACTGATTATAAGAAGCGATCCAATATCCATTAATAAGTTACAGTAAACTGCCCTACAAGGAAGAATATGAATCATGGCTCTGGAAATATTGCAGGGAGTCTTAGGGGAATAATAACTAATATAATAATAATAATAATAAATCTAGCACTGGGACCTATGAGGTCATGAAGTGCGGAAAGGGGATTCAGGGAG
>NC_061107.1:84021164-84023153 GCF_015104395.2 Macrobrachium nipponense | reverse complement strand
CACAATACACAAAGCACTACACCCAAGAGCAAATACGGACAGACTATACATAACACGAAAGGAAGGAGGGAGGGGACTACTAAGTATAGAGGACTGCGTCAACATCGAGAACAGAACACTGGGGCAATATATA
Organism: Macrobrachium nipponense; assembly: GCF_015104395.2. Classification (NCBI taxonomy): domain Eukaryota; kingdom Metazoa; phylum Arthropoda; class Malacostraca; order Decapoda; family Palaemonidae; genus Macrobrachium; species Macrobrachium nipponense. The sequence goes on along the minus strand of NC_061107.1, from coordinate 84,023,020 downwards.
AAGACCAGTGAAGACGAGTGGCTCAAGAGTGCATGGGGAAGAAGGACTGATAAAAGTAGACGAAGACCCAGAAATATACAGAGACAGGAGAAAGACAAGCAGAACAGAGGAATGGCATAACAAACCAATGCACGGACAATACATGAGACAGACTAAAGAACTAGCTAGCGATGACACGTGTCAATGGCTACTGAGGGGAGAGCTCAAGAAGAAAACTGAAGGAATGATAACAGCGGCACAAGATCAGGCCCTAAGAACCAGATATGTCTAAAGAACGATAGATGGAAATAACATCTTTCCCATATGTAGGAAGTGCAATACGAAAAATGAAACCATAAACCACATAGGAAGCGAATGTCAGGCACTTGCACAGAACCAGTACAAAAAGAGGCATGATTCAGTAGCAAAAGCCCTCCACTGGAGTCTGTGCAAGAAATACCAGCTACCTTGCAGTAATAAGTGATACGAACACCAACCTGAAGGAGTGATAGAAAACGATCAGGCAAAGATCCTCTGGGACTATGGTATCAGAACAGATAGGGTGATACGTGCAAATAGACCAGACGTGACGTTGATAGACAAAATCAAGAAGAAAGTATAACTCATTGATGTCGCAATACCATGGGACACCAGAGTTGAAGAGAAAGAAAGGGAAAAAATGGATAAGTATCAAGACCTGAAAATAGAAATAAGAAGGATATGGGATATGCCAGTGGAAATTATACCCATAATCATAGGAACACTAGGCACGATCCCAAGATCCCTGAAAAGGAATCTGGAAAAACTAGAGGCTGAAGTAGCTCCAGGACTTATGCAGAAGAGTGTGATCCTAGAAACTGCGCACAGAGTAAGAGTGATGGACTCCTAAGGAGGCAGGATGCAACCCGGAACCCCACACTATAAATACCACCCAGTCGAATTAAAGGACTGTGATAGATCAAAAAAGAAAAAAATAATAATAATCGGTAAGTATCAAGGCCTGAAAAATTAAATGAGACGGATATGGGAAATACCAGTGGAAATTGTACCTATAATCATAGGAACACTAGGCACGATCCCAAGATCCCTGAAGAGGAACCTTGAAAAACTATATGCGGCAGTAACTCCAGGACTCATGCTGAAGACTGTGCTACTAAAAACAGCGCACATAGTGAGAAAAGTGATGAACTCCTAAAGTAGAAGGATGCAACCCGGAACCCCACACTATAATACACCTACTCGAATATGATGATTGTGATAAAATAATAATAATAATAATAGCCGTGGGCATATACACCAACATAAAGACTACTTATACAACCCTTCAACCAACGCAGATGCAACGAAATAACAATGATTACAAAATTTGCAACAATATGGACTCATTCACTGAGGCAAAAATATAGTAGCTTCATTTCTCTTCAAACGAGCAGCAAACCACAGATTAAATATATTCACTTTAAGTATGAACTGATTAATTCAAGATGCAAAAGCAGTATACTGAATAAATTCCCTCGTACTGAAAATTTTACCTAATGGAAAACTATTAATAGGCCTACAAGTTACATCCACATTAATGTCCCAGATATCGCAGCTGTACCGGAACATAGGCCTAACGACGCTAAACTAGGAAGCCAAAATACTTGGGTTTCATAATGAGGGTAATTTTTGTCCTCTCAATTACAAGCTTATGGTAATTAAGTATCCCACGGAGGCGAGGCCAGCGCAGCACAAGTGCACGAGAGAGGAGAGAGAGAGAGAGAGAGAGAGAGAGAGAGAGAGAGATGTCAGGAAATGGAATCAAGACAACTGGGTATTTAAGGACTAAAACCATTGATCAGTCAGTATATTTGATGGGAGAGAAAGAAACAAAGAGA
>NC_061107.1:83988664-84013664 GCF_015104395.2 Macrobrachium nipponense | reverse complement strand
ATGTATCAGTGTATGCTTTTCATATGAATATGTATCATTACCCACCCGTGAATATCCTTATGCTAGTGTCGGTATCTCTCTCTCTCTCTCTCTCTCTCTCTCTCTCTCTCTCTCTCTCTCTCTCTCTATATATATATATATATATATATATATATATATATATATATGTTATATTGTGTATGTATGTATGATATATATATATATATATATATATATATATATATATATATATATATATATAAAAGTCTCTCAAGAGAGTTCAAAGCAAACGCCATTATTCTATATCTAGTTTCCTGGTACAGACACTAGTATTAGTACCAGACCAACTTAACTAACTCAGACGGAACTCAAGAAGTCAACAAACAAGTGAGCATAACGACATGGAAAATATTTGATGACAGAGGTGCTCAATTTAGAAAGGAGTACACCGCACTGTTTACCTTTCTCGGTAAACATATTCTTTAAATAACTCCTCTTTGAGAGTACGGGGGTTGGGGGGGTGTTTTGAGGGGGGGATGGGTGGGCCCACAAGATTCTTCTATTTGTTTTGAGTCAACATGACGCCAAGTTGAGTTACCCTTTATGGAGCTGTACTCTCTCTCTCTCTCTCTCTCTCTCTCTCTCTCTCTCTCTCTCTCTCTCTCTCAAAAAACAACGAAGTGGAAATCCTGACCCTAAGTACATTCACATAACCAAAGAAGCAGTCTGTCATAGTTTTAAAAAGAGCTTTTTAACCAACTGAAACGTTCCAAAGGCAGTAAATCAAGCATTTACATAATCTTGGTTATATATCTCTCTCTCTCTCTCTCTCTCTCTCTCTCTCTCTCTCTCTCTCTCTCTCTCTCATACTTAATAATCCGCCCATGAAAGACAACGTCATCCGACAGTTGCAATGCGCGTCACCATGTCACTCTGGAATCTCATCCCAGCTGGGGTGGATGGCTGCTTTGAAAGGCGTTATTTTCAAAGGAGTTATCCTACGTTAGTATGCTTGATAACGGAAAATTACATTGTCCCATAACAGATAAGGTATTCTATTCAGTCACACCTATTTGTTATTGTGTTTAAATTACCCACACACACACATGCACACACACACACACACACACACACACAATTATATATATATATATATAGATATAGATATAGATATAGATATAGATATAAGATATAGATATAGATATAGCTATATATATATATATATATATATATATATATATATATATCATACATTTACATCATAGAACAGGACCTGGCATTTAAACAGAATGGTATCTAATAGAGAATTTTCTTCTAAAAATGTTACATACTTTCAAGGGCTTTCCTTTCCTTTATTTATACACTGCCTTGAACTATACTAATGCGAAGAACAATTGTGCAAGTGATCATATATATATATATATATATATATATACACGATCACTTGCACAATTGTTCTCCGCATTAGTATAGTTCAAGGCAGTGTATAAATAAAGGACAGGAAAGCCCTGAAAGTATGTAACATTTCTAGAATAAAATTCTCTATTAGATACCATATATATATATATATATATATATATATATATATATATATATATATTATATATATATAATAATATAATATATATATAAGCATATATAATATATATAATATATATATTAATATTAATAATAATATATATTATATATATATATAATAAATATATAATATACATATATATAATATATTATATATATATATATATATATATATATACTATATTATATATATATATATACAACCAAGGGGCAGGCAGGTGACGACCAAGGAATACATCAAATCAGGTGTTGACTGAAGGAAACAGGCCAATCTACATAGTTTTTTATTCCAACGTTTCGTAATAACATTTATTACATCTTCTGGGAATCTGTCAATTAATTAAAATAATATATAAAAACAATCTTAAATTTACTAAAAAATTAAAAAAAATTGTAAAAAGACTAAAATTTACTAAAATATACAATTACAGAAAATTATTATTTAAAAGCTGGAACCGCCAACCAACCTTAAGTTAAGAGAGAGAAAGACTGAATGATAGGAGACAACAAAAAAAGGAGACACGTTAACTAAGGTACAGTTGGATGGAGGAGGTTTGGGTATTCAACTGGGGAACCAAGCTGCTTAATGAGTAATGACTCTAAAATGGGTAATTCTTGGGGGTTGGTGTTTGCCCTATAATGCAAAAATCGTCTCTTTCGATATGTGTTTTGCAGATTTTTGCATGGTTCCTGATATTTGAATGTTCAGGGTTGGAGAGCCTACTTCCTGTTCGGAAGCTTATTCACGATGAGAATCGATTCTGACCTTTCAGTAACCTCTTCGTAGATCCCACGTAAGTCCCAGAGTTACACTTTGGGCAAGTATATTTATATACTACATTTGAGGTCAAGAAGGGACTCAATCGATCTTTATATTTAAAGAAAGACCCAATTGTTAATGGATTTTTTGGTATTAGTTTAATACTAACTGCACCATAGTGTTTTTCCATAATCTGAGTAAACTTTTTTCTGAAGGAGTCATCATGTAAAAATGGAAATTTTGCATAAATGACTAACTTTGGTACCGTGATAAATGTTTTGTATTGTTAAAAAACCGCTTATTAAGAAAACTCCGAAGCCTCTTATAAAATAGCTTTTGAGGGAAGCAATTATTTTTGGTAAAATATTCCAATAGGTAATTTATTCCTGATTGAAGGAATGCCAGTTTGATGTGATAAAAAAATGCCCCTATGTATAAGAGTTGACAATGAATTAAGCTTAAAATTATAAAAACATGAGCTGTATAATTAGATCCTAGAAACCCGACCGTAAAAGTTTTCTTCCTAAAAACAGAAGTGTTAAAAGAGCCATTCTCTCGTGTAACGAGTACATCTAAAATAAGCCAGTTGACTATTTTCCTCTCTTTCGACCGTAAACTTAATATTGTTATGTTGGGAATTAACATACGCTAAGAAAGAGTCAATATCAGAGTTTCTCTTGAATAATGCGAATGTGTCATCCACATACCTCACGTAAAAAATAGGGTGAAACCAAAACCTAAGAGGGACAATCATCAAGCATGCGCTCCTCCAGGGAGGACATGAAGATGTTAGCGAATGTCGGGCCCAAAGGAGAGCCCATGGCTACACCGTCTGTTTTTTTTTTGGTTTAAAAAAGTTTACCATCAAAAACAAAGGCAGTGTCCCGCACTGCTAATTCTAAAAATGTTTTTAAGATGAGACCGGTTAAAAATGCTAAAAAACAGAATCGGGTTCAGGAAATAATTTATCTAATATGATGTCAATTGTCTCCTCCACGGGGACATTTGTGAATAGAGATTCCACATCTAAAACTGGCCATTAATAAACCTGAGTCTTGTTGATAAAATTTTGTCTTTAAAAATGGTACGAGTTATTCAGAGTAAAATTATTTTTTGTTAGTGGTTCAAGTAAGGGTACCAAAAATTTAGCTAATTTATAATTAGGCGTATTGTATGATGCCAGAATGGGCCTCAAAGGAGGTAGTTAGTTGGGCTTGATGTATTTTGGGCAGCCCATATAGGAATTCCATATGATGAAGTCCAGTTCACAAACAAATCTTTGATATGTGTTTTCATCAATGATTTTCTCAGCTTTTAGTGTTCGTAAAAACCTGTTTATTTTGTCTTCATTTAATAATATGATAAAAGTCAGGTACTCCAATTTCAGTGAATTTAGTTTGATCACTTAAAATATTATGCATTTTATTTGTATAGTCAGTTTTTTTTTCCAGTATGACTGTCCCTTTTCCTTTGTCTGGTCTGGTGATTATGAGGTTTCTTTACTTGCCAATTGTTTAAGTGTTTCATGATCTTCCTTTATGAAAAACGGAGTCCACCGTGTTTTCAATTTTCTAAAGGCACCCTGAGATAGTTCGAAGAGTTGTTTCTGAAGGTCACTTTTATTTACTTGGAAAGGTAATGCTGACAGCCTGTGAAAGATCGACTCTATTGGAAGAAAGAATTTTTGGTATAATTTGGTCTATAGTTAGGTAGGCAGAACTCCAACCCCAAAGATAGCAAGAACTCCTCACGTTTTGACAATACATGTTTGAGAAGTTGAAAACAGTTACTCTCTCTTTAGCAAATCTTGGAATTATAATACCCAAACCTCTCAGTTTCTAAAGTGTCTCTCCTGTACTACAGAAATAAAATCGTCAAGAGTTTTATTAAAAAGTTTCTTAAAAATTACACCATCAATGAAAGAAAGAGAATCAAACACCTCTCGCTTCAACCCTGTAACAAGGTCGTCTGTTTCTCGATGGTTTTCTGTTTATTACTGATTTCCATATTCAACAAACAATTTGTGGCATCTTTATAAAAAATGTGAATTGTACAAGGTAGATTTGTAAAGTCTGAATTTAACAAATTCGGAACAATATTATTACATTGGCAGTATTGAAGAAAATCAAGGTCCAGCTTCGCTTTTTCCAGTTTTTTATAAGTTTTCTCCAGGGTTCGACATTTTGCCAGTAATTCCGCTCCATAACGACGACGTACGAGTTGATGGAAATGAGTGAATCCCTCGATCTGACTTGGATTAGGAAAAGGAAGACGTAAAAGAAACTGCGAAGATCCATTTGTGAAGAGGCAGGTCGGCAGCAACAGTCCCAAATTAGAAGTCCAGTATCACAACCAAGGGGCAGGCAGGTGACGACCAAGGAATACATCAAATCAGGTGTTGACTGAAGGAACAGGCCAATCTACATAGTTTTTTATTCCAACGTTTCGTAATAACATTTATTACATCTTTCTGGGAATCTGTCAATTAATTAAAATAATAATATTATAAAACAATCTTAAATTACTAAAAAATTAAAAAAATTGTAAAAAGACTAAAATTACTAAAATATACAATTACAGAAAATTATTATTTAAAAGCTGAAAACGCCAACCAACCTTAAGTTAAGAGAGAGAAAGACTGAATGATAGGAGACAACAAAAAAGGAGACACGTTAACTAAGGTACAGTTGGATGGAGGAGGTTTGTTGGGTATTCAACTGGGGAACCAGCTGCTTAATGAGTAATGACTCTAAAATGGGTAATTCTTGGGGGTTTTTTGGTGTTTGCCCTATAATGCAAAAATCGTCCTCTTTCGATATGTGTTTTGCAGATTTTTGCATGGTTCCTGATATTTGAATGTTCAGGGTGGGTTGGAGAGCCTACTTCCTGTCGGAAGCTTTTATTCCACGATGAGAATCGATTCTGACCTTCAGTAACCCTTCTTCGTAGATCCCACGGTAAGTCCCAGAGGTTACACTTTCGGCAAGTATATTTTATCTATACATTTGTAGGTCAAGAAGGGAACTCAATCGATCTTTAATTTAAATTTAAAGACGATTGAGTCCCTTCTTGACCATCAAAATTGTTACAGTAATACTAAATATACTTGCCCAAAGTGTAACTCGGGACTTACGTGGGATCTACGAAGAGGTTACTGAAGGTCAGAATCGATTCTCATCGTGGAATAAGCTTCCGAACAGGAAGTAGGCTCTCCACCCTGAAACATTCAAATATCAGGTGAACCATGCAAAAATCTGCAAAACACATATCGAAAGAGATGATTTTTGCATTATAGGGCAAACACCAAACCCCCAAGAATTACCATTTAGAGTCATTACTCATTAAGCAGCTGGTTCCCCAGTTGAATACCCAAACCTCCTCCATCCAACTGTACCTTAGTTAACGTGTTCCTCCTTTTTTGTTGTCTCCTATCATTCAGTCTTTCTCTCTCTTAACTTAAGGTTGGTTGGCGGTTCCAGCTTTTAAATAATAATTTTCTGTAATTGTATATTTTAGTAAATTTTAGTCTTTTTACAATTTTTTTAATTTTTTAGTAAATTTAAGATTGTTTTATAATATTATTATTTTAATTAATTGACAGATTCCCAGAAGATGTAATAAATGTTATTACGAAAGTTGGAAATAAAAAACTAGTAGATTGGCCTGTTTCCTTCAGTCAACACCTGATTTGATGTATTCCTTGGTCGTCACCTGCCTGGCCCCTTGGTTGTGTACTACTGGACTTCTAATTTGGGACTGTTGCTTTGCCGACCTGCCTCTTCACAAATGGATCTTCGCAGTTTCTTTTACGTCTTCCTTTTCCTAATCCAAGTCAGATCGAGGGGATTCACTCATTTCCATCAACTCGTACGTCGTCGTTATGGAGCGGAATTACTGGCAAAATGTCGAACCCTGGAGAAAACTTATAAAAAACTGGAAAAAGCGAAGCTGGACCTTGATTTTCTTCAATACTGCCAATGTAATAATATTGTTCCGAATTTTGTTAAATTCAGACTTTACAAATCTACCTTGTACAATTCACATTTTTATAAAGATGCCACAAATTGTTTGTTGAATATGGAAATCATAAGTAAAAACAGAAAACCATCGAGAACAGAACGACCTTGTTACAGGGTTGAAGCGAGAGGTGTTTGATTCTCTTTCTTTCATTGATGGTGTAATTTTTAAGAAACTTTTTAATAAAACTCTTGACGATTTTATTTCTGTAGTACAGGAGAGACACTTTAGAAAACTGAGAGGTTTGGGTATTATAATTCCAAGATTTGCTAAAGAGAGAGTAACTGTTTTCAACTTCTCAAAACATGTATTGTCAAAACGTGAGGAGTTCTTGCTATCTTTGGGGTTGGAGTTCTGCCTACCTAACTATAGACCAAATTATACCAAATTCTTTCTTCCAATAGAGTCGATCTTTCACAGGCTGTCAGCATTACCTTTCCAAGTAAATAAAAGTGACCTTCAGAAACAACTCTTCGAACTATCTCAGGGTGCCTTTAGAAAATTGAAAACACGGTGGACTCCGTTTTTCAGGAAAGGAAGATCATGAAACACTTAAACAATTGGCAAGTAAAGAAAACCTCATAATCACCAGACCAGACAAAGGAAAAGGGACAGTCATACTGGAAAAAACTGACTATACAAATAAAATGCATAATATTTTAAGTGATCAAACTAAATTCACTGAAATTGGAGTACCTGACTTTTATCATATTATTAAAAATGAAGACAAAATAAACAGGTTTTTACGAACACTAAAAGCTGAGAAAATCATTGATGAAAAAACACATATCAAGATTTGTTTGTGACTGGATCATCATATGGAATTCTATATGGGCTGCCCAAAATACATAAGCCCAATACTCCTTTGAGGCCCATTCTGGCATCATACAATACGCCTAATTATAAATTAGCTAAATTTTGGTACCCTTACTTGAACCACTAACAAAAAATAATTTTACTCTGAATAACTCGTACCATTTTAAAGACAAAATTTTATCACAAGACTCAGGTTTATTAATAGCCAGTTTAGATGTGGAATCTCTATTCACAAATGTCCCCGTGGAGGAGACAATTGACATCATATTAGATAAATTATTTCCTGAACCCGATTCTGTTTTTAGCAATTTTAACCGGTCTCATTTTAAAACATTTTTTAGAATTAGCAGTGCGGGACACTGCCTTTGTTTTTGATGGTAAACTTTTTAAAACAAACAGACGGTGTAGCCATGGGCTCTCCTTTGGGCCCGACATTCGCTAACATCTTTCATGTCCTCCCTGGAGGAGCGCATGCTTGATGATTGTCCTCTTAGGTTTCACCCTATTTTTTACGTGAGGTATGTGGATGACCACATTCGCATTATTCAAGAGAAACTCTGATATTGACTCTTTCTTAGCGTATGTTAATTCCCAACATAACAATATTAAGTTTACGGTCGAAAGAGAGGAAAATAGTCAACTGGCTTATTTAGATGTACTCGTTACACGAGAGAATGGCTCTTTTAACACTTCTGTTTTTAGGAAGAAAACTTTTACGGGTCTAGGATCTAATTATTACAGCTCATGTTTTTATAATTTTAAGCTTAATTCATTGTCAACTCTTATACATAGGGCATTTTTTATCACATCAAACTGGCATTCCTTCAATCAGGAAATAAATTACCTATTGGAATATTTTAAAAATAATGCTTCCCTCAAAAGCTATTTTATAAGAGGCTTCGGAGTTTCTAATAAGCGGTTTTTTTAACAATACGAAAACATTTATCACGGTACCAAAGTTAGTCATTTATGCAAAATTTCCATTTTTACATGATGACTCCTTCAGAAAAAGTTTACTCAGATTATGGAAAAACACTATGGTGCAGTAGTATTAAACTAATACCAAAAAATCCATTAACAATTGGGTCTTTCTTTAAATATAAAGATCGATTGAGTCCCTTCTTGACTCAAATATGTAGTATAAATATACTTGCCCAAAGTGTAACTCTGGGACTTACGTGGGATCTACGAAGAGGTTACTGAAGGTCAGAATCGATTCTCATCGTGGAATAAGCTTCCGAACAGGAAGTAGGCTCTCCAACCCTGAACATTCAAATATCAGGAACCATGCAAAAAATCTGCAAAAAACACATATCGAAAGAGACGATTTTTGCATTATAGGGCAAACACCAAACCCCCAAGAATTACCCATTTTAGAGTCATTACTCATTAAGCAGCTGGTTCCCCAGTTGAATACCCAAACCTCCTCCATCCAACTGTACCTTAGTTAACGTGTCTCCTTTTTGTTGTCTCCTATCATTCAGTCTTTCTCTCTCTTAACTTAAGGTGGTTGGCGGTTCCAGCTTTTAAATAATAATTTTCTGTAATTGTATATTTAGTAAATTTTAGTCTTTTTACAATTTTTTTAATTTTTAGTAAATTTAAGATTGTTTTATAATATTATTATTTAATTAATTGACAGATTCCCAGAAGATGTAATAAATGTTATTACGAAACGTTGGAATAAAAAACTATGTAGATTGGCCTGTTTCCTTCAGTCAACACCTGATTTGATATATATATATATATATATATATATATACATAATATATATATATATATAATATATATATATAATCCTCACAATAAGATTACCGAGTATCAAAGGAATGTGCAGAATTACAGCTGTAACGTGGAATAAAGATGATATAACTGGCAATTCAGATTAACAGTTCATTGACCACGCACAGGTGTTATGAATCCCCCACTCGCCCCCCCCCCCCCCCCCCCCCCCCCCCCCCCCCACACCCCCCCCCCCACACTTGATGGATTATCGAAGCTGACCCACTTTTTACCACACCCTCGTGGCCTTCACAAAGTCAGCTTTATCAAGGTCATGGAGGAGAGCGTAAAGGGAAAGGAAAATGAAGTAACATAAAAAAAGAAAAAAAAGTGGGGTCTTTCTCCGAAGTGACGAAAGAAATAAAGAACCGAGGAAAAATGGAGACTGAAAAATAGTTTTCAATACGTGGGCCAATGGAAGAAATGGCTATTGAACCCATAATGAATTTCGGGGGTTGCTGACCTCAACACCATAAATGCGAGAAGACGCAAACTTCCCCAAGGAAAGAAGGTACAATAACAGAAACGAATTCTGGAATGGGCGAATCTGGAATGGGAGAATTTGGAGTGGGAGAACGACTGAAGCGGTTTCAGGACGCGAAGCAGAAGTGGGGGGCCAGAGTCAAATTTTGATGACTGGACAGACCAAGATCTAGTTTATCTTGATCTTTGGACAGACAGCATCCTGAGAGTGTCGCGCAATCAGTACCTCCAAAGTTCAAGCAGCGCCTCAGTGGCGTGATCGTTATGGTCTTGGCCTACCACCCCGGAGGCCGCGAGTTCGATTCTCGGGTATTCCCCTGAGCGGTGACAGATGTGTGTTTCTGGTGATAGAAGTTCGCTCTCGACGTGGTTTGGAAGTCACGTAAAGTCATTGGTTCCGTTGCTGAATAACTACTGGTTCCATGCAACGTAAAAACACCATACAAACAAAGTTCAAAGGAAGATGCAATGCATTAGTACCTAAATCAATTCTCCTTGCATTTTATAATTAATTTAATTTTGTATTATTTATACCTATACATACACACACATATATATACTACATATATACATATGTATATATATATATATATATATATATATATATATACACACACACATACAAGCACAAATGCATATGAAGCACACACACATGCTTGCTTACAAACACGGAGGAAAGGTAAGAATAGGAAAAAAAAAATAAAACTCATTAAATGCAAATCACCAAAGAAGCGCAAAGGATCAGAGCGCGGCAGAAAAATATCTAAATCTTCCGGCGACTCAATCTGCAATTTCCATTAAGACAAAATTGTCAACAGACATGAGACCCACATAATATGAAGGGGAAAAGTAATGAAAGACACACACACACAACAAGACAGAGAGAGAGACAATGAGTGTGTCTGGATGGGGGGGTAGTTGGAGGAGAGAGAGAGAGAGAGAGAGAGAGAGAGAGAGAGAGAGAGAGAGAGAGAGAGAGAGGGGGGGGGGGTATCGGAAGCTATTTGCAGCGTTTTTATAAATCATTACAATCCACTACTGAATATTATTGTGGACATTTAATCAAATTCTAGTCTCTACATTGAGAAAATTCGTCTAATAATAATAATAATAATAATAATAATAATAATAATAATAATAATAATAATAATAATAAATCTTTATTATCCTATTCGACTTTTTTTTTTATAGTGGGGTTCCGGGTTGCATCCTGCATCCTTTAAGGAGTCCATCACTCTTCTCACTGTGTGCGCTGTTTCTAAGAGCACACTCTTCTGCATGAGTCCTGGAGCTACTTCTGCATCTCGTTTTACCAGGTTCCTTTTCAAGGATCTTGGGATCGTGGCTAGTGTTCCTATGATTATGGGTACCTTTCCATTGGCATATCCCATATCCTTCTTATTTCTAATTTCAGGTCTTAATACTTATCAATCTTTTCTCTCTCTTTCTCTTCTTCTTCTACTCTGGTGTCCCATGGTATTGCGACATTAATTGTATTATTATTATTATTATTATTATTATTATCACCTAAACCACCGAGTTACATCTCTAGATTCAACCATTTGCAATGCCGACTAAACTTGCTGAGTTCATCTTTCAAACCAAACGCAAATTCACAGTTCTTATAAAATCAAACAAAAACTATAAGAAAACCCACGAATTTCAAACTGTATTCGCCAAGTTTTGGGGGATGCAGTATGAACAATTTATAAAGAATACTTTATTTCTCTTCTCTTTTTAATAGTAATAATAAGCTAAGCTTCCTTCTGGGAATACACGCCCAAGGAAGAAGCGTGCAATGACTCCACCACGTGACATCTACAATCGATATGGCTGCCTTGTGGTGACCCCGATGCTGTACAAATGGAGAGGAATCACGCCAACACAGGTAGAACAAAGCGCCCCCCCCCCTTTTTTTTTTTATTTACTTACATTCAATTAATGTGAGCAAAAACCCCAGTTTTTAAACATAATCTTAGGTTCAGAGGCACATTTACTGGATTTACAAAAGACCAGTGGATTCCGTAGTGAATGCACAGGACCCGTGGATTCCTTAGTGAATGCACTAGACCCGCGGATTCTATACTTCATGCACTAGACCCGTGGATTCCGTAGTGAATGCACTAGACCCGCGGATTCTATACTTCATGCACTAGACCCGTGGATTCCGTAGTGAATGCACAAGACCCGTGGATTGCAAAGAAAATGCAAAAGAACCGTCGATTCCATAGTGAATGCAAAAGACCCAAGGATTCCATATTGAATGCAAGAGATCTGGTAGATTCCGTAAAAATAGAAAACATCTAAATATAGTGACGGCCCAAATTATAATTATTACAAATTATTGACATATATTAAGTACTTGACACACAGAACATAATCGACACAAAATAAAAACAGAGACAGACTCTTTTAGGCGCTACCCTTTATGAGGGAGCACATTAACTTTCACAAAAGAGAAAACCTCAGAGGGGGAATTTAAATCAAAAGAAAGAAGTCCTTTTTTTAAATTAATATTATTATTATTAACCGGCAAAGAGGAGGCGAGTAAAGTACATCGACACCAAAAGCAAAGCCAGTGTAGATAATTTGCCAAGTTCGCAAAATGCGAGAGAGAGAGAGAGAGAGAGAGAGAGAGAGAGAGAGAGAGAGAGAGAGAGAGAGAGAGAGAGGGTTGTTCTTCTGAGTAATCCCTTCAGGCAGAGAGGACACTCTTGGTAACAAATACAATAATAAAAGCATACAAAACAAGCATACAAAACAAAACAGAAGAAAGTAAACAAGACTAATGATACAAGTCAATGCTCGAACGCTAGCAAGTGCGTTCAGCTGTGGAGAGAGAGAGAGAGAGAGAGAGAGAGAGAGAGAGAGAGAGAGAGAGAGAGAGAGAGAGTGGCCTAGCTTACATGAGGCTCTTTTATGGCAACTAAACGCTCCTGCCCGCGAAAGCAACAGCTGACAAAACAGGGGTCCCAAAAAAACCTGCAGAGAGAGAGAGAGAGAGAGAGAGAGAGAGAGAGAGGAGAGAGAGAGAGAGAGTTGGCCCACCGTCCACCACACAATCATGCCTAATCCTTGCTTCCTCCCGCTGACAGAGGCGAAATAACCCGAATGATTAAAATTTTGGCTAACTTGAATAATGACCTTGAACTGTCAATAAGAGGAGAAATGTTGCTTTGAAGGCCAAAACCTCTTAAAACTTGATGATCCATTCTTCTTTCACAACCGGTTTACTATGTGTGTTTATGTATTTGTTGATTGCTTTAACTTCTTTGTTTATATTCATCACTGTAGGTATCTTCTTTCCTTTGCAGAGATTTTCTTCTGCCTTTTTTCTGTGCGAGCTAATGGTCTTGTATAATAATAATAATAATAATAATAATAATAATAATAATAATAATAATAATAATAATAATAATAAAAGGAAGCCTTCGACATGATACCACACACATGGCTAATAGAATGCCTGAAAATATATGGGGCAGAGGAAAACACCATCAGCTTCCTAAAATATACAATGCGCAAGTGGAATATTATACTTGCAAGCTCTGGGTTAACATAAGGAGAAGGATCTTTCAAGGCGACTCACTCTCCCCACTATTCTTCGTAGTAACCATGCTTCCCATGATATAAGTACTGCAGAAGATGGTTACTGGGTACCAACTCAAGCAAGAAGGCAACAGAATAAACCATCTGATGTTCATAGACGACATCAAGCTGTATGGTAGGGGCATCAAGGAAATAGATACCCTAATCCAGACTGTAAGGATAGTATCTGGGGATATCAGGATGGAATTTGGATTAGAAAAATGTGCCTTGGTCAACATTCAAAAATGCAAAGTGACAAGGACTGAAGGGATAAAGCTACCAGAAGGGAATAGCATCTAACACATAGATGAGACAGGATACAAATAGCTGGGAATAATAGAAGGAGAGGATATAAAACACCAAGGGACGGAGGACATGGCCAGGAAAGAATATATGCACAGACTTAAGCCATAAACACATGGCCAGTAAAAGTAATAGTAATCAGATACAGCGCAGGAATATTGGAGTGGACGAAGGCTGAACTCCGCAGCATAGACCAGAAAACTAAAAAACACATGACAATACTAAAGCACTACACCCCAGAGCAAATACAGACAGACGATACAAAACACGAGAGGAAGGAGAAGGCTAATAAGCATAGAGGACCGCGTCAACATCGAGAGCAGAGCACTGGGGCAATATCTGAAAACCAGTGAAGACGAGTGGCTAAGGAGTGAATGGGAAGAAGGACTAATAAAAGGCGACAAAGACCCAGAAATATAAAGAGAGGAAATTGAAAAACAGAACGGAGGAATGGCACAACCAACCAATGCACGGACAGTATTTGAGACAGACTAAAGAATGTCCAAAGAACGATAGATGTAAATAACATCTCACACATATGCAGGAAGTGCAATTTGAAAAACGAGACCATAAACCACATAGCAAGCGAATGTCCGGCACTTGCACAGAACCAATACAAAAAGAGGCATGATTCAGTGGCAAAAGCCCTCCACTGGAGTCTGTGCAAGAAACACCAGCTACCTTGAAGTAATGAGTGGTACAAACACCAACCTGAGGGAGTGATAGAGAACGATCAGGCAAAGGTCCTCTGGGACTATTGTATCAGAACAGATAGGATGGTACAGATCAATAAACCAGACGTGACGTTGATTGACAAAATCAAGAAGAAAGTATCATTGATGTCGTAATACCATGGGACACCGGAGTAGAAGAAAAAGAAAGGGAGCAAATTGATAAGTACCACGACTTGATAATAGAAATAAGAAGGATATGGGACATACCAGGAGAAATCGTTCCCATAATCACAGGAACACTAGGCACGATCCCAAGATCCCTGAAAAGCAACCTGGAAAAACTAGATGCCGAATTAGCTCCAAGGCTCAAGCAGAAGAGTGTGCTGTTAGAAACAACGCACATAGTGAGAAAAGTGATGGTCTCCTATGGAGGCAGGATGAAACCCGCCACCCCACACTATAAAAACCACCCAGTCGAACAGGATGACTAAGATAGATGATGATGATGATGATGATGATGATAATAATAATAATAATAATAATAATAATAATAATAATAATAATAATAATAATCCTGTGGGTTTACTTCCATCTACATATACATGAACTCTGCAGTGATTACACTTCCTTTAGACAATTCTTCATGATGTGAGAGAGAGAGAGAGAGAGAGAGGTTTGATCAACTGGGGCGCCTTTGTCAAAACAACATGCAACAACTGCGCCATCAAAACTGAATTTATTTTCAACGTCAATCAAAAAGGAGAAAAGATTAAATCCTTCCTTTGGGAAAAGCGTATAAGGCTATTAACTCCCACGGAATAGATTGCCAATAAGAGATCACGGGAAAAAAACTAATATTATCATAATGGTAAAAATAATAAGACAATAAAAAAAGATATAAATATAAATTCTTTTAAGATGGTGAAAGTTAGCATGAAGAAAAGAGCATATGGCCGGAGGTATAGTAAAAGGATTGAAAGGGGTTGCAGCTAGGGGCCGACGAAACTGCAAAGAACTCTCAGTAATGCCTGCAGTGCACCACGTGATGTGTATACCAAGGAATAATAATAAATAATAATAATAATAATAATAATAATAATAATAATTACAATAATAATAATAGTAATAATAATTAAATAAATAAATATATAAATAAATATATGAATATAACCAGTCATCAAAGCTTCATTTCAGAAAACATTACGATGAACTTATCTTGAAATTACAACAGTACACTTATTTCCAAACTCGTGAAAACCACTACACTGTCGAATAAAAAAATAAAAAAACAAGTTGAAGTTTCAGAGAAATAAATAAAATAAAACATATCTATCCGGAAAATCACTGTCTTGCATTTTATCGTATAAGATGTAAGTGAATACCGCACATTATCATTTTAAATTAAATTTGGAAAAACGCCCGCTCGCTATTTTATTTCTAACGTGTAGAGAGAGAGAGAGAGAGAGAGAGAGAGAGAGAGAGAGAGAGAGAGAGAGAGAGAGAGAGAGAGAGGAAGGGGACGATATAGTTGCTTTTTTACGGAAATAATCTCCGTTTTTTGTCATTACCTAAAGCCCTTTAATTATTCTATTCTTAACGTACAATGAGAGAGAGAGAGAGAGAGAGAGAGAGAGAGAGAGAGAGAGAGAGAGAGAGAGAGAGAATATCTAATTTTTTTATGGCACGGACGTTAATAAGGATTAAGAAAAACAAAAACGTAGGAAATTGCTATAGGATTCTTAGCTACTTCAAAAACGCAATATCCTTATGTGTCAGTATTTTGAAAATCGGTCAATTTCGGTAATAATATTACCATAACAAAACACATCTACGAATGAGCGAGAGAGAACGCATAATCAACTAGACAATTTTTTACATGATGTTAACAAGATTTTAACATTATCTTAACGTGATATTAACAAGGTTTTAACATTATATTAACATGATATTAACGTGAATTTAACAAGTTTTTAAAATTATCTTAACGTGACATTAACGTAATCTCACCAATGTTTTAACAATATTTTAACGTAAAATTAACGTAATTTGGACAGTATATTAACAAGATTTTAATAGTACCTTATCGTGATATTAACTATTTTAACATTAACAAGATTTTAATATTATCTTAATATGATATTAACAGTATCTAAACGTGATATTAACAAGGGTTTAACATTATCTTCTTAACAAGATGTTAACGTGATTATAACAGTATCTTAGCATGATATCAATGTGATTTTGACTAGATTTTAATATCATCTTAACATGATATTAACGATTTTAACATTACCTTCACGTGATTTTAACAAGATTTTAGCAGCGGCGTAACGTGACATTAACAAGGTTTTAACAGTATATCAACGTGATTTTAACAAGATTTAAACTTGATTTTAAAGCGATTATAACATGAGCATTCTACTGATTTTAACGGAAGTCATCTTTAAGAAAAAAAAAAAGAGAAAAAAAAAACTCGAGTATTAAAAGCGATGCTAACGTGATTTCAACACGATTTTCCCGTGACTTTCACGCAAATTATTTTTACCCGAATAGAAAAACAAAAAAATCTCGACATAATAAACTCGGGGAACTTAAAAGAGCGCTCCTGCATGAGACAGAAAAATAATCACCTCTCCCCCCACCGTATCACCGGCAATTTGGTAGGCAGAAAATGTCCCCTTAAGAAGAAACAATGGGAAAGAAATTGGCAATTAGGGCCAGCGTTGTTCAACTGTCAGCCATTGTTGAATGCTCTACAAAGACGCTGATACTCACTCTCGTTGGATACTATACGTATATACACGGCGAGACACACAAATACTGAAATTACCATCATGGCGTCGGCGGTCCCTCGGGCTCAAATTGAGACTTCGAATGGAGGATTTAAATTAAGACTTCAAGACCTCAAATTAAGACCATAAATCAAGACTTTAAGACTTTAAATTAAGACTATGAATCAAGACTTCAAATTATGACCATAAATCAAGACTTTAGACTTTAAGACTTCAAATTAAGGCTATAAATCAAGACTTTAGACTTTGAGACTTCAAATTAAGGCTATAAATCAAGACTTCAAATTAAGACTATAAATCAAGACTTTAGACTTTAAGACTTCAAATTAAGGCTATAAATCAAGACTTTAGACTTTAAGACTTTAAATTACGACTATGAATCAAGACTTCAACGTAAGATTTATTCTAATTGAGACTTAAAATTACAACTTATTCAAACTGAGACTGTAATTTAAGACTTATTGAAATTGAGACTTCAAATTAAGACTTATCCAAACTGAGACTTCTATTTAAGACTTAAAATTGAGGTTTTAAATTAAGACTTTAATTTGAGACCCCCAAATTAAGACCATAATTTGAGACTTCAAACTCAGACTGTATTATTAATTCTTCAAAATGTGACTTTAAATTAAGACTTAACTAGACATGTCAAATTGTGACTTCAAATTAAGACTATAAATTAAGACATCAAACTGAACCTTCAAATTCTGACTTCAAATAGACTATAAACTAAGAATTTGAATTAAGACTTTATGTGAGACTTCAAATTAAGACTTTAAGACTTCAAACTGAGGCCATAAATTGAGACTTAAAACTGAGACTATATATTGTCTTCCAAATGTGATTTGAAATTAAGACTTAACTTGACATTTCAATTGCGACTTAAAATTGAGACTTCTAGTTGAGACTTGTCAGACTTTAAATTAAGACTGCTATTTCTAACTTAAAAAAAAGCAATGTTCGCTAACTTTAAACTCATACAAATCCTATGATTTTAAGCATCGGTACGTATCAGTATCATTCCGTTATTTGAATGAATGACTAACTTCACTTACTTTCTCTTCGCTATTAATAAAACAAGAGTAAAAATAATTTGGCTATGTGGTTCCTGGCCTCCTTTGGTACCTGTACCCTCTCTCTCTCTCTCTCTCTCTCTCTCTCTCTCTCTCTCTCTCTCTCTCTCTCCTAAGTCGAGAAAAAGTATAATTCATCTTGATTTTGGAAGTTATGACTCGTACTCTCTCTCTCCTCTCTTCCTGACTATCCAGTGTATAAACTTCCACGAAAAAAACTTTTATTGAAAAATCGACAAAAGGTGCTAAAAGATTTTAAAGAAACGTGGTGTCTGTCCGACTGACAGTATCGAACCGACATTTTAGCGAAGAAATAAAAGGAAAATGCCACTCTCTCTCTCTCTCTCTCTCTCTCTCTCTCTCTCTCTCTCTCTCTCTCTCTCTCTCTCTCATAAAGAATCCCAAGTTAAAGAAAAAAAAACAGTTTATCTCAATGAAAGCCCGGCAATATTTTTCACGACGTCAAAACTTTTTTCTTGAGTTCTCAAAGCGCCAAAGAAATCTGGTCCTTCACAGACCAAAAGGAAAGTCACATCAAGGCGCAATTATTATTATTATTATTATTATTATTATTATTATTATTATTATTATATACACGGCAGGTAACAATGGGAAATTTAAACAAAAATACTGCTATTAAACAGCAAATTCAATTAACACTGCATCGTCTGCAAACTTCAAAGAATCCCTCATTCCATTTACAATTCATTTTCTTATGACCTTCTCTGATCTCTTGCATCAATCCACACATTATGTTGAAGAGCCACAGAGACACCATAACCCTATTTGTCTCTGACCTACTTTTAAACCAAACCAGTCACTCTCCCGTCTACATATTCTCACACGTTTCACTTCCATCATCATTGAGTAAGTGCTGTCGATCATTTATCGTCTATTCCATATATTCTCAACACTCCAAATATTACCTTCCAGTTACTACTATAGCAAACTTTTTTTATGTCAACATATGCAATATACAGCTTACTTTCTTTAAAACATTGATCAAAATACCATATTCCTTATTCACATGCACATGTTATTTTCGTAGAAATAATTGTAACCAGTCTTAAATTTTCTCTACCGAGATGCTTCCGTGGCATTCTAATGAAAGGTTGCAACTACAACTCCTACAGCTGCCTCTATCACATTTATATTTAAACAATGGAACAATTATTCCTTTCGCCTTTCCCTCAACCAGACATACCTTGCAAATACTGGTCAGCTCCTCAATCACCCTACCGCCACTGTGTGACAGTGACACCTCAATTGTAAGCCCAAAATCCTTTTGGTGTCTCGCCATTCTTCACCATCTGAATTTCTCTTCTTACCCAATAACACTAAAAACCTTACACAAAGCCAATCCACTCGTGTGTGAAAAGTGCCACTGAATTGTTTGTTTGTTTGTTTGTTATTATGGTGCTTTTACGTTGCATGGAACCAGTGGTTATTCAGCAACGGGACCAACGACTTTACGTGACTTCCGAACCCCGTCGAGAGTGACCTTCTGTCGCCAGAAATACACATCTCTAACACCTCAATGGAACGCCCGAGAATCGAAAGCGCGGCCACCGAGGTGGCAAGCCAAGACCATACCGACCACACCACTGAGGCGCTTGTTACTGAATTGACTGTGGATTGCATGCAATTCAAGAGAACATCTCTTCAGCTGAATTTCATTTTTTGATTCACTTTATTATTCTTTACATTAGTCAGAAGATGAGCCCTATTCATAAGGAACAAGCCCAAAGGGCCAACGACTTGAAATACAAGCTTCCAAACAAAATGGCGTTCCTTTGAATGAAGTAACAAAAGGTAATGGGAAATACAGGAGACCAGTTGTTAGAAAAGAAAAACTAAAATAACAAATTAATAAATTCATAGATAAAATAATAATAATAATAATAATAATAATAATAATAATAATAATAATAATAATAATAATAATAATAATAATAATCGACCAGACGTGACGTTGATTGAAAAAATCAAGAAGAAAGTTTCACTCATTGATGTCGCAATACCATGGGACACCTGAGTTGAAAAGAGAGAATGGGAAAAAATGGATAAGTATCAAGACCTGATAATAGAAATAAGAAGGATGCAGGATATGTCAGTGGAAATTGTATCCATAATCACAGGAACACTAGGCACGATCCCAAGATCCCTGAAAAGGAATCTGGAAGAACTAGAGGCTGAAGTAGCTCCAGGACTCAAGCAGAAGAGTGTGATCCTAAAACGGCGCACATAGTAAGATAAGTGATGAACTCCTAAGGAGGCAGGATGCAACCCGGAACTATAAATACCACCCAGTCGAATTGGAGAACTGTGATAGACAAATAATAATAATAATAATAATAATAATAATAATAATAATAATAATAATAATAATAATAATAATAATAGTATTTATTTCAGTTCGGGCCATATAGGATACAAGGGCACAGATTCACTACATTTTCTTTTGAATTTTTGAAGTTCCAGTTGCCAGACATCCTAAGGGAAACTGTTCAGTTCATTATGTTATCTCTTAAATTTACTTCCCTGTTAAACCAATTTCTATTCTCCCTGCAGCTCTTGTTTACTTACACCCTTTCTAGTTACCTTCCTTCTCTCTCCCAATTTCTTCCTGGCTATCCTATCCATCATCTTCCCGTTTGCTTGCACATGATATTCTCTTCTGTCATGAAAGAGCACCTCCAAAATAATCATTATCTCCTTTGTTCCTCAACTCAACCTTTATTCCCTCAACCGCTACTGACTGTTTTTATTCGCTCGTCCCAACTTCCCATAGCCGAAAATACTCCATGTTGGTCCTAGGAACCTTTGATGGTATTATTATAAAAACTCCTCATCCACTCCTTCCACCTCCGTACCTAGTTTATATACAGCAAGATCACATTATCCAATTCCTCACTCCTCACCAAACACACACACACGACACACACACACACACACACATATATATATATATATATATATATATATATATATATATATATATATATATATATATATACATATACACACACACACACACTATATGTGTGTATGTAGAATCTATTGGTCACTTTTAACAGATACGTATGTAAATGTAATAGCCACAATGCCCTCTTAACTACTCGAATTCTTTGCTCTGTTTTGGATACGCTTGACACTACAAAGCCTCGAAATCCACCTTCAAAGAAATGTGAAAGAAGTCATGATGTCCGGTAGCGAGAAACGAATTCGCGATGCAATAATCACGACGAGGTCACCTTGCCCAGCCCACAAACGTATGTATATATATATATTATATAGTATATATATATATATATATAATATATATAGATATATATATTTTTATATATATATATATATATATAGTATATTTTAAGTATATATAAAATATGTGTGTATTCTCATCTTATCTACTACAAGATTATAAAATAAATTATAACTTTAGTTATGAACGGAAGACAGATGAATGCATCACCATTTTAAGCTCAAATATATATCAGACAAAGAAAAATAGTACAAAGCACTGGACCCCTCAGCTAATACCGTTCGTAATCTATAATTGAGTACAAGATAAATTATGCTGTGAGAGAGGGAGAGAGAGAGGGTCCAATAACTGACCAATCATGGTGACAAATAAAATAAGCAGTCTCGTTCTTTCAATTGGAAATACCTGGAATTGTTTTTTTTTATACCATTATTTATGTACAGCGAATGAGTACTGTCGAGTCTGTATACTGTAAATTCCCGATTTTTTAAAGTTAGTATACTGTAGATTCCCGTTTTGTTTTAGTATGCATACTGTAAATTCCCCATTTTTTTAGAGTGTATATTGTAAATTCCGTTTTTTTTTTTTTTTTTTTTTTTTTTTTAGTAAGTATACTGTAAATTCCCGATTCTTTAGTCTGGATACTGTAAATTCCCGATTTTTTAAGTCTATATATATACTGTAAATTCACGATTTTTTTTATTCTCTATACTGTACATTCCCGATTTTCTTTAGTCTGAATACCGTAAATTCCCAATTTTTTTTTTAGTCTGCAGTCTGCATACTGTAAATTCCCGATTTCTTTTTAGTCTGTATACTGTAAATTCTCGATTTTTTTTGTCTGAATACTGTAAATTCCTGATTTTTTTAAGAATCTGAATACTGCAAATTTCAGAATTTTTTTCAGTGCATCCATTAAATTCCCAATTTTTTTAGTGTATACTGGAAATACCCTATTTTTTTGTCTGAATACTGTAAATTTCCGATTCTTTTTAGTGTATACTGTAAATTCCCGATTTTTTAATCTGTATACTGTAAATTCCCGATCTTTTAAAAGTCTGAATACTGTAAATTCCCCATTTTTTTGTCTGCATAATGTAAATTCACAATTTTTTTGCCAGTATACTGTAAAATCCCGATCTTTTAAAGTGAATACTGTAAATCCCCGTTTTTTTTACTCTGTATACTGTAAAATCCCGATTTTTGTTAGGCTGAAAACAGTAAATTTCGGATCTTTTAAAATCTGAATACTGTAAATTTCGGATCTTTTAAAGTCTGAATACTGTAAATTCCCGATTGTTTTTAGTCTGTATACTGTAAATTCCCAAATTTTATCTCTTCTTTTTATAGTTCGCGTTCATTGCTTGTACGCTGTCACCACCGGCACCCTAAAAAGACATTTCATACATGAATTTTTTTTCCAGCCCTCGTTAACAAGGCACAATTTTTTTTTCCTAACTCATCGGCCTTACTGTAGTAGCTATACAAGTCCTCTGGTAGGGAATGGAATATAAAATTTAGGCCAGAGGCCTAGAACTAAGAAATAAGATAGAAGAAAGAAGAAGAATGATTTCAAGGAAGACAGAAAGAGGGAAGATACGAGGAAAGTAGGATGATTTAAAGAAAGAAGAAAGATAGAGGAAAGAAGAAGGATGATTTAAAGAGAGAAGAAAGATAGAGGAAAGAAGAAAGATGATTCAAAGAAGGAAGAATGATAGTGGAAAGAAGGATGATTTAAAGAAAGAAGAAAGATAGAGGAAAGAAGAAGGATGATTTAAAGAAAGAAGAAAGATAGAGGAAAGAAGAAGGATGATTTAAACAAAGAAAAAAGATAGATGAAAGAAGGATGATTTAAAGAAAGAAGAAAGATAGAGGAAAGAAGAAGGATGATTTAAACAAAGAAAAAAATGGTATTTAAAGAAAGAATGATTTAAAGAATGAGGAAATGAGAAATAAAGGATATTTAAAGAGAGAAGAAAGATAGATAGAGGAAAGAAGAAGGATGATTTATAGGAAGACAGGAAGATGAAGAATGATTTAAAGAAAGAAGAAAGATAGAGGAAAGAGGAAGGATGATTTAAAGAAAGACAGAAATGTAGAGGAAAGAAGAAGGATGATTTAAAGAAAAGAAAGATAGCGGAAAGAAGAAGGATGATTTAAAGAAAGAAGAAAGATAGAGGAAAGAAGACGGATGATTTCAAGAGAGACAGAAGATAGAGGAAAGAAGAAGGACGATTTAAAAAAGGACAGAAAGAAGAAAGATCGAGGAAAGAAGGGTGATTTATAGAAAGACAGAGAGAAGGAAGGTAGAGGAAAGAAGGACCATTTCAAGAAAGACAAAAAGGAAGAAAAATTGAGGAAAGACGCAGGATGATGCAAAGAAAAACAAAGGAAAGACACAGCATGATGTAAAGAAAGACAAAGAGAAGAAAGATAGAGAAAAGAAGAAGGATGATTTCAAGAAAGACAAAAAGAAGAAAGATAGAGGAAAGACGCAGGATGATGTAAAGAAAGACAAAGAGAAGAAAGATAGAGGAAAGAAGAAGGACACAAAGAAAGAAAATGACAGAAGAAAGACAGAGAAGAAAGAAATAAAGGAAAGAAAAAAAGGCTGCCCGTAAGTTTTCAGCTGATGATTTAGATAAAAGAAAGGAAATAGATAGAAGAAAGAAAGATGAAATAGACTGTCCATAAGTTTTTAGCTGAAGATTAAAAAAAAAAGACAGAAAGAAAGAAAGAAAGGAGGTAGATAGAAGAAAGAAAGAAAGATGGAAAAAAGACCGTCCATAAGTTCTTTTATTTTTAGCTGAAGACTTAAAGAAAGGAAAAATCAAAGAAAGAGAGACAATAAAAGAGAGAAAAAACAATCCATAAAGGTTTTTTTACACGAAGATTGAAAAAAAGAAAGGAAGAATGAAGAATATCGTTTTATTTTTTTAGCTGAAGACTTAAAGAAAGGAAGAATGAAAGAGAGATAAAATAGAATATAGAAGAAAGAGAGAAAAAAAGACAATCCTTAAGGGATTTTTTTAAGCTGAAGATTGGAAGAAAGAAAAAAGAAGCAAAGGAAGAAGGAAAAATGAATTTTTTTTAGCTGAAGACTTAAAGAAGAAAGAAAGAAAGAGAAAGAGAAAGAAAGAAAGAAATAAGGACAATAAAAATAAATATAAAATAAAAAAATGTTCAAATTGGACTAGAGCCACTTGGTAGAGACTGAGAGATCATCGTCAGATTTTTATTTTTTTATTTTTTGTCCCGTCTACGATCATACTTCCCCATCGCAGAAACGACTATGGGTTCCTCCTCCCCATGACAGTTATCGAGGTGGATAATGTACAGTTTCCTCTGTCCTCCCTTCCTCCGATAAAGCCGTTCGAATTAAATCACATGTCTGGTCGCCTGGCCGGGAGGGGGGAGGGTGTGAGATTGTTCTATTTCTGGATTTTGTTTTTGTTTGCTTGTTTTATTATTCCTATGATTTATCTTGGAAACAAATTTAATAATAATAATAATAATAATAATAATAATAATAATAATAATAATAATAATAATAATAATAATAATAATAATAATAATAATAATAATAATGAAAAGAAACCCACAAAATTACTGTGTAACGTGTTTACTTCTAAGTTACACTGATTTTATGGGTATCTTTCTCAATCTTCAGAAGAAAACTGAAAGAAGTTTTTGTTTGGTTCATTAATAATAATAATAATAATGAATAATAATAATAATAATAATAATAATAATAATAAGAATAAGAAGAAGAAGAAGAAGTTGCCGCCCCCCTCTATTTGCATTTTAAAACGAGTATATTTTTTCATATAACAATGACGGCATTATTCACATTTATCCAGCTAACCACCTCGTATACACATATACATACATAC
>NC_061107.1:83981164-83983664 GCF_015104395.2 Macrobrachium nipponense | reverse complement strand
AAATCTAGTTTCCCTTGAAAAAATAAAAAATAAAAAGTCCGTAAAATACTAAATCAATTGGAATTGAGTTTCCCTTCAGTACAGTAAGGTGAACTGAAACTCAAAATCTAGTTTCCCTCCAAAAGAAAAAGTCCGTATAGTACTTAAAAAAAAAATACAACTAAATTGTGTCGGAGTGTCTCCTCGTCGTCTTCCCTTCCTCCTCTTGGTGGCGCGATTCTCCCCCGACTAGTCGGTGAATAGTGAATAAACTTCCACGCAAACAGCTTTTATTGAAAATCGACAAATGGGGGCGAGAGGATAAAAAAATAAAATAAAATGAAATAAAAATAAAATACACAAAAACAGGTTCAAAACAAAACTTGTGCTCTTTCCTAGCGACTTATTTGAATGAACTATATGCATATATGTGTGTGTGTGTATGTGTGCGTACGAAAGTCTATAAATAATCCCACAAAGGAAGAGCAAAGGTCAATAAACGACAATACAACTGGATGTATAATGCCACACTAAAATCATGAAAAAAAAAAATACAATATCCTGTTAAAGTTCAACTACGGATTTACGAGAATCAATCTCCAATAGACATCCAGGGAAATAGAAGTGAAACATAAAAACTGGGGCATCAAAAGTATTTCGAGGAAATGTATTTCACAATCTCTTTACTACGAACAGAAAAAGCCCCTTGATCCGACTGCTTACTTTCCTTTTAAGAGAATAAATAAATCATCGTTCGAAAGCTGATCCTTGACAATATATTACAGTAAAGTGGCACATCTTCTAAAAATAATACGTCATAAAAACTTACAAGAGCTTTTACCTGGGCTAACGTACACACATACACACACACAAACACACACACACATACACAAAGCCTAACTAGATACCGAGCATTATAGGAAATTACAATAAATATATTACCATTATTACAGTACACAACAAGATCCCTCTTGAGGATGCACTCTGAAGTGTGTGTATGTATGTACATATATATTAATATATATATATATATATATATATATACACACACATATATATATATATATATTATATATATTGTTTTATATATAGTATATATTATATATATATGTTATATATAATACATATATATATATATATAGTATTATATATATTTATATATAATATGAATGTAACACAACAATTCTTCAGCTCCTAAGGGTTATATACTGCTCCTTAATGTAACGAAGAGGGCAGGAACCCTTACAAATCAATGAATTCTGCCTATGGGAACTCTCTCGAGAGAGACAGAGTTTCCAGCCCTGTGATTGACTTATCATCAGCCAATCTGGAGCGTCGTAAGGGACTGGCCTAGACATCAGATGCACGGTTGATGTGAATCTACTATAGTTACTTATCCGGGTGTGTATGATAAATCTCAAGGTGAGACAATGCCACGACAAATAGGTCTTTGTAATTATTTATGGATATATCAACTTAAGATCGGTTCTGCGGCATGACCTCCGTAAAAGTAATCTTTTTTATATTTCTTGTTTATATATATATAAAATATATATATATATATATATATTATATCTATATATATATATATATATGGGGGTATAGGATATATAGTATATATATATATTATATATTAAAACATATAAAATATATATATATAGATTATATATATATATATATATACATACATATATATAGTGCGCAATACTGCATGTTGACCTATTAAGGAAAAAAGGTCTTGATGTTTCACCTAAAAGATTCACCTCAAAATCAACCGAACTCTTGTGTGGCCCAGAATAGAATACACAATTTAGGCCCAAGGCCAAGCGCTGGGACCCATGTGGGCATTCACCGCTGGAAGGGAAACTGACTGTAAGAGTTATAAATGTGCAACAGAAGGAAAACCTGACGATTGTACTATGAAACAATTGTTGGAAGAGGGTGGACAGTAAGATGGAGGAAAGAGAATATGAACGGAGGTACAGTAAAAGGAATGAAAGGGGTGGCAGCTAGGGGCGGAAGGGATGCTGCAAAAGAACCTTTAATAATGCCTCAGTGCACTCCGACTGAGTGCACTAACGGTAAGGGGTCACCCGAGACACAAGAAAACGTAACATACGGACGCTTAAACTTAAATCGGCGGGGCGTCATTGTTTACAAAGGATGTGAAGGTTAAACCTTTCGCCACCCCCCCGCCCCCCCCCCCCCCACCCACAAAATGTCAAGGATAAAAAAAAAATGACGAAGAAGAAAAAAAGGAATATTGTTTGCTGCCCAAATCAAGGGTCTTTCCTTTCCTTATTCTCCTCGACAGCGTCGAATCAAAAGATTTCCATGCAATTAACAGTTTTAATTTACCTCTACAATCGATTCCCTTTTCATAACACCTTCCCCCGTCTTCCACTCCCTCTCACTCCAAACACGAGAGAGAGAGAGAGAGAGAGAGATTACTCTAATTACACGAAACGAAGTAATTCTAGTTTGATTACGTTTAAAAGGAGCCCAAATGTGATAGCTGATA
>NC_061107.1:83968664-83976164 GCF_015104395.2 Macrobrachium nipponense | reverse complement strand
TAGAGATGCGACGCAGGAAACCCTCTCAGTTGCACTATGAAGCAATCATTACGAGAGGGTGGAAAGTAAGATGGAAGAAAGGTAATATGAACAGAGGTACAGTAAAAGGAACGTTACGAATTGTAGCGAGGGGCTGTAGGAACGGTGCCTACAAAGAACCTTAAGCCTAGTGTTCACAGAACACCGAGTGAGAACACAAACTTCGGCTGTAAGCTGTTTCAGGCAACAACTCATGATGAGCGGCCCCACCCCCCAACACCCTAAAAATGCAAAACACACTGAAAACTCGTGACAGATGAGGAAGGGGAACAAGGGGGGTTTGAATCAAATTCCAAAGTCCGTGCTAAGGGAATTGAGAAAGAGCCCTCCTCACAATTCTTGCCTGGCATCCCTTTAGGCTCCAAACGCCCACGCAAATGCCCTCTCAAATCTCTCTCTCATCGCCCCGTCTCCACTCTCTCATCTCTCTCTCTCTCTCCTATCTCTCTCTCGCTCTTCTCTCTCTCTCTTCTTCCTCTTCTAATATTCGTTTGCTGTCGTAAAAAAAAAAAAACTCCCTCAACTCTAACCTTTCAGCCAAATCACATCGATTGGTTCTTGACGCTTTGTCTTATGGTGTCACCCAGGGGAGTCATTCTCCCTTCCACTAACATTTTACGAAGTTTACACAGAGTCATACGAAAAGCAGTACTACTTTCACGGAGTGGGAAAAAAAAGCAGTATTAAAGGAATGGAACATAAAGTTTAGGGCAAAGACCAAGCGGTGGGACCTATGAGGTCTTTCAGCGTTGTAAGAGAAACTGAGTCAAGGAGGTTCGAAAGGTGCAACAGAAGAATAATCTTGCGGTTCCACTATTATTATTATTATTATTATTATTTTATTATTATTATTATTATTATTATCAAACCACTGAGCTCCATCTTCGCTTGAACCTCTAAAGTTCCAAAAACTAGTTAAGTATGTCCTAGGGACCTACAACTTAACCAGATCACTGAGATGATTAGCAGCTCTCCTACAGGGCTGGCCCGAAGGATTAGATGTTTATTTGCGTGGCTAGGAACCAATTGGTTACATAGCAACGGGACCTACACCTTATTGTGGGATCTGAACCACATTATATCGAGAAATGAATTACTATCACCAGAAATAAATTTCTCTGGTTCCGAGTTGGCCGAGCCGAGAATCGAACTTTAGACCACCGGATTGGTAGCCGAGCGCGAAATTCACTCGTCCAACCAGGAACTATAGGTTACTTAGTAATTGCACGACATCCTTAGTAGGTAGACTGTTCCACAGTCCAACGGTGAGAGGAATAAAGGCCCTCTGGAACTCATTAGCTCGACAGCGAGGCACACTTGCAGCATACTGGTGAATGTGAAAATGCCTCAGTTAAAATATCTTATGAAAAATTGACAAAACAGGATTCCATTCGTCCTGTTACGAACTGTTACGAAAAGGAAATCTGCCACCACGAAGCACTCCATCTAAAAGAGATAAACCTCTTGCAGAGGCAGACATCCTCATGAGGAAATCAATAAAACATAAACGGAACGTAATATGTAATATGTATACACACACACACACACACATATATATATATATATATATATATATATATATATATATATATATATATATATATATATACGTTCCGTTTATGTTTTATTGATTCCTCATGAGGATGTCTGCCTCTGCAAGAGATTTGTCTCTTTTACATGGTGTGTGTGTGTGAGAGAGAGGAGAGAGCCTTACCTTACAGACCTTCGGGTTGCCCAGGTCCCTCAGTGTGAGGCACCTCTAATGTCATACCAGAGAGTTGCTAGTACATCTTCCGGTATATTTTGCATCTTCCAATCTTGGATGGTCTGGGATGCAGTTTAGATATTTGTCGAGCTTATTCTTAAACATCTACGCTCACTCCTGATATATTCCTCAGATGAGCTGGCAACGCATTGAATAGACGCTGCATTATCGATGCTGGTGCGTAGTGGATTAATGTCCTGTGTGCTTTCCTTATTTTTTTTCCCTGGTATAGTTTTGGGCACTATTAATCTACCTCTGCTTGCTCTTTCTGATATTTTTAGTCCATGATATTTTCTGCTATTCCTTCTATCTGTTTCCATGCCTGAATTATCATGTAGCGTTCTCTTCTCCTTTCTAGACTATATAATTTTAAGAATTGTAGTCTTTCCCAGTAGTCTAGGTCCTTAACTTCTTCTATTCTAGCTGTAAAGGACCTTGTACACTCTCCCTATTTGTGCAATAATCCTTTTGATAGTGTGGGTACCATATCATATTGCAATATTCAAGTGGACTACGAACATATGTTTTATAAGCATCATCATGATGTTCAGCTTTTCTTGTTTTGAAGTGCCGTAACAAACATTCCCATTTTTGCTTACATTTTGCCAACAGAGTTGCTATTTGATCATTGCATACATGTTCCTATTCATCATCACCCAAGGTCTTTAACTGCTTCCTTATTTGTGATGGTCTCATTATTAGGTCCCTTATATGCATATAGCTTTCTTTCTCTGTCTCCATAATTTATTGATTCAAATTTATCAGAGTTAAATACCATCCTATTTACCTCTGCCCAATCATATACTTTGTTAAGGTCTCTTTGTAGAGCGTTCCTATCTTCATCACAAGTAATTTCTCTACTTATTCTTGTGTCATCTGCGAACTACTCACTACCGAATCCTTAACATTATTGTCTATGTCTTCAATCATAATAACAAACAGTATTGCAGCTAACACCGTACCTTGCGGCACACCGGATATTACCTTGGCTTCATCCGATTTCTCGTCGTTTGCAATAACTATCTGTTTTCTGTTGTGTAAAAATTCTTTTAACCATCTTCCTACTTTATCCACGATATTTGTGTTTTCTAATTTTCTTCGCTAATATATTATGGTCTACTTTATCAAAAGCGTTTTGCAAAGTGTTAAATAAACCACATCTGTTTCATTTCCCCGGCTTTTCATATTTTTGAAATATGTTTCACGGTGGACTAACAGTTGGGTTTGTGTACTTTTTCCGGGTACGAAACCATGTTGTCCTTTATTAAAAAACAATTATTTTTTATTAAATGTTTCATAATATTTTTCTTCATTACCCTTTCATACACTTTCATAATATGTGATGTTAGACTCACAGGACTATAATTACTTGCCTCTAGTCTTGATCCACTTTTGAAAGTAGGGGTAATTATATGCTAATTTGTGCTCATCATATATCTTGCCTGTATCTACACTTTGTCTTAATAATATTGCAAGTGGCTTTGCGATAGAAATGAACTACTTTCTTTAACAAAATAGCAGGAATTCCATCAGGCCCTGCAGCAGCTCCATTTTTTAATTTCATTAATAGCCTGCACAATATCAGCTTCATTAATATCTATGTCAGCTAAATATTCACTATTTTCATCCCTACTTCTATATCATTATCTTCATTATCTATTCTAGGGTGAATTCTCTCTATATCGTTCTGCCAGTATGTTGCAAATTTCCTTTTTTTCATTCGTTAATCTCCCTTCAATTCTCAGAGGGCCTATTTCATTCTTCTTTTATTCATCTCTTCGCATATGAGTATAATATTTTGTGGGGTTTTGCTTGATATTTAACTAGGGTTTTTTCTTCCAAGTCCCGTTTTTCATTTTCTTTTGATTGTATAATCTTTTGTTCTGCATTTTCTATCTTACTTTTTAGTTCTATAACTTTCCATGCATTTTTTTCTTTGCAAGACCTTTTTTCCACTTTCTGATTTTCTGGAACAAGATCCTTCTGTCTCTTGGTATGCATGAATGATGTTTACTTTTCTTCTTCGGTATATATTCCACTATTATCTCCAATATTTTATATAATATCTCCGTATTTACCCTTATGTCATCACTTACGAAAATGTTATCCCAATCTTTGTTTAATTCTTCATTAATTTCTGACATTTTATATTTTTTACTGTAGAAGTTGTATTTTCCATATCCTTCCCACTTTATCATTTCTTGCTTATCTCTATTTTCACTTGCTTTGGAATGAACTGTTAATTCTATGACATTATGGTCTGAAATACTCGCATTATAACTATTATTTCTTTAACATAATTCATCTCGTTCACAAATACTAGGTCTAAAGTATTTTTACCTTTCTTGTTGGCAGGTGATTTACTTGTTTTGAATGTTTGTATTTCTAGTAGCATATCTAATAGCTTTTCAAATTGCCTCTATCTTCTGCATACTATTACTCTCTTTTTTATAATGTATATAAGTACAACCACAAATCTCCTATTCGTTCTTTCCATTCTACGAAAGGAAAGTTGAAGTCACCAGATAGGAGAATAGTCTAGTCCTTGTGATTTCTACATATATCATCCAATTTTTCAATTATTAAGTCAAACTCTTTAGTATTAGGAGGTCTATATATTACTATGTTCAATCAATTTTTCAGATTCAAATTCTACCGCTATTAGTTCACATCTGAGTTACTATATTTCTCATATTGATTTTTTCCTTGTTTTTTGTCTTTCACATATATTGCGGTTCCCCCTTGATTCCTATTTTTTCTATCTCATCTATAAGATTTTATTTGGAACCCTTTTATTTGATCATCATTCCCAGTCTCTTGGGAATACCAGGTTTCACTTATATTCATTATATCTATTTTCTTTTCATTTTGGGTAGTTCTTCTAAGTACTCTATTTTTCTTTTTGAGTTACTCGTAACTAAACCCTGCGCATTCATCACTATGATGGTTTTGCGTGTTTTTTCTCCTTCATTTAATATTGGTAGTAATAAGGATTTTCCCATGTCTCTTTCCTGTTCTGGTATGTTGTTCTTTTTTTCATTTCCTCCAGAAATTCTGACATTAAAAAATCCAACTTTTCCTATAATATTTGATCTTCCTTCATCTATAATTATTAATTTTGTGTCTGAATCTGCAATTTTCTCCGTTTCTGCAATATCCTCTTGCATAATAAATACAGTTATTATCTCTTGAGTAGAATTTCGGAGCTGATGCTTTGAAATTTTTTGCTGACACCTCTGCATATCTCATTGGTGGTTTGCTTTTCTCTTTTACCTGATATTCTTGATTTCTCTCTTTATTTGTTTCTTCTATTTTGGATTTTATTACTTGGTTGGTTATTTATTTGATTATGATTCATGGCTACAGGGTGCATATATTTGCATTTTTTGTCGAACTTACATCCTTTTCCTTCTTTTAGGTTTTTTACATGTTTTGATGCAGATCTCTGCAATCATCCCCATATCCATCTAAGTATGCACATTTACCATATATTTCATAGTTTTTGACATATATCTTAGGATGTTTGTAGTAACATCTTTCTCCAAATCTGCAATTCCCTCTTTTCAAAAGGTTGCAGATTTTGTCTTTCTTGTCTATTTTTTCCTCTTTCCCGTCATTGTATAGATCTGGGTAGAGCCTCTTCGGGATTTGCTTTTCTGTTGTCATATCGTAATTTATTTCTTCGTAGGTATGCTGCTTTATTGCCTCATATGTAGTATCAATGAGTATCTCGCATCCATACTTTTACTCTTGTTCTTTGTTTTCCTATTTTTTTTTTCTCGTCATTTCATTTTTGTTTACTTTCTCTTCCGTTTTCCTCTTTTCTTCTTCTTCTTCTTCTTCCTTCTTCCTTCTTCTCTTCATCCTCAAACTATTTGTACAGTTCAATCTTGATTTAATTAAACATTAGGTCTATCCATGATAGACATGTTTGAACAAAAAATTTTCTTGTTAATTCTTTTCTCAAATCTTGTAATTTACCTCAAGCAAACACTGTGGATGGGTCGGAATGGTTGGCGATGCAGCACATTTTCTGATTAGGTTTTGTGGATTGACTATGCTATACCAAACCTTACACAGTTTTGCATGCTTTTGGCATTCTTTTCCTAATGCATCATTAGGATATTCACAAGATTCACCTTATTCATTTTCTTTGTCGGAATATGTTGGTTTATGTATATTTTCTTTATGAGGTCTCTTGACCACACTTGATTTTATTTGGAACTTCTTCAATTATTTTCAAGATGTTTTCATTAGATTTGTTCCAGTTTGAAGGATTATATCCTTCTAAATATATCTATGAATGCTTTTGTATCTTTTTGGTTAGGGACTGTTGCTGATTTCATAGATGAGAAATGCCAGTTCCCTTCCTGCTACCTCATCGTATTGCGAATCTGCTAAACACGCCAAATTACGCCACCTCTTCCCGCAGTTGGAACTTACTGCCATCTTGTTCTTATTTATAGTATACACTTGATAAACTAACTTAGAAGACGCTTTATCCTACTATTTTCACACTAATCTTATCACCGATAGTTCACGAACACTTCTAGATATTTCTCAAATTCTAGTCGTATGTTAAACTTGTGATACCTGTTGATTATTGTGACTTCACGCGGGTACGTCTCACCAAGCAAGAGAGAGAGAGAGAGAGAGAGAGAGAGAGAGAGAGAGAGAGAGACGAAATCGAAAAAAGGAAAAAAATTAGAGGAAAATGTTACACACAATTTCGACAAAACCCATTTAGAGATTTTTGCCTTAACAAAACAGAGCTCCGATGAAATAGCGACGCGCTTTCACTATTTCATATGCATTACGTCCCAGGAAACACAATGGATGGTCTAGTTACTGACATTCGAAATGCATTAATCCCCAAAGCATGAAATTTACTAATCGTTTTTGTCGCAAAATGGACTCTACTTCCATTACACGAGGCAATGGTCCAAAATACGGTGGACTGATACTATTATTATTTTTATTGCTATTATATCAACATGCATATGGAACAGGCTGAAAGGCAATGTCAAAATATAGTAGACTGATACTATTTCTTATTGCTTTCAGTATCAATATTCAAATGAAACAAGCTGACAATGGCTCAAAATATGGTAAATTGATACTATAATTATCAATACTGTTATCAATCTTCATTGTTATCATTATCAACATTCATATGAAACCAGCTGACAGGCAATGGCTCAAAATATGGTATATATTGATATAATTATTATTTTTTATTGTTATCATTATCAACATTCATACGAAACCAGCTGACAGGCATGGCTCAAAACATGGTAGATTGATACTATTATTTTTTTTATTATTATCATTACCAACATTCATAAGAAACAAGCTGACAGCCAATGGCTCAAGATATCACCGCCAGACTGTTAAAGTCTCCCTGAGTATGCTGTTAAATTGTCACCCCCAAAGTTCAAGAGATGATGCAATGCATTACTAACCAAATACAATTCTCTTTGTATCTTATAATTTATTTTAAGTTTTTTATCTCTTTACTTTTTAATTTGTTCATTCTTTTTCTAATTACTGGTCTCTTCTTTCCGTATTTGCTATTATCTTCTGTTGCTTCTTGCAATTAACACCAGATTCTTTGGAAGCTTGAACTTCAAGTCAACGGCTCCTGTGTTGGGATTGTTCCATACGTATATATAATAATATAATAATAAAATAATAAT
>NC_061107.1:83963664-83966164 GCF_015104395.2 Macrobrachium nipponense | reverse complement strand
CCCGTGTATGCTAACTCGTCTCACGTACCTGTAAACTATGAATTTTATCCTGCACTACGTTCGCTCCTTCTGAGCCCCGAGGCGTTTCCCCAAATTCATTCAAACGTTCCAAAGAGCGTAAACCCACCCAAAACGTTTTCCGACTTCCTGCCTGCGCCTTACAGTGAATGTGTCTCGCTGTTTGACTTCTCAGTTCCAGAAGTACTGTACTTTATTCCTCGCATCGCGGGACTTTGAGAACGCTGTGCAACTGGAGCTTCGTAGGTTCAAGCAAAGATGTAACGCAATCACTATCTGATAACTGATTACCTTGCAGTAATAAGTGGCATGAACACCAACCTGAGGGAGTGATAGAAAACGATCAGGCAAAGATCCTCTGGGACTATGGTATCAGAACAGATAGGGTGATACGTGCCAATAGACCTGACATGACGTTGACTGACAAAATCAAGAAGAAAGTATCACTCCCTGATGTCGCAATACCATAGGACACCAGCGTAGATGAGAAAGAAAGAGAAAAAATTGATAAGTATCAAGACCTGAAAATGGAAATATGAAGGATATGGGATATGTCAGTGGAAATTATTTATTTGTTTGTATGGTGTTTTTACGTTGCATGGAACCAGTGGTTATTGATCACCGGGACCAACAGCTTTACGTGACTTCCGAACCACGTCGACAGTGAACTTCTATCACCAGAAATAAATTGTACCCATAATCATAGGACCACAAGACACGATCCCAAGACCACTGAAAAGGAACCTGGAAAAACTAGATGTCGAAGTAGCTCCAGGACTCATGCAGGAGTGTGTGCACCTAGAAACAGAGCACAGTAAGAAAATTGATGGACCCCTAAGGAGGCAGGAAGCAACCCGGAGCCCCATACTATAAAAACCACCCAGTCGAATAGGATGACTTTGATAGACCGGGAAATAATAATAATAATAATAATAATAATAATAATAATAATAATAATAAATAATAATAATAATCGTAGTTCCTTCGAACAGGCAACTAACATTTAAAACTTACGCCAGACCCGAAAAAAAGGACTAAATTCATCCGCAACTTGAAACTCAGAAGACACACAACGGCCACAAGTGCAGAGAGCGAACCAGCCACAATCACGTCTGACTACGTGACGAATTCCAAGGTCAATCCTAACTATTAATAAATATCTTGACTCCACACTCCCTTCCCCCGTGCTAAGTAAATTCAAGCACAAACTACGTACAACAACACACTGGAAACAACAACAATTAGAACACATAGAGATGATTTATGGAAAATTGGCTATGAGGCCAAAAGCACTCGGAGAGCTGTCAATCAACTCAGTGGTCTGGTCTGGTTAAACTAAGATACACTTAACTTTGTGCAATACAAATCATGTTCATAGCAACCACTATAGGGCAAAACACCATTCATACCAAGCCATTGGTAGGAAAGTTATGACATAGGAAAACTTCAGAGTTGCATTAAGAAACAACTGTTAGGAGAGGGTAAAAAAAGATGGATTTTGTTAGTTTGTTTGTATGGTGCTTTTACGTTGCATGGAACCAGTGGTTATTCAGCAACGGGACCAACGGCTTTACGTGACTTCCGAACCACGTCGAGAGTGAACTTCTATCACCAGAAATACACATTTCTCACTCCTCAATGGAATGGCCGAGAATCGAACCCGCGACCACCGAGGTGGAACGCAAACACCATATAAACCTGGATGGAAGAAGAGAATATGAATGGAAGTACAGCAAAAGGAATGGAAGGAGTTGTAGCTAGAGGCCGTAAGGATGCTGAAAAGAACTTTGAGTATATAATGCCTACGGTACACGATTCCAACATACCATTCGTGATAGGCTGGGCAAGAGGGCATCAAGGACCCATGTATATATGTATATATATAAGCGAATCCCACAGGAAAATGATAGTCAGAAATCCAAGTGCTTTCGTCTTTACTAAGACATTGTCAAGGAGCTAATGAAATACAATTGGAGAGAAAGGTCTCAGGTACACAGCAAGATCAAGAATACCAGATGGTTAATTGTCAAAAGGGTAAAAATTAAAAGAGATAATCCAGGATTATCGGATATCACACAGTCACAAACCTAAACAGATTTGACCCTAACCGAAATTACAAAGTATCTTTACAGTACAAAACATGTAAAAACTGAATATATTAATTTTGTTGCTTATATATTTATCTACAACTTTTTTCATTATGAAAGCATCAAGTTTAAATAAACAAAGACTTTAATTTAGAACATTTTTATTATTTGACTTGATGAAACAAGATTCAATGATATTCCTTTTAACTGTGTCATTACATGGGCTTAAGGCTCTTGCTTGACTCCAGTTAATAGGATGGTCTAAATCTCTAATATGTACGAATAATGTCATTTCGCATATTTGCCCAGTTCTCACAGAATCTTGATGCTGTTTGAGACGATGTGAAAGATTTACCGGTCTGTCCGTAATAGACTTTATCACACTTTTTGCAAGG
>NC_061107.1:83951164-83958664 GCF_015104395.2 Macrobrachium nipponense | reverse complement strand
TACTATGTAAAAACTTGGAAGGCTTCACCCAATCTCAATTCTTTATAAACTCAGGCAAGATTTACCCAATCCCAAAATCATAAACTCCTGGGAAGATTTGCACCATCCAAATACGTCAACTCATAAAAAGAACTGCCTCAACTCAATCTACGTAAAATCCCTAGAGGATTTACCCAATCCCAATACTATGTAAACTCCTGGGAAGAATTACCCCATCTAAATACTAACTCATGGAAAGACTTACCCAATCCCCGTACTATATTAAATTATGGGAAGACTTACCCCATATAGATACTATATAACCTCCCGGGAAGCTTAGACCCCATCCAGATACTATGTAAACTCTTGGAAAAATTGAAGGTCAAATGGTAATAAGAAAATCTTGACAGTTGGTAAAAAATATTTTCCCAAGCAGTGAAAAGGGGAAGTCTGAGTGGTTGGACAGCACGATAGAGAGATCCAGAAAATTAAAGAAAAGAACCACAGGGATCTAAAGTAATCGTGTGAGAAGTTGGACAGCAAACCTGAAGAAAGAAAGCGGGCAACGGATGTGATGTCAAAAGCTGAAAAAGCAGATGGAGCAAGAGACTTCAAGGACGTTACGGAGAAACAGACACCCTTTAGTAATGCTTCCAGTGCACTGACAGCCCTAACGCCTTCGGAGAAAATACTCATTAATTAGGTACAATGATTAATAGGCACGATGAAAGGAATTCATTATTTGCTTGATGGAGAAGATAAAAATATGACAGAAGAGAAATGCTGGAAGACCACCCCTCCACAATTCCTCAGACTGAGACGGCGTGATCTATACCATTGCAAAATAAATGATTGGTAAGAAAGCGTTCACAGTGATTGGTTGAAAGAGCCAAGAATGACTAATAGAAAGAGCCAAGAATACCTGATAAATTAGCACCAAAAATGATTGGTAAAAAGTGCAGAGAATGACTAACAAGTTCTCAGAATGATTGGTAAGAAAGTGCCCAGAATTAATGATAGAGAGTATCCAGAATGACTGGTAAGAGTACCGCGAATGACGGGTACAAAGTCCCCAGAATGATTGGTTGAGAATACCCAGAATAACTGGTAGAAAGTGCCCAGAATGATTAGTAAGATAGTAACCAAAATGATGCCGAAAATAACTCGTAGGAAAGTGCCTAGAATGACTGGTAGAGAGTGCCCAGAACGTTGATCAAGTCTCTGGAGACAGAGTAGGCAGGGAGAAGATGGGGGCAGGAGAAGGCTCTGTAGCACTGGGGAGCAGGGGTCAAGGAGTCAAGCAGTCTCAGAAACCTGCAAGGGTGGGCAGTGAGATACAGGACTACATCCGCGTCGGCCCCCAACAAAAACGCCAACAGCTGCGGAGAAGCCAAACGCCGCCACTACCACCACCACCACCAACACGGGCAGCAGCAGCAGAGGACAGATGGTAACGGTTTATTATCCTTCATCATCACATCCTCCTACTTAGAATACGAGGGATAATTTGATGACTGGAAGACGTCTACCTTCTTTCAAAAACCTCCAGAAAGAGAGAAAGAAGGGAAGCAAAGAAACAAGAGGACTGAAGAGGGGAAAAAAAAGAGGAGAAACGCGGAAAAAAACGTGAAGAAACAGAGAGAAAAGATGGAAAAGAGGAAAGAGGGTGAAACAGAGAGGAAACAAGGAGGAAAGATAAAGCAAAAGAAAAAGTGGGAAGGGGGGAAAACAGGGGAAACAAAAGAAACGATGAGGAAAGATGGAAAAGTTGAGAGAAAATATGAGGGGAAAATGAGGGAAAACATGTGAAAAAAGGGAGAAAAGGGGGAAAACACATGAAAAAAGGAGGAAGAAAGAAGGGGATAAGAGAGGATAAAGAGGCGAGGGCAAACAAGGTGCCTGATCTCATGACATCTTTTGAGCCTTTTGACCAATTACGATGATTCTCCAGCTAACAAAGAAAGAATTCTGTCACAATTATTATTATTATTATTAAGTACAGAGTACCAAACGTGGAGAAAGGGGGAGATAAAAGAAAAACAAACCCACACACGGAGGTTAAGAAACCAAAAAGAAAAAAAGAAATAAAAAAAACATACCATTCTATTAAAATGTAAAAAAAAAAATGTCCTAGGTGCGTTAGATTACAGTTTTAATAGTAACCTGACTTGAAAGATCAAAGGGGGCCCGAGCAAGGTCAAGACCCGCGAGGGGGAAGGGGGAAGGGGGCGAGGTTTGCAAGCAAGGTCAAGACCCCCAATCGATAACGTCGTGATATATCGGGTCGAACAATTTTTCAAAGGGCAGAGGACTTTTTCAAATGGACGAGCAGTTTTTCAAAGGGTCGAAAATTTTTCCTAAGGGTCGAGCAGCTTTGCAAAGGGTCGAACATTTTTTCAAATGGTCGAGCAGTTTTTCAAATGATCGAACAGTCTTTCAAATGGTCGAGCAGTTTTGCAAAGGGTCGAGCAGTTTTTCAAATGCCCGAGAAGTTTTTCAAATGATCGAGCAGTTTTTCTAAGGGTCGAGGAGTTTTTCAAATGATCGAGCAGTTTTTCTAAGGGTCGAGGAGTTTTTCAAATGATCGAGCAGTTTTTCAAAGGGTCGTCCAGTTTTTTTTCTTGTGGCTGAGTAGTTTTTTAAATGGCCGAGGAGATTTTCTAAAAGTTGAGCAGTTTTTTTTAAGAGTTGAGCAGTTTTTCTAAGGGTCGAGCATTTTGAGAAAAAAAAAGCCAATTGATCTCAGAAATGTTCGGTTCTAACTAAAAAGCTAAGTGAAGTGAAGGAATAATAATAATAATAATAATAATAATAATAATAATAATAATAATAATAATAATAATAATAATAGTGAAATACAAACCTCTCATTCACCTCATGAAAACATAATATATTATT
The DNA here is from genome assembly GCF_015104395.2 of Macrobrachium nipponense. Classification (NCBI taxonomy): domain Eukaryota; kingdom Metazoa; phylum Arthropoda; class Malacostraca; order Decapoda; family Palaemonidae; genus Macrobrachium; species Macrobrachium nipponense. The sequence continues at coordinate 83,955,787 of NC_061107.1, read as the reverse complement.
TCACTCTTGAAGGAGAATTAAAAATCTAAATAAATTAAAACCATCAAGAACTCTCGCCGTAAAGGTTGCAACGAAATAAAAGAAAAAAAAAAAAACAGGAAATTCCGTTTCACTAAAACTTGAGAAGGATAAAATGGAAAAAAGTAGAGAGCAAAGGCTGAATATAAGCCCAAAACGTAAAAGAATACTGAAAACGCACCATGAATACGGGGAAAGTAAAATAAAGAATAAAAATGGGAAAAGTAAAGAAAAAAAAAAATGAATATGGGGAAGTAAATAAAATGACCACGTGAAAAGTAAAAGGATATTAATACGTGAAAAGTAAAAGGAAATTAATACGTGAAAAGTAATCAAAGAATGAATGCGTGAAAAAAGCTGAATACGAGAAAATAAAAAAAAATAGAATTAATACGTTTAAAGAAAAAAAAACGATTACGTGGAAAGTAAAAAAAAAAGGCTGAATACGTGAAAAGTAAAAAAAAAATCTGAATACACGAAAAAAAAAAAAAAAACTTACCTGAAAAGAATGAACAAATATTTAATATATGAAAAGCAAAAATAGCATTAATACGTGAAAAGAAACGAAAATGAACACGTGAAAAAAAAGTCTGAATACGTGAAAAGTAAAAAAAGAAGAAGAAAAAAAAAAGCTGAATACGTGAAATGCGATTCATGCAACCTTAGGCAAAGTAGCACGTCGGGAATACATAATCCATGGACAAAGGGGTCCGAGAGAGAGAGAGAGAGAGAGAGAGAGAGAGAGAAAGGGTAAAGTTTGCATGTTCGAGTCGCATTAAGAAGCCCACTGCGGAATACACCCAAACGACCGCCTCCGCCTCCGCCGCCGCTGCCTCGTGGTTCTCCTCCTTCAGGAGGGGCAAACTGTTTTGTCTAAGCCCCTCCCTAGAAAGAGTATGTCGCCGAAAGGGCTTTAGGATTTAGGCTTCAAGATTTCGGGGTTCAGGCTTTAAGTATTTGTTTCAAGTTTCAGACTTTAAGCCTGCGGCATTGGGTTTCACTTTTCTGTCTTCAAGCTTAAAGCTTTGGATTTTAGGTTTCAGGTTTTCAGGCTTTTTGGGCTTTAGGTTTCAGTCTTTGGGCTTCAGGCTTTGGGCTTCTGGCTTTAAGACTTTAGGTTTTAATGAAATGTTTATGAAGACATAAAGCTTCAAGCTTTAGATCTTCATAAACATTTCATATCCAAAACGCTATCAACTTAATTTCTTAAATGTTTAAACATGGGAAATAATATGTTCATATCGTGCATTACTTAATAATACTAATAATAGTAAATAAATCAAATTACTACTGGATTTTTACCACAATATTAATATATATAATTCGCTATAAACACAAAGAGAATTCTTCATTCACAACTATAACTGACAGTTCAACAATGGAGAAACAAGCGAGTCCGCCCGACTGTAAGGCATGTCATTTAATAATTTGCTTGCAATTTTGTTATATTTGTGTGTTATTTTGCTCATTTTTTAATAGGCGCTTCTTCTTTCTGTATCTCCCATTACCTTTTGTTTCTTCTTTCTGATGGACACCATATTCTTTGGAAGCTTGTATTTCAAGTCAATGGCCCCTGTGGGGCTAGTGCCATATAAATATGTCAGTGATGCTGGCACAAGAGATCCTTTGACTACCATCATAAAACTTAAAGTAGAACTTGAGAGAGAGAGAGAGAGAGAGAGAGAGAGAGAGAGAGAGAGAGGAGGGGAGCACGTCCAGTTCCTAGTCACTTTCTCTCTCTCTCCCAAGAGAAAAAAGGAAATGAGAGAGAGAGAGAGAGAGAGAGAGAGAGAGAGAGAGAGAGAGAGTCTCTCTCTCTCTCTAGAGAAAAAAGGAAATGGAATAGAATTAAGACAGAGAGAGGGAGAGTAGGAAGGAACTGGATGGCCTCTTTCTTTCTTTCTTTCTTTCTTTTCTCTCTCTCTCTCTCTCTCTCCCGTAAGTCAGATTAATCAACAGATATCACAAGTTTAACATACGACTAGAATTTGAGAAATATCTAGAAGTGTTCGTGAACTATCGGTGATAAGATTAGTGTGAAAATAGTAGGATAAAGCGTCTTCTAAGAGTTTATCAGTGTAATACTATAAATCAGAACAAGATGGCAGTAAGTTCCAACTGCGGGAGAAGGTGGGCGTAATTTGGCGTGTCTAGCAGATTCGCAATACGATGAGGTAGCAGGAAGGGAACTGGCATTTCTCATCTATGAAATCAGCAACAGTCCAACCAAAAAAAGATACAAAAGCATTCATAGATATATTAGAAGGATATAATCCTTCAAACTGGAACAAATCTAATGAAAACATCTTGAAAATAATTGAAGAAGTTCCAAATAAAATCCAAGTGGTCAAGAGACTCATAAAGAAAATATACTAAACCAACATATTCCGACAAAGAAAATGAATAAGGTGAATCTTGTGAATATCCTAATTGATGCATTAGGAAAAAGAATGCCAAAAAGCATGCAAACTGTGTAAGGTTTGGTATAGCATAGTCAATCCACAAAACCTAATCAGAAAATGTGCTGCATGCAACATTCCGACCCATCCACAGTGGTGCTGAGGTAATACAAGATTTGAGAAAAGATACAAGAATTTTTTGTTTCAAACATGTCTATCATGGAATAGACAATGTTATTAAATCAAGATTGAATGTACAAATAGTTGAGGATGAAGAAGAAGAGGAAAACGGAAGAGAAGTAAACAAAAATGAAATGACAGAAAAAAATAAGGAAAAACAAAGAACAAGATAAAAGTATGGATGCAGAGATACTCATTGATACTACATATGAGGCAATAAAGCAGCATACCTACGAAGAAATAAAATTACGATATGACAACAGAAAAGCAAATCCCGAAGAGGCTCTACCCAGATCTATACAATGACGGGAAAGAGGAAAAAATAGACAGAAAGACAAAATCTGCAACCTTTTGAAAAGAGGGGAATTGCAGATTTGAGAAAGATGTTACTACAAAACATCCTAAGATATGTCAAAACTATGAAATATATGGTAAATGTGCATACTTAGATGGATGGGTGGGGGATGATTGCAGAGATCTGCATCCAAAAATATGTAAAAACCTAAAAGAAGGAAAAGGATGTAAGTTCGACAAAAAATGCAAATATATGCACCCTGTAGCCATGAATCATAATCAAATAAATAACCAACCAAGTAATAAAATCCAAAATAAGAAAGAAACAAATAAAGAGAGAAATCAAGAATATCAGGTAAAAGAGAAAAGCAAACCACCAATGAGATATGCAGAGGTGTCAGCAAAAAATTTCAAAGCATCAGCTCCGAAATTCTACTCAAGAGATAATAACTGTATTTATTATGCAAGAGGATATTGCAGAAACGGAGAAAATTGCCGATTCAGACACAAAATGAATAATTATGATGAAGGAAGATCAAATATTATGGAAAAGTTGGTTTTTTTTTAATGTCAGAATTTCTGGAAATGAAAAAAAGAACAACATACCAGAACAGGAAAGAGACATGGGAAAAAATCCTTATTACTACCAGTATTAAATGAAGGAGAAAACACGCAAACCATCATAGTGATGAATGCGCAGGTTTAGTTACGAGTAACTCAAAAAGAAAAAGAGTACTTAGAAGAACTAACCCAAATGAAAAGAAAAATAGATATAATGAATATAACGTGAAACTGGTATTCCCAAGAGACTGGGAATGATGATCAAATAAAAGGGTTCCAAACTTATAGATCAGATAGAAAAAATAGGAATCAAGGGGGAACCGCAATATATGGGAAAGACAAAAAAACAAGGAAAAATATATGAGAAAATATAGTAACTCAGAATGTGAACTAATAGCGGTAGAATTTGAATCTGAAAAATTGATGAACATAGTAATATATAGACCTCCTAATACTAAAGAGTTTGACTTAATAATTGAAAAATTGGATGATATATGTAGAAATCACAAGGACTGGACTATTCTCCTATCTGGTGACTTCAACTTCCTTTCGTAGAATGGAAAGAATGAATAGGAGATTGTGGTTGTACTTATACATATAAAAAAGAGAGTAATAGTAGTGCAGAAGATAAGAGGCAATTTGAAAAGCTATTAGATATGCTACTAGAATACAACATTCAACAAATAAATCACCTGCCAACAAGAAAGGAAAATACTTTAGACCTAGTATTTGTGAACGAGATGAATTATGTTAAAGAAATAATAGTTTATAATGCGAATATTTCAGACCATAATGTCATAGAATTAACAGTTCATTCCAAAGCAAGTGAAAAAAAATAGAGATAAGCAAGAAATGAAAAAAGTGGGAAGGATATGGAAAATACAACTTCTACAGTAAAAATATAAAATGGTCAGAAATTAATGAAGAATTAAACAAAGATTGGGATAACATTTTCGTTAAGTGATGACATAAGGGTAAATACGGAGATATTATATAAAATATTGGAGTAAATAGTGGAAAAAATATATACCGAAGAAGAAAAGTAAACATCATTCATTGCATACCAAGAGACAGAAGGATCTTGTTCCAGAAAATCAGAAAGTGGAAAAAAGGTCTTGCAAAAGAAAAAAAGAATATGTGCATGGAAACGTTATAGAAACTAAAAAGTAAG
>NC_061107.1:83941164-83946164 GCF_015104395.2 Macrobrachium nipponense | reverse complement strand
AAATAGCCCTTCCAACACAAGATCTAAGAGAGAGAGAGAGAAGAGAGAGAGAGAGAGAGAGAGAGAGAGAGAGAGAGAGAGAGAGAGAGAGAGTAAACAACTTTTTGACAAAGCTCAATTCAGAAGGGTAGGAGAGAATATATATATTATATAATATTAATATAATATATATAAATATATATATAAGGTAGTATATTCTATATATGTGTGTATATATATATATATATATATATATATATATATATATATATATATATGGGTTACTCACTCCTCAAGATGACTCATCAAAATGTAAGCTGGCAATTTAGACGCGAGTTGATACGCCAGTGCAAACACAACCTGGTGACTGAACGTCGATTCTCATAACTTATGAACAGAAGTTCCTCGCCCCAATTGCCTCTTTGGGAAAGCACTTTTCGTCGTCACAAAACTGAGGGTTCATCGATTCGGAGGCTTCGTTTGTCACTACATATTGTCACTGTTCCCTGAATAATATCACCTGTCTCTTGTCTCTTCCTAAGGGAACAGCTTAGTATATCTTTTCATCAGGACCAGTGAACTGATTAACAGCTCTCCCATGAGGGCTGGCCCGAAGGATTAGATATTTTTACGTGGCTAGGAACCAAATGGTCACCTACCAACGGGACCTACAGCTTATTGTGGGATCCGAACCACATTATATTAAGAAATTAATTTCTATCACCAAAAATAAATTCCTCTGATTCCACGTTGGCAGAGCCGAGGATCGAACTTCGGACCACAGTATTGGTAGCCAAGCGCGAAAAGCACTCGTCCAACGAGGAACTATCTTAAGGCCAATTCTGGACAAATTTTTACTATGTTCACTACTACTTAATTCTTATTATATATTTTTTCTAATTATTTCAGATGAGACCTATTCGTATGGAACAAGCACACACACACCAATGCCTTGAAATTCAAGCTTCCAAAGTATATTGGTTGCAACCTACCACCACAGACCCCACACTGCAGCAGTAACTGATCATGATGAAAGCCAGTGATTTTTCATAGCCCTGGGAAAACACGAACCCGCGACATCTGAGTGGCATACCACAACACTAACCACTATACCTACCAGCGGAGCAGCAAAGAATGACAAGAACAATTAAAAGGACAAAAATTCAATGAAGAATACTGGTTTTGTTGCTGTATACAAGAAATAAATTCGTAACATCGTGCGAGTATGGAATCATAGATAATACTACCGGAAATTGCTTTAACAATTATTGTTATTATTATTGGATTGTAATATAAACTTTGTGCCATAGGCCACGCGCTGGGACTTATGAGGTCATTAAGCGCTGCTTTCAGTTAGATTGCGAAGGAGAATCGAGCAGGTTCTCGAAAGCTCTCTTTTGTGTATACATACATACATACATACATACATACATACATACATACATACATATATACACACATACATACACATATATATATATATATATATATATATATATTTTCTAAATATATATTAACATAAACACCACTGGATTTCTTAACCAACATTATTAATATTATTATAATAAGGAATATTCAAATCATTATCAAGAAAATCAAACGTGGAATTCATTAATATCAGACAAACTGTTCCGCAAATAAAAAAGTATAAAAATGCTATGGCATAGGGGAATAATAATAATAATAATAATAATAATAATAAATAATAATAATAATAATAATAATAATAATAATAATAATAATAATTAATAACAATTTTGGAAGGAGAACCTCTTTCAAAACAAGTATTAAGGAAAGATATTGCTGCATCAGCTGCATTTAACTTGTAAATAGCCCATCTCTATTTTTTCTAATAACGTTTACAAGTTATGTGCAGCTGATGCAGCAATATCTTTCAATAATAACAATAATTATTATTATTATTATTATTATTATTATTATTATTATTATTATTATTATTATTATTATGTTATTTAGCTGGTATTAATGTTGGTGTCGATCTGGCTTATTATTATTATTATTATTATTATTCATGAGCATAAAGTCTTTCGGCAAAGCCCTCGGTGGAAACTGAGGAAACAATATGCAAAGGAGACGAAGCCGGAGGGAGGGAGGGAGGAGGGAGGAGCGTGAAACTGAATATATTATAAAACATAAAACAAAACAAGAGCAAACAGGTCTGAAGAGACAACACAACACGCGACAAGAAACAGGGATACCGTGCTAACGTACAATATAAAAGCCTTCACCAATAAACAATAATGGTAGATTTATAGCTGCGCACGTGGTTTGGCCTTGTCAAGCTGTGCTAGGGTAGTTGGTGGTGGTGGTGGTGGTGGTGGGTTCTTAACGATCTGATATTTTGGGGGTCGGAGAAGGGGAGGCTGCCCCCGGGGAAGATTGTGGGGCCGGGGGGGTGCCGGACGGGAACGGAGATGCTGGCCAAGGGGGTTATAGTCAAGCCAAAATAAGGCAAAGCTTACATCCACGGGCGAAACCAAAACCTCTCTCTCTCTCTCTCTCTCTCTCTCTCTCTCTCTCTCCTCTCTCTCTCTCTCTCTCTCGTCTAAGACCCACTCGAAACGCTAAATTTACGGAATTAATTCTTGAGTTTCTATGCTGCAAACGTCTCGAAAGTTCATGAATAATTATACAATGAAAACATTACACAGACAGCGTGTTTTTATTAATACTCCACTCTGTCTCTCATTCATTTCTTATGTATAAACTAAATATGTCAATAGGTATGCCTCATTCATTTCTGATGTATAAAATAAATATATAAATAAGTATGCCTCATTCATTTCTGATTTATAAAATAAATACATCAATAAGTATGCCTCATTGATTTCTGGTGTATAAAATATATCAATAAATATGCCTCATTCACTTCTGATGTATAAAATAAATATATCAATAAATATGCCTCATTCACTTCTGATGTATAAAATAAATATATCAATAAATATGCCTCATTCACTTCTGATGTATAAAATAAATATATCAATAAATATGCCTCATTCACTTCTGATGTATAAAATAAATATTTCAATAAGAATGCCTCGTTTATTTCTAATCTATAAAATAAATATATCAATAAGTATACCTCATTCACTTCTGATGAATAAAATAAATATATCAATAAGTATAGCGCTATTGAACAAACGGTGAAGTTTCGTAAAGATGCAAACAAAAAACTAAGATCCCGGCCAAAAAAGAAAAAAATTAATTAAAAAAAACTGCATAAAATAATCGTGAGTGCACAGGTGCACAGCACAGACTCCAGAAAATAAATTAATGGCACATGCTTAGGAGACATAAACTTTCCCTAAATAAAAATAAAAAAAATAAAAAAAAAGAGGAGAAAAAGTCTACAGAAATTCTTTGATAAAACAAAAAAACTGACTTGACGAAAACAACTAAGGCGGACTTAGTGGGGGAACAGAGTAGGGAAAAAAAACATTCCTCGTTTTCTTTCCACGAGTCAGGAATTCCAAGCTCTTTGGCAAAAGTTATTTTTTCAAGAGATGGGACTTCCTGCTCTCTCTCTCTCTCTCTCTCTCTCTCTCTCTCTCATCTATTTATTTCACTATGGTGTGGTAAAACTGTGGAAAGACTCTCTCTCTCTCTCTCTCTCTCTCTCTCTCTCTCTCTCTCTCTCTCTCTCTCATATTTATTTCACTATGGTGTGGTAAAACTGTGGAAAGACTCTCTCTCTCTCTCTCTCACACACACACACTCCAAACTCGCATCCAGTTTACGACAGCCAAGTTCTTGGCTAATTACGATTTTTACATAACATCCTTCAAAAGAAGTTTTTTCCTCACTTCGTAATCCAAGAAGGACGCTCTCTCAAAATAAATAAATAAGGAAATAAATAAATAAATAAATAAATAAATAAACACTCAATGTGATTCTCTCTTAATTTCAATACTAGTGAAACTGTCTCGCCAAAACCACAGCAATATTCAAGTAATTTTCCAACAATAGAGTGTTCATCACACCTCAAGAATGTCACGTAAACTCCTGTAGTGGGAGTCTCGTTCGAGATCTTGTTTTAGTTGAACGTGAGGTTCGTTAACCGTAGATTATAATCTGTTACACACGCAGGTAAAACACACAAGGATGCACTATACACCGAGTTTTATGTATATAAAGATAGAAAATATTATCTTATAAGGTTCTTTCAAGACTGTCCATGAGGCGCAACAAATCAAAAAGAAATGGAGAAAAAAAAAAAAAAAAAAAAAAAAAAAAAAAAAAAAAAAAACAGCCCGAGTTGAAAATGGTGTGACTGGTGGCCCCATTCTGAAAGGAGGAGGAGGAGGAGAACTTGGACGCTGACAACAACAACTGGTGAGCATTCCCCTCCCCCCCCCTCCAACCTTCCGGCCCCTTCCCTCCCTCGCTCATTCCTCCACAGGTTCCCCTCATCGACGTCTCTCACGTTTAACTTCACTCATTCCTCTCACTCCTTTCTCTCTCAGTCTTTCCTTCCTTCCTTCCTTCCTTCCTCTCTATATCTTCCCTTCCTTCGATGGCATGACGTCCAAAGGATAGCTTCGGCAGTCAGGCTCCCTCAGTCATTATATTATGCCGCGTAGGAATCGCGAGGACAAACCTGCCCTGATATCACTGCATAATTGCGAATCCAAGCTTCCGCAGTGAAGGACTGAAAGGCTTTTTTTAAAAAAAGTACAAGACTTAAAAAACTATTTAAAAAAATGAAACAAGACTTTAAAGACAAAAAAAAGTCTTGGAAGACTAAAAAAAAAATTAAAAAAAAAAAAAGTCTTGAAAGACTAAAAAAAAAAGTCTTGAAAGACTAAAGTAAAAGTCTTAAAGACTAAAGTAAAAGCCTTAAAGACTAAAACGTTTAGAGAAAAAAAAAAAAGTCTTGAAAGACTAAAAAAAAGTCTTGAGACTTGAAAAAATACATGATTTGAGAGGCAAAAAAAAAGTCTGGAAAGAACTTTAAAAATGGCTTGAAAGACTTGAAAAAAAAAAGATTTGAAACGCAA
>NC_061107.1:83928664-83936164 GCF_015104395.2 Macrobrachium nipponense | reverse complement strand
CCAGCCGCACCACCGTCTCTCTCTCTTTCTCTCTCTCTCTCTCTCTCTCTCGCTCTCTCTCTCTCTCTTCAGAATATACATACAGTACTCAATGGTCACGTTGCACAGACAAGCAAACGTACAAAAAATTACACACACACACACACACACAAACACACACACACACACACATATATATATATATATATATATATATATATATATATATATATATATACACACACACACACACAAAAGACATACACACATACCTACATATATATATATATATATATATATATATATATATATATATATATACACACACAGACAGACATACATACACACCTACATATATATACAAACACGCACTATATATACGTGTGTGTGTGTGTGTGTGTGTGTGTGTGTGTGTGTGTGTAAAGAAGCAGCAAACAAGCATACATATCCCCACCAGCTTCTGGAGGAGAGTCCACTAAAAATTCGCATCAGCTCCGCTGGAGAAATACTAGCTTGACAATAAAAAGAACAACGCCGGTAGCTTAACGACGTGAATACAAACCCCCCGGGGAGGGACAAAGCTTGCGATCCCGAAATAAATAACGTAAAAAAAAAAAAAAAAATTTAATAAAAAAAAAAAAAAAAAAAAGGGATGGGGGGAGGTGATGATTTTTCAAGTGGAATTTTCGAGTCAATCTGGTCTTAAGCTTCCGCTGTCCACTTGCAACTGTTTCAGACAACGGGTACCTTCACCATCTCGGGGTGGGGTGGGGGGGGGCTGGGGGGTGTTGGGGAGGCTTATAATTAATAATAATAAAGTTGAGGCAATTCTCCCTCTACATCGAGACTCACAAAGGTGCACATTGTAGTAAAACATCACTAGCACAATTCGGCAACATGTAGAAAACAGGTCGTAAACAAGTCTACCTAGAAGTCGTCGACTTGCATTCAACCTGTCTGCTGAATGTGTAAATCAAGTTGTCGACGATTGTTTATGACACGTTTTATTAACTGTTAGTGTGGACGCCCTTGACGTATAGGAAAATGATTCTAAAATAATTTACGAAAATCGGCCCCCTACCAAAATTTCACTTTTGACCAAGAGTCCAAGATCGTCACTTCATAAGATATCCAGACAAAAATAACCCTTAGAAGAAAATATAAATTATGTAATTCCTATTGAAGTCGATGGCATTGTTTGCAGCGTTTTATCTTCTGATATAAACTGAATCTGTCTTTATTTCTTCTTACCTAGACTTTGAATCCGTTTGTACTTCTCCTGATCTAGACTTTAAATCGGTCAGTGCTTCTTATCTAGACTTTGAATCGGTCTGTACTTCTTCTGATCTAGACTTTGAATCATTCTGTACTTCTTCTGATCTAGACTTTGAATCGGCCAGTACTTCTTTTCTTTTTTTCTCGTCAGGAGAACGTCTCAGTGAGGAAAAAATTATTCATTTTCCTTCACATTTACTTATTGCAGTCGAAGGACACCGTTCCTCCACTTATCTATTTTTGGTATCTTTCCCAACACAAGTGGTCCACTCTCTGTCTTGCTCCTGCAGCCAGTTCGTGGTCTTCCTTAGCTTATATCGAATACGAAAGAATATATGATTTAGGCCAAAGGCGGTGTAACAGGACGAAAACTTAGCAGTCACATCTGTTACGTGACGGTAGAAAGTATGATGGCAGAAAGAGAATACGAACGGGGGTACGCTAAAAGGAATAAGGGGGGACGCTGCAGAGAACCTTAAATAATGCCTACAGTGCACCGCATGAGGTGCACTGACGGCAATAACCCGATACGGGGAGGGTTATATCGATGGCAGGTACATCTGATGGATGAATGAGGGAGTAACCATACTCTGCTATCTCTGGAGCCATCCTCCCAGTTTTTTGTTTTTGTTTGTTTGTATGGTGTTTTTGCGTTGCATGGAACCAGTGGTTATTCAGCAACGGGACCGACGGCTTTACGTGACTACCGAACCACGTCGAGAGTGGACGTCTATCACCAGAAATACAAATCTCTAACCCCTCTGTGGAATGCCCGAGAATCGAACTCGCTGCCAGCAAGGTGGCAGGCCAAGACCATACCGATCACGCCACTGAGGCGTTGCCATCCTCTCAGGACCAATTAGCGCAGTGTTTGACTACCTGGTTTTCGTGGATAGAAGCGAGTCCTCTGCACGATAACGACAAATTCGGGTCAGCAATTTACAGTCGGTTAAAATTCAAAGACATTCTAGCCCCGCCATTAAGTAGATAAGACTTTCATCAAGGCTTTACTCTGCCATTGCTGTTTAATCTCTGCAATCCTGCAAGTCGACTGCAGAGCCAATATTAACTTGTTAGAAAAAAAAATAGAAAAATTCTTATCTGAATCTGAATCAAAGAAATGAGGCAAACAAGATGCAGCTAAGAAAAGAGAGAGAGAGCGAGAGAGAGAGAGAGAGAGAGAGAGAGAGAGAAGAGAAACATTTCTTCCTACCTACACCCAAAATGCATCAGAAAGCAAGTGAGCAACGTGGAGCGATGAGCTTTAATTACAGTGCAATCCAAACAAAGTCTCAGAGGGGTCAAGAAGAAAAAGTTAAGTATATCTTAGTTTAACCAGACCACTGAGCTGATTAACAGCTCTCCTATGTAGGGCTGGGCAGAAGGATTAGCTATTTTTTTACGTGGCTATATATATATATATATATATATATATATATAGATATATATATTATATATATATATATATATATTGCACGGGGTATTTTTTTTTAATAATAAGTACTCCATCGGATATACGCGTCAGTGATATTGTATAACTCACGGAATACGAATTCTTTGGAAATAATTTTATACTACGACAAAATAATTTTTTGATAGCGAAAGAATGAACACGGGAGTGAATATTATATATATATATATATATATATATATATATACATATATATATTACTAGATATATATAATATTCACTCCCGTGTTCATTCTTTCAGCTATCAAAAATAATTATTGTCGTGTATAAAATTATTTCCAAAGAACTCGGTATTCCGTGAGTTATACAATATTCACCGACGCGTATATCCGATGAAATCATTCCAAATACATGGTACTTACTGGAGTATTTATTATTAAAAAAAAATTACCCATTGCAATTCCTTCACAATACTACGAAATGTAATCAAGTGAGAAGTCTTTAAAATGAGGGAATTGTTGACCCTGAAGAATAAAGCATAACTCTATTCTATAAAATCATTCACGATGATACCTTATTCACTATAGCACGTATTCTGTATAACTATTCTTAACAATACTGTATTCATTCAAGCGCTTCCCCCATCAAACCGCTCCAAAAACTGAAAAAAAAAAAAAAAAAATTCGTTATTCAAAAAGTCCATTTTCCCCTTTTCTGAGATATTATAATTGGCGTTCGGAGAGAAATTCAAGACTCGTTCAATAAACCATTATCAGAGATCCTTCGGGGATTCAACAATGGCGAGATATCGGTCAAATAATGACATAGAAGTCTTACTAATAATGAGTTACAATCCTGATTCAGTCAAAATCACGTGTTCTTGGGTGCCAGCCGCAGCGTACAGCCCCTGGTGGGTCACCCGTCCAAGAACTAACCAGACGCATAGGTGCTGAACTGTCAACGTAGGAGGTTATTTTCTTGAACTCGCTGCAACCCTTGATCACAAACAAAGAAACACCAGAAACAACATGCGACATATTTAGCAATATTTAACATATAATTAGACTTCACTATGTGTGTGATCAAATCTAGAGAAATATCAAGACCAATTATGAATTAAATACACGAAAGAAAAAAAAAGTAACTCAAGGAGCCTCAATTATGCCAAACAAAGAGGTAAAATTGACGGTGAATTGCTCACGAATTAACATCAACGACACGATCAAATAAGCAAAGTCGACAACTCGACTGTGCGCGATGATGCAATCTTACAAAAAAAAAAATCACAACAAAAGTAAATATTCATAAATCACAGTAAATGGACCCATTTCAAATAATTCCCAGAGACGTCTTGCACTACACCGTCGGAAAAGCTAAAAGCTGGAGAGAGAGAGAGAGAGAGAGAGAGAGAGAGAGAGAGAGAGAGAGAGAGAGAGAGAGAGAGAGTAGATTGCCGGGCGTAATTCCAAGTCCTGTGATTAACGAAATGCTGTTATTAACCGGAATAATTTTCATTTTACTTCTTGCGTCAACACGGAAGGCTCATTACGCACACGAACGACTTATCATTATCGTCATAGCTTTCGGTGCTCCTTTGTTACCTCACTGAGCTCCATGTAACGCCAGGGCAGGTTTGAAGATCAATCAATCACTCAATCATTCAATATAAAGGATGGTTTCACTTTCACGCTGCCAGCCACTCTCGTCGTCATGTGCCAGGTGCGTTTATCGACTCGAGCTGGTCCCTAGCCCGGATAGACGAGGAACTAAGGGGAATGGAATGAAATGTATTTAGGCCTGAGGCCAAGTGCCGGGACCTATGAGGTCATTAAGCGATGAAAGAGTAAATTTAGCCTGCCAGTTGCGGTACCATTGAAAAATGGTCATTAATCGTGATGAAAGAGAAATTGAGATTAAAAAGGTTTTAAAAGTGTAACACGAGGAAAGCCTCGCAGTTGCACTAAGAAACAACTTAGGAGAGGGTAGAAAAAATGATGGAAGAAAGAGGATATGACCAGAGGTACAGTAAAAGGAATGAGAGGGGTTCCAGCTAGGGGTCTTAGGAACGTTGCAAAGAAACCTTAGTAATGCCTGTACTCCACCACGTGAGGTGTACTAATGGCACTACCTCCCTACAGGGGTTATGAGAAAAAGTAATTTCCCAAGAACTATAACCAAACGAAACTTTTTTTCAATCTAGCATACGCGGCAATGGGCCACAACAATGCCCTAGAGCCATGAGAGAGAGAGAGAGAGAGAGAGAGAGAGAGAGAGAGAGAGAGAGAGAGAGTAAAATACACCGAAAACATAGTCTCGTCAGAGCCTGACTAAAGACAGCGCAATTCCTCGAAATACACAAACCTATATCCAGGACGATAACTACTTGCTTAGACGACTCCTACCAATTACATCGAAGTAGCGCTACTTCCTAATTAAGTGATCATTTCCTAATGCCCTCACGCTCTAATTATCCCAGTGTGAAGATTGCAGCATTATTTCGTCGTCCTAATTATGGCAAAGCAATGATTATCTTCAGCTTTTTTTGTTGGATTTTTTTTTTTGGGGGGGAGGTCAAGTCGCGTCTGTGGATTTTCCAGGATTATTCTTCCAGGATTATTCATGAGTACCATTATTTCTTTCGGGTCTAAGAGATGGTGACTCAGAGGTGGTGACTCTACTAAATCATTATTATTATTATTCTTTAACAGTATTTGCCTAAAAGAGGATCTTCTACCAAAATATTATTATTAGTATTATTTATTATTTTTTTTTTTTTTGCTCTATCACAGTCCTCCAATTCGACTGGGTGGTATTTATGTGTGGGGTTCTGGGTTGCATCCTGCCTCCTTAGGAGTCATCACTCTCCTTACTAATGTGTGCCGTTTCTAGGATCACACTCTTCTGCATTGAGCCCCGGAGCTACTTCAGCCTCTAGTTTTTTCTAGATTCCTTTTCAGGGATCTTAGGATCGTGCCCAGTGCTCCTATGGTTATGGGTACGATTTCCACTGGCATATCCCATATCCTTCTTATTTTTCTATTTTCAGATCTTGATACTTATCCTCATTTTTTGCCCTCTACTTTAGTCTCTTCAACTCTGGTGTCCCATGGTATCGCGACATCAATGAGTGATACTTTCTTCTTGACTTTGTCAATCAACGTCACGTCTGGTCTGTTTGCACGTATCACCCTATCCGTCCTGATACCATAGTCCCCAGAGGATCTTTGCCTGATCGTTTTCTATCCCTCCCTCAGGTTGGTGCTCGTACCACTTATTACTGCAAGGTAGCTGATGTTTCTTGCACAGGCTCCAGTGGAGGGCTTTTGTTTTGCCACTGAATCATGCCTCTTTTTGTACTGGTTCTGTGCAAGTGCCGGGCATTCGCTGCTATGTGGTTTATGGTTTCATTTTTCGTATTGCACTTCCTACATATGGAGAGATGTTGTTTCCATCTATCGTTCTTTGAACATATCTGGTTCTTAGGGCCTGATCTTGTGCCGCTGTTATCATTCCTTCAGTTTCCTTCTTTAGCTCTCCCTCTGTAGCCATTGCCAGTGTCATCGCTGGCCTAGTTTCTTTAGTCTGGTCTCATGTATTGTCCGTGCATTGGTTTGTTGTGCCAGTCCTCTGTTCTGTCTGTCATTCTCCTGTCTCTGTATATTTCTGGGTCTTCGTCTACTTTTATTAGTCCTTCTTCCCATGCACTCTTTAGCCCACTCGTCTTCACTGGTTTTTCAGATATTGCCCCAGTGCTCTGTTCTCGGTGTTGACGCAGTCCTCTATACTTAGTAGTCCTCTCCCTCCTTCCTTTCGTGTTATGTATAGTCTGTCCGTATTTGCTCTTGGGTGTAAAGTGCTTTGTGTATTGTCATAGTTTCCTGGTTTTTCTGATCTATGGTGCGGAGTTCTGCCTTCGTCCATTCCACTATTCCTGCGCTGTATCTGATTACTGGCACTGCCCATATGTTTATGGCTTTTATCATATTTCCGGCGTTGAGTTTTTGACTTGAGTATCGCCTTGAGTCTCTGCATATATTCTTTCCTGATCGTGTCCTTCATCTCTTTGGGTGTTTTATATCCCCTCCTTCCATTATTTCCCAGGTATTTTGTATCCTGTCTCATCTATTGTGTTTGATGTTTGCTCCCATCTGTAGCTTTATCCCTTCAGTTCTCGTTACTTTGCCTTTTTTGTATGTTGACTAAGGCGCTTTTTTTCTATTCCAAACTCCATCCTGATGTCCCCAGATACAATCCTTACAGTCTGGATTAGGTATCTATTTCCTTGATGCTCTTACCATACAGCTTGATGTCGTCCATGAACATCAGATGGTTGATTCTGTTGCCTCTTTTCTTGAGTTGGTACCCGGCATCCATGTTCTGTAGTACTTTTGTCATGGGAATCATGGCTACTACGAAGAGTAGTGGGGACAGTGAGTTGCCCTGGAAGATCCCTCTCCTGATATTAACCTCTGCTAGTCTTATTCCAAAGCTTGTAAGTATTGTATACCAGTTGCGCATTGTATTTTTTGAGGAAGCTGATGGTGTTTTCCTCTGCCCCATATATTTTGCAGGCATTCTATTAGCCATGTGTGTGGTATTATTATTATTTTATTATTATTATTATTATTATTATTATTATTATTATTATTATTATTATTATTATTATTATTGATCAAGGCCCACATTACAATACAAGAAGAATGGTTTTAGGGGAGTCATGCATTTCATCTTCGCTGGAA
This sequence comes from Macrobrachium nipponense, assembly GCF_015104395.2. NCBI lineage: Eukaryota > Metazoa > Arthropoda > Malacostraca > Decapoda > Palaemonidae > Macrobrachium > Macrobrachium nipponense. The sequence goes on along the minus strand of NC_061107.1, from coordinate 83,928,760 downwards.
CGTTTGACGTTCTAATTGCACATCGCTGCCATTTCTTCATCATGCGTGGGACGACTTCGCAACTGAAGATACCTCTTCATCCTGGCCCTCATAATT
>NC_061107.1:83913664-83926164 GCF_015104395.2 Macrobrachium nipponense | reverse complement strand
AGTCATTGGCCCCTGTGGTGGGGTCGGTTCCATATGATTAGGGATCATCTTCTGAATAATAATAATAATAATAATAATAATAATAATAATAATAATAATAATAATAATAATATAATAATAATAATAATAATAATAATAAAAGTAACCGGAACCCCAAACTATAAATACCACCCAGTCAGACCAAAAAAATAAATAAAAAAATAAATAAAAGTGTACAAAAATTCGAGCAAATTTCCATGGGCAGGAATACCCACACATCAATACATGAATCATACACATACACATACACATAGACACACACACACACACACGATGCATTAAAAAGCGAAAATGAACTGGAGTCTCAAAAAGAGGACGAAAGTGGCATCACATGCAACGTGGTAATGTAGTCCACTTCTATCACTCGCCAGACACAGAATATTCGGCCCAAAAGGGCCGCAAGGCCTCAGGCAAATAATGGTAATGACGAAGACTCCGGAGGATTAGACAGACGGAGGAGGAGGAGGAGGAGGAGGAGGAGGAGGAGGAATAGACGGATTGGGCACGAAGCATGTAACAATTAAAAATGGTCTTGGCTCAACTCCGAGAGAGAGCAATAAGTAGATGGGGAAGGCGGACAAGTTACTTTTCGAGATCAGTTTTTTGGAGTACTGGGGGACAAAAATTAAAGCTGGTGTGATTAAGCTCTCTTGCTGCATTTGTTCTTAAAGGTATAGTGTTGATGCATAAGCACGCACACAAGCACACACAAAAAAGAAGAAGAGGAAGAAGAAAAAGAAGAAGAAGAAGAAGCGGAGGGGGGAAAGAGAGAGAGAGGGGGGGAAGGGGAGGGGAGGGAGAGGGGCATTATGAAGCGCTGGATAGAGAAGAAAAAGAGAAGGAGGAGGAAGAAGACGAATCTGGAGCTGACGAGAATGACGCGTTATCGGCCAAACATATGTTCATATCTTGGCCTTCAAACCAATCCGCAATTGAGGGGGATTGGAACGGACAGCCAATCGGGGATGAGGGTGACGCAACCAGCGAGGGGAAAACGGAAGAAGAGGTAGGATATCAAACTTAAAACCATCCATGGAGATCCATTTATAGGCCTCTCGGTCTGCTCCTCTCATGCAGTGACAAAACACCCGTTTACATCGCGAAGGAAGACGAAAAAAACATCATCTCAATTCCCGTCGCTCACCCACTCACCAGGAAAAATTTTGTCCTCGACGTGGGTGGATGGATGACACACAGTGAGACGGATGAGCTCCCAGTTGGTTGGTGGTGGCGGTCGGGACGAGAGAGAAAAAAAATCAAATGGATGTTAAGAAACTCTGGCGAAGGTCACCACGAGATCAGCGATACACTGTCTTGTCGATCGGAGACACACGCACTCCCGCGACCTTACACTCACGCAGCCAACCAGGCACTGAGCCACATACAGGCCACGGGCCACGGCTAAAGACACCTACCACCACCACCACCACCACTCCCTCCCCCGGCCACTACTGTGCCAGAAACACACACACACACACACACACACCACATTACCTCTCACGAGCATCTCCTACATAAGTTAATTGAACGAATGAAAGAACCGAAATCTTGAACACCGAGAGGATGGGGGAGGGGGCGCGGGGGGCGGGGGCGGGGGCGGGGGGCGGAGGGTGGGTCATTAAAAAAACAATTGTCATCGTTACGGTCGTCTACCATTCAAATTAGCTTGTCACTACAGGTTTTAGATTCTAATGACATGATTTGCAGGGATGTAAGTCTCGCGTTCCTTCCCTGATACTAGTACAGTAAGTCTCACTCTTTCAAAATAATTCTCTCACTCATTCACTTAAATTAGTCTCTCCCTCATATACTTAACCTGAAATAAGTCTCCCCCTCATACACACTTAACCTAAAATAAGTCTCTCCCTCTTAAACTTAAAATAATTCTCCCACTCACGCGCTTAAATTAAGTCTCTCCCTCGTACACCTTAACTAAAACAAGTCTCTCCCTCATTCATAAATTTACTCAAAATAAGTCATTCATTCTTATGCTTAAACTATTCAGACAACCCAAAATTCGATTAACCTAATTATTTTGTGATCACATAAAATACTCTCAATACTCGAAATACACACTTATAGAAAAAATTGACCATGAAGCCAAAGTGACATCACTTGACAACACCAAACCAAATTTAGCGGTGCTATACCCAAAGCACTGACGGAAAATAAACGGCAGAGTAACCTGGGTACAATATCGCAACAAGCAACAAGATGAGATAAGAGAGGGCCACCATAACTTGGCATCGTTTTCGGGAAGAGTTAAGTTGGGCCAGGAGGACGGCGCGTCTCCGTCCCAGTACTCACGAGAACAAACCTATAACTTGTTTAGCATAACATAGCAATGCTCAAAGATTTGTTATGGACAGGTGGGCCTATAGCTAGATGGCACCAGTATGCCACGCGTGATCTTGTTAATGCGGATTTAAACAAAGTATATTCATATATATATATACATACATAGCATCACGTTTTATATACTTCGTGATCAAGTTATTCATACACACACACACACACACACACACACACACACACATATATATATATATATATGTATATATATATATATATATATATATATATATATATATATATATAAAATAAATTGGATGGATGGATGGATGTATATATGTATGTGCCCAATACACTTTGACAAACATTGAGCATTCCAACCAAACTTGGTATACATATAATTTAGCATCTGAGAAAGAATTCTGTGGGGGTAAGACATCACTGGCACCAAAAGGGGGATGTGGGGAGGGGGTGGGAAACGGGTGAAAAGTAATAATAGCTGAAAACGACAGATATTACTGTCTAATCCATAGCTTTTGAGGTTGCTGAGATTAATTGTGACACTTCCGATGCCCTTCAAGTCCAGGTTCAGCCCCAATAGGGAGGGAGGGGGGTGAAAATGGGTGGGGAAAAACCCCCACAGATATTTATGTAAATTCATGAGACCGTATTATAACCCATTTAATCTCTTTTCCCCCAAAATACACTTATTTCACAATTCAAGCTAAGAATTCATATCTGAAATCTCCTTTAAAGATTGCATTAGTTTCAATATTCCCATTACAATCACTAACATACTACACTATCTTCCTGCAGTGTGTAAAATTATTCACAGTAAAACACATTAGATACAGCAGTTGAGGCTATTTACACACGAATGAAACATCTGTCTCTTCGCATTTATTTGTAAAATTGATGCCTTGATCGTTGAATAACGCCTAAAACATTGTTTCAATCTCATGGAATGGAATGGCCAAAGGACAAACACTGGGATATGTGAGGTCATTCAATGCTAAAAGGGAAGTTGAGAGCTAAAGGTTTTTAAGGGGTAACAGAAGAAAAACTTCGCAGATGCACTATGGAACAACTGTTAGGAGAGGGTGGAAAGTAAGATGGAAGGAGAATATGAAAGAAAGTGCAGTAAAAGTAATGGAAGGGGTTGCAGCTTAGGGCCGTGAGACGCTGCAAAGAACCTTAAGAATGCCTATAGGAGACCACGTGAGGTGCACTGAAGGCACTACCCTCCTTTACGGAGTATTTCGATCTCGTCTTCAGAGACGTCCAACCATCGCACGTGCTTGCAAGAACCCGAACACACAAACTACCCACGACGTTACACCCACACTGGGAGGATTCAAACCTCTACGAGCAATGGGAGTCTCATCAGCGCAAAGATTTATGCTCACACGAACAACAACCGATTTTCCAACGTGTGTGTGATGCTAAACATCGCTAACACAACTTATTAATTTGACACAGTGTTCGTCGCTACTCCACCACCAACCACCCTCCCAAGCTTCAATGGCGGTCCATCGACGTCACCATGTACAAAAGGGCGTGGCCTCAGAGCATATAGTGACTCCTGGTGCTCTGCAACATAAACTAGGTAGTTTGTTAAGAACTCTGAACACGGCTAAACATCAATGAATAATATGCGAGGTGTTTCCTTAAGGTTGTTATTCTTTGTTTGTCTGGTGTTTTGACGTTGCATGGAACCAGTGGTTATTCAGCAACGGGGCCAACGGCTTTACGTAACTTGCGAACCACGTCGAGAGTGCACTTCTATCACCAGAAATACACATCTCTCACCCCTCAATGGAATGCCCGATAATCGAACTCGCAGCCACCGAGGTGGCACGCCAACACCATACTGACCATGCCACAGAGGCGCTTTTAAGGGTGTTACAAACGGCAGCATATAAACAACATAAAGAAAAATGATACTAAGTACCGTGACAAGAAAAAGCTAAAAAAAAAAAAGATAACTTAAGAAATCCGAGACCTGAAACGTTTTCCGCTTGTTGAAGGATATGACGTTCTTATCTCCTACAGGATCCTATCAACCAACTGCCAGAACTGTTGGCAATGACGCTGTAGTACCATCGCAATGACTGCAGGCAGTATTCGACTGAGATATGGCATTGTTCGCAGCCCACCACAGGTTAAAATTACGAGTGGTGGATAAATGACTTATATAGAGTCGAAATCAAGCTATTCCTTTAATTGCAAAAGAGGGGAATACCACTTTCTCAGAAACGCTACGAAACACATTAATCTGTCAAACTAATTAACACCACTGCAATAAGAAACCAAGGGCCTGTCAATTCAGTATCTGCGGCAATATGCAACGAAGTATCTAACCACGACAATAGATCATGAAATACCGGGACAAAGATATTATCCATAAGTTTCAGTTTAATCGTTGTTTTCATAATAATAATAATAATAATAATAATAATAATAACAATAAGAGGGGAAGCACCACCACCAAATTCCTGAAGCCGAACCAAGTAAGAGACTCTGGAAAACATATGGAGCAATCCGGTATCACACAACAAACATACAACATGGCTCCAGGAAGTCAAGGAAGAAGAAACAGGGAGAATAAAACAAAGATTCACAGACAATCACGACAGACACACAGTCAGAAACCAACTAAAGAAAATGCCAAACTGGAAAGCCCCAGGTCCCTGATGAATGTCATGGATACTGGCTCAAAAACTTCAAGCCCTACACCCACGAATAGCAGAAAACAACTCCAGCATTGTATCTCAAATCACCATGCAAACCCAAATGGATGACCCCTCAGGAAGAACATCCTTAATAAACAAAAAGACAAGAGTAAGGGAAATATAGCCAGTAAACTACAGGCCTATCACCTGCCCTACCAGTAATGTGGAAGTTACTAACAGGTATCATCACTGAAAGGCTATACAACTACCTATAGGAGGAGAAACAAACATCCATAAAACCCCCACCAACAGAAAGGCTGCAGAAGGAAGTGTAGGGGCACAAAAGACCAGCTCCTGATAGACAAAATGGTAATGAAGAACAGTAGGAGAGAAGGAAAACCAACCTAAGCATGGCATGGATAGACTATAAGAAAGCCTTCGACATGATACCACACACATGGCTAATAGAATGCCTGAAAATATATGGGGCAGAGGAAAAAACACCATCAGCTTCCTCAAAAATACAATGCGCAACTGGAATACAATACTTACAAGCTCTGGAATAAGACTAGCAGAGGTTAATATCAGGAGAGGGATCTTCCAGGGCGACTCACTGTCCCCACTACTCTTCGTAGTAGCCATGATTCCCATGACAAAGTACTACAGAAGATGGATGCCGGGTACCAACTCAAGAAAAGAGGCAACAGAATCAACCATCTAATGTTCATGGACGACATCAAGCTGTATGGTAAGGGCATCAAGGAAATAGATACCCTAATCCAGACTGACGGATTGTATCTGGGGACAATCAGGATGGAGTTTGGAATAGAAAAATGCGACTTAGTCAACATACAAAAGGCAAAAGTAACGAGAACTGAAGGGATAAAGCTACAGATGGAGCAACATTAAACACATAGATGAGACAGGATGCAAAAATACCTGGGAATAATGGAAGGAGGGATATAAAACACCAAGAGATGGAAGGACACGATCAGGCAAAGAATATATGCAGAGACTCAAGCGATACTCAAGTCAAAACTCAACGCCGGAAATATGATAAAAACCTAAACACATGGGCAGTGCCAGTAATCAGATACAGCGCAGGAATAGTGGAATGGACGAAGGCAGAACTCCGCAGCATAGATCAGGAAAACCAGGAAACATATGACAATACACAAAGCACTACACCCAAGAGCAAATACGGACGACTATACATAACACGAAAGGAAGGAGGGAGAGGGACTACTAAGTATAGAGGGCGTCAACATCGAGAACAGAGCACCGGGGCAATATCTGAAAACCAGTGAAGACGAGTGGCTAAAGAGGTGCATGGGAAGAAGGACGAATAAAAGTAGACGAAGACCCACAAACATACAGAGACAGGAGAATGACAGACAGAAGAGAAGACTTGGCACAACAAGCCAATACACGGGACAATACATGAGACAGACTAAAGAACTAGCCAGCGATGACACATAGGCATTGGCTACAGAGGGGAGAACTAAAGAAGGAAACTGAAGGAATGATAACAGCGGCACAAGATCAGGCCCTAAGAACCAGATATGTTCAAAGAACGATAGACGGAAATAACATCTCTCATATGTAGGAAGTGCAATACGAAAAATGAAACCATAAACCACATAGCAAGCGAAATGCCCGGCACTTGCACAGAACCAGTACAAAAAGAGGCATGATCAGTGGCAAAAGCCCTCCACTGGAACCTGCGCAAGAAACATCAGCTTTGCCTTGCAGTAATAAGTGGTACGAGCACCAACCTGAGAGAGTGATAGAAAACGATCAGGCAAAGATCCTCTGGGACTATGGTATCAGAACGGATAGGGTGATACGTGCAAACAGACCAGACGTGACGTTGATTGACAAAGTCAAGAAGAAAGTAGCACTCATTGATGTCGCAATACCATGGGACACCAGAGTTGAAGAGAAAGAGAGGGAAAAAATGGATAAGTATCAAGATCTGAAAATAGAAATAAGAAGGATATGGGATTATGCCAGTGGAAATCGTACCCATAATCATAGGAGACTAGGCACGATCCCAAGATCCTGAAAAGGAATCTAGAAAAACTAGACGCTGAAGTAGCTCCAGGACTCATGCAGAGTGTGATCCTTAGAAACGGCGCACATAGTAAGAAAAGTGATGGACTCCTAAAGGAGCAGGATGCAACCCCCCGGAACTCCACACTATAAATACCATTCAGTCGAATTGGAGGACTGTGATAGAGAGGGAAAAATAATAATAATAATAATAATAATAATAATATAATAATATAATTAATAATAATAATAATAATAATAATAATAATATATAATAATATTATTATTATTATTATTATTATTATCATTGTATGCTGGAAACAGACCTTCTTTCAAACATGTTTTATAAAAGATAATGTCAGGATTCACAGAATTGATTTTATACAAAAAAAGACAAATCATTGGGAGGATTGAAAGAATTCCGTATAAATCAATTCTGTGAATTCTGCCATGATTCTTTATAAAAATATTATTATTATTATTATTATTATTATTATTATTATTCAGAAGATGAACCCTATTCGTATGGAACAACTCAGCAGGGGCCAATGACTTGAAATTCAAGCTTCCAAAGAATGTGTTCATCTGCAAGAGGTTACAGAAGATACTAGGAAACAGAGAAGGGATAGCTCAGTTATTAGCAAAAGGAGAATAAAATATACACCAATAAAGGAATATATAAACAGATAATTATAAAAACTATAAAAATAGATGATTCGTTTTAGAGAACAGTGATGCGTTATATCTTGCTTGAACTTCTGAGTTTTCCGATTGCACCACATCCCCAGGGAGACTGTTTCCACAATCCAACGGTGTGAGGAATAAACGACCTCGGGTACTCGGAATTTCGACAGTTTGTTGGTTTGTTTGTATGATGTTTTTCCGTTGCATGAAACCAGGGGTTATTCAGCAACGGGACCAACGGCTTTACGTGATTTCCGAACCACGTCGAGAGTGAACTTCTATCACCAGAAAAACACATCTCTAACACCTCAATGGAATACCCGAGAATCGAACTCGCGGCCACCAAGGTGGCAGGTCAAGACCAAACCGACCACGTCACTGAGGTGCTAGAATATCGACAGCGAGGCACATTTACTGCATACTGGTGCTGCTCTTCAGCAAATCAATTGTGAAAGTGAAAAATTGACAAACAAGACATCCGTCGATGGACGAACGATAGAAAAAAAAAAAAAAAAACTCAGCTGTTGGGAATGAAGCAAAGGATAAATGAATAAATCAACAGATGAATAGATAAAAATATAACAAAAAATATTAAAATACAAGGTGAATCTTTTTAGGGTCGTAATGCATTGCTTCTTCGCTTCAACTTGGTTTCTGCCGTGCGCTCACTGACAAAGATAAAATAATGAAAGCAAAGTATAGAGAATGATGAAAAGTTCCCTGATTTTCGAGCACGTGCCCGCAAATGCAGAGGTGCAAAAGGTTTCTTAATGCCAGGCATTCTTATCGCGGGCCTGTTTGGCTGTATTCTCATGCAACACCACCGTATGTGCCAGGATTCCAACTTCGCTGACGGTGCGAATTCCAGCGCTTCTGGAAAGCCTTCCACATTCCAAATACACGGACAGATATCTGACTGCTTAAATCTATTTTCTGGTTGGTTACAAAATTTATCATTTTCACTTTTCCTTTTTAAATCTATCTGAAGATCTTCCACTAAATTATGCTCTTTGCACTAATCGAGATAAGTAGCCGTCATATATTTCCTGGATTGGAATACAAAATTTAGGTCAAAGGCGAAGCGCTGGGACCTATGAGGTTATTCAGAGTTGAAAGGGAAATTGACAGTAAGGAGGTTTTACAGGTATAACAGGAGGAACACCTCACAGTTGCACTGTGAAACATTTATTAGATAGGGTGGAAGGTCAGGTGGAAGAAAGAATATGAACGGAGGTACAGTAAAAGGAATGAAAACTGTTGCAGCTGTGGGCCAAAGGGACGCTACAAAGAACCTTAAATAATACTGTGCACAGACGGCAACACTCTCTACGGAGATCATTTATATTCCTATTCAAAAGTCCCTTATCTTCAACCAGTTTTCGGTCAAAGACCTTGGTTGTTGAAACAACAGCATCGTACAGAAACCAATCAATTCTACCTAGCCAACACTTCCACGCCCTGCTCTTCCCGGGGTTGGGAGAAGGACATGTCCAAGCCATCTCCATCACCCAAACTTCGTCACTTTTGTAGTTACAGTTCCCCGTCGTGAATGTGCATCAATGCTATCTTCTGTGTCACGTGTATCGTTATAACCACATAATAAATAGATATTACAACTGGACCTACATGATAAATCGCTATTACCACTGTCTCTACATAAGAAATCGCTCTTACCACTGTCTCTAAATAAGAAATCGCTATTGCCACTGCCTATACAAAATGAATCGCTATTACCACTGTCTACACAATATGTATATCCATAGCACCACTTTTTTTTACCTATACACCCGTTACCCCTTGTACACAAGTACACAGGCACAGCCTTCCGGGCTTCAAGTAAGCCATGAGGGGTGAAGTTGCAAGCCTCACGCCATTTTTCCATGGCTCCACCAGACACTTGTACCTACCTACAGCTGGGTGGATTGGAACTGGAACTTAAAATTTAGGCCAAGGGCCAAGCGCTGGAACCTATGAGGTATTTCGACCCTGAAAATAATGTTGGGAGTGGGTGGAAAAAGCCTGGCAAGCCATTAGACAAAGACTTAAAGAAATGACTACAGTGCACCGTGTGAGGTACACTGACGGCAGAACGACCAAATCCAAAAAAATTAAATGCAAAAGCAAGAAGTTCGACGATTTAATGCTAACGGGAATGGAAGAAGGACAGGGAAGTATTTGATTCAGGAATCCTGTCACCAAAAAATTGTATGATTAAACCCCCCCACCAACACCCAAACCACTGCCAATACCTGGAACGTCCTTCCAGCTTCTGTTTTCCCCGATTAATATAACCTTCCATCATCATTCTAGAGCAGTGGTTCCCGAACTTTTTCTGGTCGTTACCCACTTTTCATACAGGAGGATACTTGTCCATAACCCACCGTCCACCTGTAAGTTCCCTATCCACTAAACTCCCTTGGTTTTATACATACATATCCTCAGATTTTGGCTACCAGCATTCTTCTACATGGCGCCCCAGGGGGACATGACCCCCCCGTTTGGGAACCACTGATCTAGAGGCATATTTCCTACTTGTTTTGGCATAATCCCACTATTTTTTTCTGCGTGGATGAGATAGAGGGACCGAGGAGGAGGAGGAGGAGGAGGAGGAGGAGGAGGCCAGTTCCCTATATGACAAGGAGCACAGTAGAAGAGAGAATCCAATTAACAAGGCACTTCACCGACTACTGGGTAAACGCCTCTGGCGATCCCTACGACCAACCACCCCCCACCCCCACCCCTCACACCCCCAACAACTGTGGAATCTACCTCTAGGCCTAAACAGACTTACTAAGTTCGACGTGCGTCCCCTGTTTTCTGTCAGGCGGAATATTAAAACTTGAGGAAACGTCCCATAGTTCTTACGGACTTTCCTAATTAATAATAATAATAATAATAATAATAATAATAATAATAATAATAATAATAATAATAATAATAATAATAATGCCATGAGTCACTAAAATGGCAAAGAAATCCAAAGTGGTATAAATGTAAATATGTACATTTACACCAATGTGGATTTCTCCACCAATAATAATAATAATAATAATAATAATAATAATAATAATAATAAATAAATAATAAATAATATACAAAGAATTGAAAGTTATGGCTACATTAGCTGCATTCAATTTATATAGAGGCGATTTCTTTATCTTTTTAAAAAACTCGATGCATAAATGCAGCTGATGTAGGTATAACCGTCCATACAACATGGTTGGAAGGTGGTGTACAACTTAGATGATGATAATAATAATAATAATAATAATAATAATAATAATAATAATAATAATAATAATAATAATAATAATCTTTCTTGAGCGTAGGTGAAATCCAGGCCAGGGTCGTCGATGACAGCGTTTGACCTATGCTCACGAAATAATACCAGCAATAATAATAATAACAACAACAACAACAACAACAACAACAATAATAATATAATAATAATAATAATAATAATAATAATAATAATAATAATAATAATAATACACGGATGCAGAAGAAGAGTGCCGGCCTGTTTGCCCAACTAAATGGGACACCGGCGATGTAAGCTACTTACGTCCAGATGAAACATATTTATAGTAATTGTTTCATCATGTAACCTTGTTTGGGTGGTAAAAATAAACCTTTCCTGTAGTTATTTAATATATATTTCATACGCTGTACCCACGACTTACGCGTTTCAAATTTTATTACGTGAACTTCGCTCCTACCAAAAACTACCATATTTGGAGTTGCGTACCGGAAAAGTAACAATCTAGTTGATCACGACAACAATATTATTATTATTTTATTATTATTATTATTATTATTATTCAGTAGATGAAACCTATTCATATGGAACAAGCCCGCAGTGGCCACTGCGTTGAAATTCAAGCTTCCAAAGACGCAGTAATGCCAACAGTGCATCGCGTGAGGATCACTGACGGCACTACCCTCCTACGAGACTAATTCCCACCCTCCACCCCCAATATTTTCCTTAGGACACTTTCAAAAGTTGATGAATTTCTGATAGGAAATAGTCAGAAAACAGTCCAGCAGAGTAGTCGCGAAAAACATCATCACACGGGGAATAAAGATTTCTTAGAGCAACGTGACATCGGCATCTAAAATTCTCCAGAGCATTTCCGGTCTCATAATTCGACTCTACTTAAGTCACTCAACTTTCCCCTGCTAAAAATAGCTCCGATAAAGTAATAAAACGTAGAGCGTCGATGTATATATTTTGCTATTAGCTTTCATGAAGGGTGGGGGGGGGGGGGAACCCAAGGATGGAAGGAAGTTCTGAGAAAAGGATCGGGCTCAGAATGTCTGGAGGACTCGCAGAGGACTGAGGGGGGGGGGGGGGGGGCGGTGAGGGGAAACAGTATTATAATAAGGCCGTTCAGCGCATGCGCTCATGCAGGAGGAGGACTCCAAATACGAAAATTTGACGGTTCTATCTCCGTAGGAATAATTTTTTTTTTCTTATTTCTGTTTGTTCTAAATCAGCATAAAGCTCTCTCTCTCTCTCTCTCTCTCTCTCTCTCTCTTCTCTCTCTCTCTCTCTCTCAGTGACGACACGAGTTTAATTGCTTTCATTTCGATGCTCATAATATCAAATAAATTCTCTCTCTCTCTCTCTCTCTCTCTCTCTCTCTCTCTCTCTCTCTCTCATACACAGATGCAAAATTCAGTGATTTATTTATTTTTTTTAAAGAAAACATTCAGATGGATTTACGACACCAACAATTTGGCAAGCTGGACCGCATAGGAAAG
>NC_061107.1:83883664-83908664 GCF_015104395.2 Macrobrachium nipponense | reverse complement strand
CTAAAAGTTCGTTTTCGAGCCCTGCGCTATTGACCCCCCCTCCCTTCTGACCCCTAAGCATTTGTTGACCCCTTTGAATAGTCCCGTCCCATGGAGGCCTCACCCACACCCAGACCCCCACCCCCAACCCATGGGTCGATATCGATCACTCAGGACACCCATACATTACTGGTTACATAACAATTTCCCTCTGAATGCTGAACTGGTATTCAGGTTTGAAAGTACTTCGCTTCAAAAAGATGTTTATGAATACGCTTTGAAGATACGTAGAATAGAGGAGAGAGAGAGAGAGGAGAGAGAGAGAGAGAGAGAGAGAGAGAGAGAGTAGATATGCTATTACATTAAAAGATTTGTTCGAGAGGAAGAGAAAGTACCACACAAACCAAACATTAGGTAGTATATTCTATTAAAACATTTGCTCGAGAGTGATAGAGTACCGCACAAACAAAACATTAACTTATAGCGAGAGAGAGAGAGAGAGAGAGAGAGAGAGAGAGAGAGAGAGAGAGAGAGATACACAAACAAAATCTTAAGCCATTAATGTATAAAAATCATAACCACTCTGTGACCTGAGTCTGGCCAATACCTGGATTATTATTATTATTATTATTATTATTATTATTATTATTATTATTATTATTATTATTATTCATACGATAAAACCTAATCATATGGAACAAGACCACAGGAGCCACTGGCTTGAAATTCAAGCTTCCATAGACATATATTATTCATTAGAAGAAGGTAATAAGAAATACAGAAAGAAAAGATCAGTTTTAAAGAAAAACAAACAAATTAGCAAATTCATTAAAAAAAAATAAAGGACAAAAATGTTAATTATAAATTATACTGGATGGGTAAACAAGAGTCAATACCATGCGTCTTGACCATTACTGGAACCAGTGTGAATCCTCTGGAGTCTGAAACCAGTGTGAGTCCTTGGGATCTGAAACCAGTGTGAGTCCTCTGGAGTCTAAAACAACCGTGAGTCCTTGGGAGTCTGAAACCTGTGTGAGTCCTTGGGAGTCTAAAACAAAAGTGAGTCCTTGGGAGTCTGAAACCAGTGTAAGTCCTCTGGAGTCTAAAACAAGTGTGAGTCCTTGGCAGTCTGAAACAAGCATAAGTCCTTGGGTGTCTAAAACCAGTGTGAGTCCTTGGGAGTCTAAAACAAGTGTGAGTCCTTGAGAGTCTGAAACAAGTGTGAGTCCTCTGGAGTCTAAAACAAGTGTGAGTCCTATGGAGTCTAAAACAAGTGTGAGTCCTTGGGAGTCTGAAACAAGTGTGAGTCCTCTGGAGTCTAAAACAAGTGTAAGTCCTTGGGAGTCTGAAACAAGTGAGTCCTTGAGAGTCTGAAACAAGTGTGAGTCCTTAGGAGTCTAAAACAAGTGTGAGTCCTTGGGAGTCTGAAACAAGTGTAAGTCCTTAGGAGTCTAAAACAAGTGTGAGTCCTTGAGAGTCTGAAACAAGTGTGAGTCCTTGGGAGTCTAAAACAAGTGTAAGTCCTAGGAAGTCTGAAACAAGTGTAAGTCCTATGGAGTCTAAAACAAGTGTGAGTCCTTGGGAGTCTAAAACAAGTGTGAGTCCTTGGGAGTCTGAAACAAGTGTGAGTCCTCTGGAGTCTAAAGCGAGTGTGAGTCCTCTGGAGACTGAAACAAGTGTTAGTCCTTGGGAGTCTGAAACAAGTGTGAGTCCTCTGGAGTCTGAAACAAGTGTTAGTCCTTGGGAGTCTGAAACAAGTGTTAGTCCTTGAGAGTCTGAAACAAGTGCTAGTCCTTGGGAGTCTGAAACCAGTGTGAGTCCTCTGGAGTCTAAAACAAGTGTGAGTCCTTGGGAGTCCTCAAAAAAAAGTGGTGAAGTCCTTGGGAGTCTGGAAACCAGTGGTGAGACATCTGGGACGTCTAAAACAAGTGTGAAGTCCTTTGGGAGCTTGAAAACCAGTGTGATGTCCTCTGGAGATCTAAAACAAAGTCGCTGAGTCCTTGGAGAGATTCTTGAAACCTTTATACCAGTGTGGAGTCCTCTGGAGGTCTAAAAATAATCAAGTGTGAGTCCTTGGGCGGAGTTTCCTGAAATAATAAAGTCAAAAAAGTTTGAGTTCCTTGGGAGAATCTAAAAACAAGGTGTGAGTTCCTTTTGGGAGTCTTGCAAACAAGTGTGAGTTCCTTTGGGAGTCTAAAACAAGTTGTGAAGTCCTTGGGAGTCCTAAAATAACAAGTTGGTGGAGTCCCTTGGGAGTTCTAAAACAAGTGGTGAATCCTTGGGCGTGAGTCTAAAAACCAAGTTGGGTGAGTCCCCTTGGGAGTCTGAAACAACAGTGTGAGTCCCTTGGTAAGTCTGAAATACAAGTGTGAGTTTTCTTGGGAGTACCTGAAACCAAGTGTGAGTTCCTTTGGGAGTCTAAAACAAGTGGTGTCTTGTGTTGGAGTTCTGAAACAAGTGTTGAGTCCTTGGGGGAGTCCTGAAACAAGGTTGTGAGTCCCTTGGGAGTCTAAAACAAGTGATGAGCCTTGGAGTCCTGAAACAAAGTGTGGAATCATTGGGCGTCTAAAACAAGTTTGAGTCCTCGGCGAGTTCTAAAACCATGTAAGGGATCCTTATATGGGATGTCCTTGGGAGTTCTTGAAACAAGTGTATGTCCTTGGGAGTCTAAAACAAGTGTGAGACCTTGGGAGTCTAAAACAAGTATGAGTCCTTGGGAGTCTGAAACAAGTGCAAGTCCTCTGGAGTCTAAAACAAGTGTGAGTCCTTGGGAGTCTGAAACAAGTGTGAGTCCTTGGGAGTCTAAAACAAGTGTGAGTCCTTGCGAGTCTGAAACAAGTGTGAGTCCTCTGGAGTCTAAAACAAGTATGAGCCCTTGGAAGTCTGAAACAAGTGAGAGTCCTCTGGAGTCTAAAACAAGTATTAGTCCTTGGGAGTCTGAAACAAGTGTAAGTCTCTGGAGTCTAAAACAAGCGTGAGTCCTTGGGAGTCTGAAACAAGTGAGTGTCATTGGGAGTCTAAAACAAGTGTGAGTCCTTGGGAGTCTAAAACAAGTGTGAGTCATTGGGAGTCTGAAACAAGTGTGAGTCCTCTGGAGTCTGAAAAAACAAGTGTGAGTCCTTGGGAGTCTAAAACAAGTGTGAGTCCTTGGGAGTCTGAAACAAGTGTGAGTCCTTGGGAGTCTAAAACAAGTGTGAGTCCTCTGGAGTCTGAAACAAGTGTGAGTCCTCTGGAGTCTAAAACAAGTGTGAGTCCTTGGCAGTCTAAAACAAATGTGAGTCCTTGGGAGTCTGAAACCAGTGTGAGTCCTCTGGAGTCTAAAACAAGTGTGAGTCCTTGGGAGTCTGAAACAAGTGTGAGTCCTCTGGAGTCTAAAACAAGTGTGAGTCCTTGGGAGTCTGAAACAAGTGTGAGTCCTTGGGAGTCTGAAACCAGTGTGAGTCCTTGGGAGTCTGAAACAAGTGTGAGTCCTTGGGAGTCTAAAACAAGTGTGAGTCCTTGGGAGTCTGAAACAAGTGTGAGTCCTTGGGAGTCTAAAACAAGTGTGAGTCCTTGGGAGTCTGAAACCAGTGTGAGTCCTCTGGAGTCTAAAACAAGTGTGAGTCCTTGGGAGTCTAAAAGATGTGTAAGTCCTCTGGAGTCTGAAACAAGTGTGAGTCCTCTGGAGTCTAAAACAAGTGTGAGTCCTTGGGAGTCTAAAACAAGTGTAAGTCCTTGCGAGTCTGAAACCAGTGTGAGTCCTTGGGAGTCTGAAACCAGTGTGAGTCCTTGGGAGTCTGAAAACCAGTGTGCGTCCTTCTGGGAGTCTGAAAACAAGTGGCGAGTCCTCTGGAGTCTAAAACAAGGTGTGGGAGTCCTTGGGAGTCTAAAACCAAGTGTGAGTCCTTGGGAATCTGGAAACAAGTGTGAGTCCTTGGGAGTCTTGAAAAACAAGTGTGAGTCCTCTGGGAGTCTAAAAGCAAGTTGTGCGTACTTGGGAGTCTGAAAAAGTGTGAGTCCGCTCTGGAGTCTAAAACAAGTGGTGAGTCCCTCGGGAGTCTAAAACAAGTGTGAAGTCCTTGGGAGTTCCGAAACCAAACCAGTTGTGAGTCCTTTGGGAGTCTGAAAACAGTGTGAGGTCCCTCTGGAGTCTAAAACAAGTTGTGAGTCCTTGGGAGTCTAAAAACAATGTGTAAGTACTTGGGCGAGTCCTGAAACCAGTGTGGAGTCCTCTGGCAGTCTAAAAGCAAGTGTGGAGGCCTTGGTTGGGAGTCTGAAACAAGTGTGAGTCCTTGGGAGTCTGAAAAAAAGTGTTGAGTCCTCTGGAGTCTAAAAAACAGTGTGAGTCCCTCGGAGTCTAAAAAAGTGTGGAGTCCTTGGGAGTGCCTGAAACCAGTGGTGAGTGCCTTGGCGTCCTGAAACCAGTGGGAGCTCTGGAGTCCTAAAACAAGTGGTGATTCCTTGGAGTCAAAACAAGTGTAAGTACTTGCGCGAGTCCTGAAACCAGTGTGAAGTCCCTGGAGTCTAAAGAAACAAGTGTGAGTCCTTGGGAGTCTGAAAACAAGTGTGGAGTCCTTTGGGAGTCCTTGGAAAAAAGTTGTGAGTCCCTCTGGAAATCTAAAAACAAGGTGTGAGTCTCGGGAGTCCTTAAAAAAAAGGGCTGTGAGTCCTGGGAAAGTGCTGAAACCAGGTGTGAGGTCCTGTGGGAGTTCTGAAAACAAGTGGGTGAGTCCTTCCTGGGAGTCTGAAACCAAGTGTGAAGTCCTCATGGAGTTTCTAAACAATGTGAGTGTTGGGAGTCTAAACCTGGGAGTGTTTGAGTCTTGGAAATCTAACAAGTTGTGAGTCCTTGGGATCCTGGAAACAAGTTGAGTCCTCTGGAAAATCCTAAAAAAGTGTGAGTCCTTGGGAGTCTGAAAACCAGTGTGAATGTCCTCTGGGTCAAACAAGTTGAGTCTTGGGAAAAGATCTGAAACAAGTGTGATTCCTCTGGGAGTCTGAAACAAGTGGTGAGTCCTTGGGAGTTCCTGAAACAAGTGTGAGTCCTTCGGGAGTCTGAAAAACCAAGTGGTGATTCGCCTCGGTCTGAAACAAGTGGTGAGTCTTGGGAGTCTGAAACAAGTGTGAGTCCTTGGGAGTCTAAAAACAAGGTGTGAGTCTCGGAAAGTCTAAAAAGAAGTTGGTGGAGTCCTCTGGAGTCTGAAACCCTAAGTGTGGAACCTCTTGGGAGTCCTGAAACAAGGTGTGAACAGTCCTTGGGAAGCTCCTGGAAACAAGGTTGTGAAGTCCCTTGGGACGTCAAGTGAAAAGAAGTCCCTTGGGATCTAAAACAAGTGAGTCCTCTGGAGTCCTAAAACAAGTGTGAGTCCTCTGGAGTCTTAAAACAAAGTGTGAGGTGCCTTGGGAAATCTAAACAAGTGTGGAGTCCTCGGGCGTCTGGAAACAAGGTGTGAGTCCCTTGGGAGTCTGAAACCAAGTGTGAGTCCTTGGGAGTCTGAAACCAGATGTAAGTCCTCGGGAGTCTAAAACAACACAGTGTGAGTGGCTCTGGTGGGTCTGAAACAAGTGTGAGTCCTCTTGGAGTCTGAAAAGTGTGAGCCTTCGGGAAGTTCTGAAACAAGTGTGGAGCCTTGGGAGTCTGAAACAAGTGTGAGTCCTTGGGAGTCTGAAACAAGTGTGAGTCCTGCTGGAGTCTGAAACCAGTGTGAGTCCTCTGGGAGTCTGAAACCAGTGGCGAGTCCTCTGGAGTCTGAAAACATAAGTGTGAGTCCCTCTGGAGTTCTGAAACAAGTAGTGTAAGTCCTTGGGTGTCTAAAACAAGTGTGATCTCTGGCAGTTAAAACCAAGTGTGGAGTCCCGGAGTTCTAAACAAAGGTGTGAGTCCCTTGGGAAATCTAAAACAAGTGTTGAGTCTTCGGGCGTCTGGAACAGTGTAGTCCTTGGGAAAGTCTGAAACCAAGTGTGAGTCCTTGGGAGTCCCTTGGGAAACCAGTTTGAAAGTCTCGGGAGTCTAAAACAGTGTGAGGTCTCTGGGAAGTCTGAAACAAGTGTGAGTCCTCTGGAGGTGCTGAAAACAAGTGGTGGGAGTCCTTGGGAGTCTGAAAAGAACAAGTGTGAGTCCTTGGAGTACCTGAAACAAGTTGTGGTCCTTGGGAAAGTTTGAAAACCAAGTGTGAAGTTCCTGGAGACTGGAACCAGTGTGAGTCCTCTGGAAGTCCTGAAACCAGTGCGAAGTCCTTCTGGGAGTCTGAAACAGTGGTGAGCTCTTGGAGTCCTGAAACCCAAAGTGTAAGTCTTGGGTGTCTAAAACAAGTGTTGAGTCCTTCTGGAGTCCCTGAAACCAAGGGTGCGAGACTTTCTGGGGAGTCAAAAACAAGTGTGAGTCCTTGGGAAGTTTAAAACAATGTGTTGGAGTGTTTGGGAGTCTGAAACCAGTGTTGAGTCCTTTCTGGAAGGTCTAAAAACAGTGGTGAAAGCCTTGTGGAGTCTGAAACAAGTGTGAGTCCTTGAGAGTCTGAAAACCAGGTGAGCTCTGGACTCTAGTTGCATTTCCTTGGGAGTCTGAAATAACCAGTGTGAGACCGTATGGTGAGTCTGGATAACCAGCGTTGAGTCCTTTGAGTCCTGAAACCAGGGTTGTTTTGGGAGTCTGAAAACAAGTGGTGAGGTGTTTGGGGAGTCTGGAAACCAGTGTGATTCTTGAGTAGTCTGAAAACAGCGTGAGCTCCTTGAGAAGTCTGGAAACCAACCAGTGGTGTGTGTTTTGGGAGTCCTGAAACCCAGTGTGGAAGTTTGTTTAGCAGTCCTGAAACAGGTGAGTATGGGGAGTCTGAAACCAGCGTTTGGGAGTTCCACTTGAAAGAGTCCTGAACCAAGTGTGTGTGTGTTGGGGAGTCCCTGAAACAGTTTGTGAAAAAGTGTTTGGCAGTCTTTGGGAAACCAGTGGGAGTGTTTGGGAAGTCTGAAACCAGTTGGTAGTCCGAGCCTTTTTGAAACAGTTGTGAGTCTTTGGAAGAGTCCTGAAGTTGTGAGAGTTCTTGGGGAGTTACTGGAAACCAGTGTGAGTTCCTTGGGAAGTCTGAACCAGTGGGAGTCCTTGGGAGTCTGGAAACCAAGTGGGTGAGAGTTTCCTTGAGAGTCTTGAAACCAGTGTGAGTCCCCTTGGGAAGTCTGAAACCAGTGTTGAGTCCTTGAGAGTCTGAAACCAAAAGTGTGAGTGTTTGGGAGTCTGAAACAAGGTGTGGAGTCCTTTGGGAGTCTGAAACCAGTGGTGAGAGTCCTTGGAGTCTGAAAACCTGTGTGAATCCTTTTGGAGTTCTGAAAACCAGTTGTGAGTCCGCTTGGGAAGTCTGAAACCACAGTGGTGAGAGTCCGCTGAGAAGTCTAAAACCAATGTGAGTCCTCTGGAGTCTGAAACCAGTGTGAGTCCTCTGGAGTCTGAAACAAGTGTGAGTCCTCTGGAGTCTGAAACAAGTGTAAGTCCTTGGGTGTCTAAAACAAGTGTGAGTCCTCTGGAGTCTGAAACAAGTGTGAGACTTCTGGAGTCTAAAACAAGTGTGAGTCCTTGGGAGTCTAAAACAAGTGTGAGTCCTTGGGAGTCTGAAACAAATGTGAGTCCTCTGGAGTCTAAAACAAGTGTGAGTCCTTGGGAGTCTGAAACCAGTGTGAGTCCTCTGGAGTCTAAAACAAGTGTGAGTCCTCGGGAGTCTACAACAAGTGTGAGTCCTCTGGAGTCTGAAACCAGTGTGAGTCCTCTGGAGTCTAAAACAAGTGTGAGTCCTTGGGAGTCTGAAACAAGTGTGAGTCCTCTGGAGTCTGAAACTAGTGTGAGTCCTTGGAAGTCTGAAACTAGTGTGCATCCTTGGGAGTCTGAAACCAGTGTGAGACCTTGTGAGTCTGAAACCAGCGTGAGTCCTTGAGAGTCTGAAACCAGTGCGAGTGTTTGGGAGTCTGAAACAAGTGTGAGTGTTTGGGAGTCTGAAACCAGTGTGAGTCCTTGAGAGTCTGAAACCAGCGTGAGTCCTTGAGAGTCTGAAACCAGCGTGAGTCCTTGAGAGTCTGAAACCAGTGTGAGTCCTTAGCAGTCTGAAACCAGTGTGAGTCCTTGAGAGTCTGAAACCAGCGTGAGTCCTTGAGTCTGAAACCAGTGTGTGAGTTTGGGAGTCTGAAACCAGTGTGAGTCCTTGAGTCTGAAACCAGTGTGAGTGTTTCGCAGTCTGAAACCAGTGGGAGTGTTTGGGAGTCTGAAACCAGTGTGAGTCCCTGAGAGTCTGAAACCAGTGTGAGTCCCTGAGAGTCTGAAACCAGTGTGAGTCTTTGGGAGTCTGAAACCATTGTGAGAGTTCTTGAGTCTGAAACCAGTGTGAGTCCTTGGGAGTCTGAAACCAGTGTGAGTCCTTGGGAGTCTGAAACCAGTGTGAGAGTTCTTGAGAGTCTGAAACCAGTGTGAGTCCTTGGGAGTCTGAAACCAGTGTGATTCCTCGGGAGTCTGAAACCAGTGTGAGTGTTTGCGAGTCTGAAACAAGTGTAGTCCAATCGGGTCTGAAACCCAGTGGGAGTCCCCTTGGGAGTCTAAAACCCAGTGTGAGAGTCCTTAGAGTCTGAAACCATGTGAGTCCTTGCCTCTGAAACCAGTGTGGTCCTTGGGAGTCTGAAACCAGCGTGATCCTTGAAGGTCTGAAACCAGCGTGAGTCCCTTGAGTCGAAACCAGTGTGAGTCCTTGGCAGTTCTGAAACCAGTGTTGAGTCCTTGAGAGTCTGAACCAGCGTGAGTCCTTGATCTGAAACCAGTGGTGTGAGTTTGGGAGTTCTGAAACCAGTGTGAGTCCTTGAGAGTCGAAAACCATGGAAGTGTTTCCGCAGTCTGAAACCAGTGGATTGTTTTGGGAGTCCTGAAACCATGTGGAGTCCCTGGAGAGTCTGAAACCAGTGTGAGTCTTTGGGAGTCCTGAAACCAATTGTGGAGAGTTCTTGAGTCTGAAACCAATGTGCGTCATTGGGAGTCGGAAACCCAGTGTGAGTCCTGGGGAGTCTAAAACCATGTGAGAGTTCTTGAGAGTCTGAAAACCAGTGTGAGTCCCTTGGGATCTGAAACCAGTGTGAGTGTTTTGGGATTCTGAAAACAAGTGTTGAGTCCTCTGGAGTCTGAAACCATGTGAGTCCTTGGGATCGAAACCCAGTGTGAGAGTCCTTGAGAGTCCTGAAAACCATGTGATCCTTTGGGATCTGAAACCCAGTGTTAGTCTTGTCTAAACCAGTGTGAGAAGTCCTAGAGTCTGAAACCTAGTGTCCTCCCTTGGGATTCTGAACCAGTGTGAGGTCCCTTGATTCTGAAACCAGTGTGAAGTGTTTTGAGAGTCTGAAACAAGTGAGTCCCTTGAGTCTGAAACCATTTTTTGAGTGTTTTTGGGAGTCAAAATGCCAGTGTGAGTGTTTTGGCAGTCTGAAACCAGTGTGAGTGTTTGGGATTCGAAACCTTTCAGTGTGAGTCCCTTAGAGTCTGAACCAGTGTGAGTCCCCTTGAGGAGTCCCCTTGAGTCTGAAAGTGTTTGGAGTTTCTGAAACCGTGTGAGTCCCTTGAGTCTGAAACCAGTGGGTTTGCGAGTGAAATGGTTTTGTAAATAAACCATTGTGAGTCTTGAGATGAAACCAGTGTGAGTTCTCTGGAGTCTGCAACTAATGTGAGTCCTTGGAAGTCTAAAACCATGTGCATCTTGGGAGTCTGAAACCAGTGTGAGTCCTCTGGAGTCTAAAACAAGTGTGAGTCCTTGGGAGTCTGAAACCAGTGTGAGTCCTTGGGAGTCTGAAACCAGTGTGAGTCCTCTGGAGTCTGAAACCAGTGTGAGTCCTTGGGAGTCTGAAACCAGTGTGAGAGTCCTTGAGAGTCTGAAACCAGTGTGAGTCCTTTGGGATCTGAAACCAGTGTGAGTCCTTGGGAGTCTGAAACCAGTGTGAGAGTCCTTGAGAGTCTGAAACTAGTGTGAGTCCTTGGGAGTCTGAAACCAGTGTGAGTCCTTGAGAGTCTGAAACCAGTGTGAGTGTTGGAGAGTCTGAAACCAGTGTGAGTGTTTGGGAGTCTGAAACCAGTGTGAGTGTTTGGCAGTCTGAAACCAGTGTGAGTGTTTGGGAGTCTGAAACCAGTGTGAGTCCCTGAGAGTCTGAAACCAGTGTGAGTCCTTGAGAGTCTGAAACCAGTATGAGTGTTTGGGAGTCTGAAACCTGGGTGAGTCCTTGAGTCTGAAACCAGTGTGAGTGTTTGGGAGTCTGGAACCAGTGTGAGTCCTTGAGAGTCTGAAACCAGTGTGAGTGTTTGGGAGTCTGAAACCAGTGTGAGTCCCTGAGAGTCTGAAACCAGTGTGAGTCTTTGGGAGTCTGAAACCATTGTGAGAGATCTTGAGTCTGAAACCAGTGTGAGTCCTTGGCAGTCTGAAACCAGTGTGAGTCCTTGGCAGTCTGAAACCAGTGTGAGTCCTTGGCAGTCTGAAACCAGTGTGAGTCCTTGAGTCTGAAACCAGTGTGAGAGTTCTTGACAGTCTGAAACCAGTGTGAGTGTTGGGGAGTCTGAAACCAGTGTGAGTGTTTGGGAGTCTGAAACCAGTGTGAGTCCTCTGGAGTCTGATGGGAGCGGCAAAGCGTGGCAATTAGTCCTTAAAAACTGAATGAGAAAATCACTCGAAGTTGTTGAAATCCCGAATATATACGAGTATTCATACTTGCAAGAGAACCGGCGTTATTTTGCATAAGACTCGATCGTTGAAAGCTAACATTCAAACGCAGCGAGACCTGAAAAATCATGATGAATAGAATATATCATATTTATGCTAAAAGACCAAGCGCTGGGACCCATGAGGTCACTACTCAGCACTGAGTGGGACAGAGTAAAAAAGTTTGAGAGGTGTAACAGGAGGGAAACCTCAAAGCAGCTGAACTATGAGACAATGGTCAGGAGAGGGTTGAGGAAAGTTCGGTGGGAGAGAATATGAAAGGAGGCACAGTAAAAGGAATGAAATGGGTTGCAGCTAGGGGCCGAAGGAACGCTGCAAAGACCCTTCAGTGTAATGCCTACAGTGGAACGCTTAAATTTTTTTTTTTTTAAGTTTCCCCAGCGTGAGCGTGGCCATTTGCATAATCCTCGGCCAAATCCTCCAACATCCGATCTGCTACAGCGGAAGATGAAATTGCTTCTCGCCTTGTGTAGTAATTGCATGCTGCTATTATTTTCTCGGGTGACACCAACAACATTCACAAGAAAGCTTGTGGTATCTTTTTTTCTTTCTGTCTTTCTTTTTTAAACAATCTCTGCTTTGCGTTTCCACATTTTTTTTCCTTAAATGAGGGTATTCTAATTGGAGGAGGCTCATTTTGCAAGCTGATGATACGTCAGCCTCACTGTTAATGAAATGGTTATTCATTTTCCAAATATTAACACCAATTTTAACAAAAACAAAAAAAAATCCAAAAGGGTTGACTAAGGTGAAAAAAAAACCTTCATCAGTTCTAAGGATTATTTACAGAAAAACAATAACCTCTTCTAGCCATTCAGCGAAGATGCAGTGCACTACTGTCCTAATACAATTCTTATATTTTAATTATCTACTTACAATTATTGTATTTATCAATTAATTTGTTAACTTACTTTTCCTTTTTTAATAAACGATCTCTTCTTTCTGTATTCCCCATAACTTTCTGTAACATCTTTGAAATGAACACCTCAATCTTTGGAAGCTTTAATTTCAAGTCAATAGGCCCCGTGGGCTTTGTCCCAAATGAACAGATTTCACCTTCTGAATAATAATAATAATAATAATAATAATAATAATAATAATAATAATAATAATAATAATAATAATAATAACTCGTCAGCACATTGAATCAGTACTCCCCGACAACCGCTCCCCCCGCCCAACCCCCGGCAATATTCCAATTAAAATTCCTGAAGACAGCCTGGGAAAGACAGCCAACACTAATCCCGGAGCATTTTATATTACCGGCAGACACCACAAGGGCTTGCGCACTTAACAAGTTATGAGTACCTATCATGCTGAGCAGATGATGAAAACAATGACTGGGCAAATACTACGCGCAATCCACCACCTAAGAGTTAAGGGATGAAGAGGGATCGGTAGCAAGCAGAAATAACTTCTTCCTCTTTCTAGCAGGATGGAATTTGATCATAAAATTTTAGGCTGAAGGACAAGAGCCCAGACCCAATGAGTCATTCAGCGCTGAAAGGGAGTTAAGTTTATCGTAGTTTAACCAGACCACTGAGCTGATTAACAGCTCTCCTAGGGCTGGTCCGAAGGGTTAGATATTTTTACGTGACTAGGAACCAATTGGTTACCATGCAACGGGGCCTCCAGCTTATTGTGGGATCCGAACCACATGATATTGATAAATGAATTTCTAATCACAAGACACAAAATTCGCCTGGTTCCACTTTGGCAGAGAGGGGAATCGAACTAGGGACTACTGAATCGGTAAGCGAGCACGTAACCTACTCGTCCAACAAGGAACTGCTGAAAGGGAACATAAGAGTAGAAAGGTTTGAAAGGTGACACGGGAGGAAACCTTCACAAGTGCACTATAGTGACGCGTGAGGATTAAGGAAAGTAAGATGGTAGAAAGAGAACATGAACGGAGGCACGGGAAAAAAAAGTGACAGGGGCTGCAGCTACGCGCCCAAGGGACGCCGCGAGGAACTTTTCAGGCAGCTGTGGGAAAAGCCTCGCGCGATAACGACCCAAGTTTCCCCCAATAATTCCTCGAGGCGACTTTCGCGTAATCGACGACCCCTCATTGGGTTTTATTTAAAAAAAAAAAAAAAAAAAAAAAAAAAAAAAAAAAAAAAAACAAAAAAAAAAAAAAAAATTAAAAAAAAAAAAAAAAAAAAAAAAAAAAAAAAAAAATAACCACGTGATAAACAGAAGTCTGAGTTCGAGTCCTTTATACAGCACTGAAAGGTTAATGAGCACCGATCTGCTTGCTTGCTCGCTTGCTTGACTTTCCCGGGACATCACAAAAAGATCAAAGACAACTTAAAACACTTTGGGGCCCTTCAGGATCCAGATGAGTTCTCATTAAATTTGTCCCCCAGCACTCATAAGATGTTGCTTTTCATTTCCAATATTTGTTTGCCCACTATGGTTGTTGAAATCAATACTTCAATACTTAATTGGACATGCTATTATCACAGTACCAGTCTCCTCCGAGCTATGGAAATGGAACGGAGCATCCAAAATTAGAGGACGATAGAGGTAAAGAGAAACAAGACAATTACTAGGAATTTGAATCGGAATATGAAATTTAAGCCATAGGCCAAGAGCTGGCACCAATGATGGCACCATAGGTCATTCAGCTCTGAAAAAGAAATTAGAAAAAGAAAAGGGTTTTCGAGTTGTAACAGGAGGAGAACCTCACAATTGCAATATGAAAGTAAGAAGAGAATATGAACGGAGGTATAGTAAAAGGAACGAACGGTTGTTGTAGCAAGGTGCAGAAGGGACGCTGCTGAGAGCCTTAAATAATGCCTGCACTGCACCGTGTGAGTTGCGCTGAGGGCATTACCCTCCCCCTCTCTCCCCACACGAGTTTCATTACGTAGGGAAGGGACGCTAGAATATATAGCAAGGTCCCACACACCTTCATCACAAGAAACATAGCATACATCTCGCGTCTTTTGCACATATATCTTCTTTCTTTCAACTGTCTTGTTAAATGTATCGTCATCATCATACTTATTACAATGCCGGCCTTCCAGCCATATGTACCTTAACTTCAGTCACGTCTTCTGTATCAATCCATACGTATATTTCCATCTGTCAGAAAACCCAAATGAATGTGTAAGACCTCAGTTTTCTTTCGCCTGGCGTCAGGCGCTACATTTCCGCTCGCAAGAGCTATTGACCTGTTTGTTTGTTGTCTGAATAGATCAGTAAGTTGCAGACTCTGACTCTTACTCGCACCCTCCGCTACTATATAATGACACTTCTCTTACCATCCAGTCCAACTAAATACATTATGTAAACGCTTTACAACTGTCAAGATAATAACGTTCCTTTTCTGATCAGAGGCTCTCAAACTAAAGGCAAACCCTTTTCTGATCACAGGCTCTCAAACTACAGGCAAACGCTTTTCTGATCAGAGGCTCTCAAACTACAGGCAAACCCTTTTCTGATCAGAGGCTCTCAAACTACAGGCAAACCCTTTTCTGACCATAGGCTCTCAAACTACAAGCAAACCCTTTTCTGACCATAGGCGCTCAAACTACAGGCAAACCCTTTTCTGATCATAGGATCTCAAACTACAAGCAAACCCTTTTCTGTTCAGAGGCACTCAAACTAAAAGCAAACCCTTTTCTGATAATAGGCTCTCAAACTACAAGCAAACCCTTTATCTGTTCAGAAGCGCTCAAACTACAGGCAAACCCTTTTCTGATCAGAGGATCTCAAACTACAGGCAAACCCTTTTCTGTTCAGAGGCGCTCAAACTACAGGCAAACCCTTTTTTGATCAGAGGCTCTCAAACTACAAGCAAACCCTTATCTGTTCAGAGGCGCTCAAACTACAGGCAAACCCTTTTGTTATCATAGGATCTCAAACTACAAAGCAAAACCCTTTTCTGTCAGAGGCTCTCAAACTACAGGCAAACCCTTTTCTGACCATAGGCTCTCAAACTCCAAGCAAAACCCTTATCTGTTCAGAGGCGCTCAAAACTACAGGCAAACCTTTTCTGATCTAAGATCTCAAACTACAAGCAAACCCCATTTTCTGTTCAGAGGCACTCAAAACTACAAGCAAAAACCCTTATCTGTCAGGAGTGCTCAAAATACAGGCAAAACCTTTTTGATCAGAGGTATCTCCAAACTACAAGCAAAGCCTTTTCTGTTCAGAGGCGCTCAAACTACAGGCAAACCCTTTTCTGATCAGAGGCTCTCAAACTACAGGCAAACCCTTTTCTGATATGAGGCGCTCAAAACTACAGGCAAACCCTTTTCTGATCAGAGGATCTCAAAACTACAAGCAAACCCTTTTCTGATCAGAGGCGCTTCAAACACAGGCAAACCCTTTCTGAATCAGAGGATCTCAAATACAGGCATACCCTTTTCTGTTCAGAGGCGTCTCAAAACTACAAAGTTTTCAGGGAAAGGCGCCTAAAACAACAGACAAACCCTTTTTTGATCAGAGGCTCTCAAACTACAGGCAAACCCTTTTCTGTTCAGAGGTGCTCAAACAAAAGGCAAACCCTTTTCTGATCAGAGGATCTCCAACTACAAGCAAACCCTTTTCTGTTCAGAGGTGCTCAAACTACAAGCAAACCCTTTTCTCAGAGGATCTCAACGTACAGGCAAACTCTTTTCTGCTCAGAGGCTCTCCAACTACAGGCAAACCCTTTTCTGATCAGAGGCTCTCAAACTACAAGCAAACCCTTTTCTGTTCAGAGGCGCTCAAACTAAAAGCAAACCCTTTTCTGTTCAGAGGCGCTCAAACTACAGGCAAACCCTTTTCTGTTCAGAGGCGCTCAAACTACAGGCAAACCCTTTTCTGCTCAGAGGCTCTCAAACTACAAGCAAAACCTTTTCTGTTCAGAGGCGCTCAAACTACAAGCAAACCCTTTTCTGTTCAGAGGCGCTCAAACTACAAGCAAACCCTTTTCTGTTCAGAGGCAGTCAAACTACAGGCAAACCCTTTTCTGATCAGAGGCTCTCAAACTACAAGCAAAACCTTTTCTGTTCAGAGGAGCTCAAACTACAAGCAAACCCTTTATCTGTTCAGAGGAGGTCAAACTACAGGCAAACCCTTTTCTGCTCAGAGGCTCTCCAACTACAGGCAAACCCTTTTCTGCTCAGAGGCGCTCAAACTACAGGCAAACCCTTTTCTGTTCAGAGGCACTCAAACTACAGGCAAACCCTTTTCTGATCAGAGGCTCTCAAACTACAAGCAAACCCTTTTCTGTTCAGAGGTGCTCAAACTACAGGCAAACCCTTTTCTGATCAGAGGCTCTCAAACTACAGGCAAACCCTTTTCTGTTCAGAGGGGCTCGCAAAACGGCAAACCCCTTTCGGTTCCGGAAAGGCGCTCAAACTACAAACAAACCCTTTTCTGTTGCAGCAAAGGCGCTCAAACTACAGCAAACCCTTTTATGGAAATTTTCTGATCACAGGCTCTCAAACTACAAGCAAACCCTTTTCTGTTCAGAGGCGCTCAAACTACAGGCAAACCCTTTTCTGTTCAGAGGCGCTCAAACTACAGGCAAACCCTTTTCTGATCAGAGGCGCTCAAACTACAGGCAAGCAAAGGCTACCCTTTTAACTTCCTCGTTCACTTCACGACTACGAAAACGATCGAATGCCGACTCCATCAGCATAATCCTTGTTTAAACTGACAGGAGCAGAACCAGGAGAGGAATAAGAATGGAGATAACAAAACAAATGCTATTTGCAAATCAAACAGAGGGTGAGGACAAATTGCCATGCAAATGCACATCACATATCACCTCAAATCTCACGGTTCAAACGCTGTCAAAGTATCACGCATCCCAGACAGACTGTTTCAAATGAAATCAGTTCATATATTTTTTAAATGAAATAAAGCAGTAGAGCTGAGGAATCCTAATGTATTGTGTAGATCGAAAGAATACAATAAAACGTGAAAGTAATGAATTTGAGAGAAGCATCACTAGGTGAAATATATTACCTGCGACAGCTAAAAATCAACTCACAAAATAATATATATCTATTTATATTAGTGTGTGTGTATAATATACGTACCTACATACATACATACATACACACACGCGCACACACACACACACACACACACACACATATATATATATATATTATATATATATATATATATAATATTATATATATATATATATATATATACATGAATGTATGTATGTATGTACGAACAGCCACCCCTAAATAGGTTCATAAAATGGAAAAGGGAGCGAAAAGAAACCCACATACAGATAATAACAATGCATAGTAAAAGTGAATAGTCTGGAAGAACGCCAAGCAACTGTGTCCTAACTTTTCCCTAAATTTCTTAACATAACTAACCATACTGAAGCGATCACCTGTACAGCAAGTGACACTATTCTAAGAGTTCAAATACGATGCACGTAACAGTACATACTCTTTTTGCATGAATTTCACCAGGGTAACCCATTAGGATCAATTAGTAACCTTTCTGCATAAGCTATATTTCATTAGCGTAACCAATTCTCATCAATCATAGTTGACACCCTATGGGTACATCGGAAACAAGCACAACCCAACGGCAACCCCCCCCCCTCCCCCACAAAAAATCAGGGTTAGAAAAAATAATAAATAAAAAAAAAAATTAGACAAAATCTAAAAAAAATAGAAAAAAACTAACACAAACTAGAAAACTAAAAAAAGAGAAAAAAACAAAAATTAGGGAAAAACTAACAACAAATTAGCAAAATCTAACAAAACATTAGGGAAAACTACCAAAAAGGAGAAAACTAACAACAAATTAGGAATAAACTGTCTTAACAAAATATTTGAAAAACAAACTAACTTGGCCGCCTACGAAAAAAAATATCACATGGCAAGACTTATCTTAATATCTTAATATCTTAATCAATTAATACTTTGACAAATGTCCCCATTACATAATGTCAAATAGCAGAGCAGCTCCGAAATTTAAGATGACGAAGTATTAGGTTAGCACTGCAAAGGCAGCAGCAAGCAGCAATTTGATTAAACGAAATCATAATATCAATACACTTTGCTTGCGACAAGTGTGTACCTCTCTCTCTCTCTTCTCTCTCTCACGTGTGTGTGACCTGAACCTTCCCTAATAAATTAAAGCCTTTTTGAAAATGAGAGCGGAAGTCCAATCGACGTCTGAGAGAGAGAGAGAGAGAGAGAGAGAGAGAGAGAGAGAGAGAGAGAGAATGTTTAGTGCCACGTGTGAGTGCGTTGTGTGGGTGTGGGGGGTGTGCGGTCACCTTACCTTTACCAATGTGCCACCTGTTGATCATCTACCAAGCTACGTAGTAGGAGCGGCGAGAGAGGAGGAGGAGGAGGAGGAGGAGGAGGAAGGAGGGGGAGGAGGAAGAGGAGGGGACTGCATCACGCCCATAAACCTTTTGCAACGGAGCCCAGCCTCTCCCACCCACAAATACACACGCGTGCGCACACACACACACACACATAAACACATCGAAACACACACACACACATACATACATACATACATACACACACACACACAAATACACACAAGGACCACACCTCTCCAGCAGCGGACCCAGACAGACACACAAGACGAAAAATCAATATTTACCTCCACTTGGAAAAGGATGTTACAAAAAATAAAAATAAAAGCAAGAAATATTTCTCGTTGTTGCCTCGATCCATACGCTTATCCAGGTGATTAATCCAGACAGATTATCCGTGAGATTAATCGACTGATCGCTGCTTCTCTTTCCTTCTACCCCGAGTAGCGCGGTCTCTTGCTCTACAAACAACACAATTATTATTATTATTATTATTCAAAAGATGAACCCTATTCACATGGAACAAGCCCACAGGGGCAACTGACTTGAAATTAAAGCTTCCAAAGAATATTATGGTATCCATTTGAAAGAAGTAACAGAGGGTCATAGGAGATACAGAAGAAAGAAGAGGTCGGTTATTGGAAAAGACAAAATAAATTAACAAATACATATATAGATAAAAATGTGCGTAAATTTAAGATTCAGGGAAAACTGCTTTAGATTAATAATGCATTGCATCATCGCTTGAACTTTTGAGGTGGAATTGAAGCTTCCAAAGGATATTATGGAGTTAATTTGAAAAAAAGTAACAGAATCGATTAAATTAAATCCGTGGAAATCTGAGATATGCCATACGACTTCATTTTAGTTAAAGGTACAACAGCGGATACAAAAATACACGGATACAAAACTATGAAATAATTATGCCGATTTTCGTTGAAACCGAACTCAAATAAATACGCTTCATTTTATTAGAATAAATTTTTCTGTCGTGTTTAACATGCTCAACATTTAATTTTTACATTTTCATCCTCATAAATAAATCATAAATATTCTATTCTAAAATTCCTCTATCGCGAAACACCTTTTTCAGACCCTTTTAGGCTTTCCTACCACCCTCCCCAACAACAACAACAACAAAATAGTTTGTAGGCTCACTCCCCGAGTAAGCAAAAACCTGTTTTTACAAAGATCATTCAGGCCTAAGGTTGCCTCACCAGCAACGAGCGATGAGAGCTATTTCATTATTCATCGATTATACCGGCGACATTCCAATGAATAAATGGAAAAAAAACTATACATTCTCATTTTAATAGTTGAGTGAAATGTTATTAAATCTACAAAACAAAACAATATTGGTAATGGAAGAGTTGTAATTATATAAGAAATGACTTGGGATGATATGCTAAATGGAGGAAAAGGCAGGAGGGGTTTAACTTAATTCTGAGCAGAAAATGAGTAAAACTGGCGCTGTGATTGGGGAGTATATATAAAGGAGTTTAGTTGCTACTCAAGAACTGTTGAAAAAAATCATTTCAACTTACAAAATAAAAGTAAAAAAACGAAAGAACTGTTGCAAAATTAAAACTTTTAAAAAAATCGTAAGAATTGTTGAAAAAAAATTCAAAAATCGTAAGAACTGTTGAAAAAAATTCAAACTTAAAAAAAAATAAAACGTAACTTCAGTCGAATTACCAAAAAAAGTTCTGAAAGCTAGTCAATCCAGACTCCAAAATAACCGCTGAAACAGGAGAGAGAGAGAGAGAGAGAGAGAGAGAGAGAGAGAGAGAGAGAGAGAGAGAGAGAGAGGAAAGCAATAGCTACTCTAATTAAAGAAGGCTTCCTGCCATGTAAATTCCCCAAGGCAATAACGGTCTTAAAAAATCTGTTAAGGGAAGCACTCATGTTTTGAACAAGGTTACGTAAGCATCAAATCAGAAAACAAAAATCTACTGCATTAAAAGTGGCAGTTTATTTCTTAAAATTTCATATTATATGTGTATGCATAAATACATACATACACACACACAAACACACACACACACACACACATATATATATATAGTATATCTAATGTATATACTATATATATAATATGTTTTTATAATATGCATACGGTATATATTGTATATTATATACAATTAGTGTATAATATATACACGCATTACTATATAATGTATACAATATATACCATGTGTGTGTGTGTGTGTATGTGTACAACCACCCTACATCGTTCCTGGAGACTGTGATCCGTTAAAAATTAAAATAAAAAATATAAAAATGGAATTTGTCAAGGAAACCCGATTAATACTGAGCCTGCAATTACGTCCACAAGTTTGATGGCGAGAGAAATCTGAGAGAGAGAGAGAGAGAGAGAGAGAGAGAGAGAGAGAGAGAGAGAGAGAATTCAAGGCAGTATTAGAGCATGAGGAAAGGCTAATCGGGTTGGGGGGAGGATTTTGAAGGAGGCTAGTAGAGAGAGATGAGAGAGGAGAGAGAGAGAAGATTGAGAGAGAGAGGAGAGAGAGAGAGAGAGAGAGACTCAACTTGCTAAGCAAGGCTGACTTACTCCGAGGTCACCTTTAATTCTCGTTCAGCATCTGTTTGAGGATGAGAGGTGCCGGGTTTTCTTTTTCCCTCCTATTAATAATAATAATAATAATGATAATAATATTATTATAATAATGCGTTTCACTTATGATCAGGATCCAAACAAAGGCTATAAGTACCACGTTCCTTGGTCACCTTATTAAGCAAAGTTGGATCTGGTCGGCATCTGGAGAGGTGATCACCGAAATATTTTCGCGTGCGCGCGCGCGTCTCTAGGCGTACCAAGTTGCATAACATCCTTCGGTCAAGGATTTGTTGAACACTACAAATGTGGATGGCAAACTTCGTTCCACTGTGATTCAAAACTTCAGAAATTAAAGGTGAATGTGCCTTGTTATTATTATTATTATAATAATAATAATAATAATAATAATAATAATTAATAATAATAATAATATTAATATACGTCATATTGGTAGTATATAAACTCAAGAATACCAACCCATCGCTGGTTACCTTTTCCAGTGGTGGAAGGCCATTATTATCATTATTATTATTATTATTATTATTATTATTATTATTATTATTATTATTATTATTATTATTACGGAGTCGTAATGATAGTATATTAACACAAGAATTACCTCGAAATCGCTGGTACCATTTTCTGTGATTTGGAAAGGGGCGCATATAAAAATATGTCATCAACTTTACCTTAAGGTGCTTTTAACGGAGACCGCCCACTTAATCCACTTACCTGCAAAATAAACACAAAGAGAAATTAATGACCCTTTACGGAGAGAACACTAATGCACTGAATAAAAAAATAAAAAATGAAACAAATACATTGGTGCATATGACATTTTGAGCAAAACCTGCGAGAAACTGACATTTCCCTCAATAGATGGTAAAACTATGCATGAATTCACTTAAATATCTGAAGTGCAAGAATTTTTCCATACCTCAAGCACGGAATGCAACTAGAGTGAACACACAAGCTCTCTCTCTCTCTCTCTCTCTCTCTCTCTCTCTCTCTCTCTCTATATATATATATATATATATATATATATATATATATATATATATTATATATACATATAATATACATACATATGCTTAAAAAATCACAGTAGATGCACGTGACTTCATTAAATAAGCGAATACAACAGGAAAATGAGTCAGAAATCCAAGCGCTTTCGTCTTTACTAAGACATTGTCAAGGAACGAATGAAATACAATTGGAGAGTTATCAGGTAAACAACAAGATCAAGAATACCAGATGGTTAATTGTCAAAAGGGTAAAAATTTAAGAGATAATCCAGGATTATGGATATCACACGGTCACAAACCTAAACATAGATTTAACCCTAACAGAAACTACAAATTATCCGTATAGTCAAAAACATGTAAAAACTGAATATATTAATTTTGCTGCTTATATTTATCTACAACTTTTTTCATTATGAAGGCATGAAGTTTAAATAAACCAAGACTTAAATTTAGAACTTTTCCATTATTTGACTTGATGAAACACGATTTAACGATATTCCTTTTAACTGTGTCATTACATGGGATTAAGGCTCTTGCTTGACTCCAGTTAATAGGATGATCTAAATCTCTCCTATGTACGAATAATGCATTCGATATTTGCCCAGTTCTCACAGAATATTGGTGCTGTTTGAGACGTTGTGAAAGAGATTTACCGGTTTGTCCGTAATAGACTTTATCACACTTTTTGCAAGGAATTTTACATATGCAGCCTGAAAGATCTTTAGGAGAATTTTTTATTACTAAACTCTTGACGTTAATATTACTGAAAACAACATTTATGTTAAAAAGCTTTAAAATTCTAGGAATTTCAAAAACCTTTCATCATAAGGTAATTTTAGAATGTTATGCTTACTAAATTCAAGTTTGTCATTAGTTAAATAAAATGTTTTTCGTGCTCTTTTCCATGCCACATCTACATATGTCCTTGGGTATTTAAGTTTCAATGCAATATCATAAATAGTTTTAACCTCAGCATCAATAAACTGGGGGCTACAGACACGTTTTGATGTTGATTGGAGTAGTAATGAACAAAAGAGGCAATGTTGGTTGATTTCCGAAAGACTGAAAAGGCGAAATTTCTATCATTTCTATGGACAGTTACATCAAGAAAATTCAAATTACAATTTCTTTCTTCAACAGTAAATTTTATAAATGGGACTAAATTATTGAGACTATTAAGGAATTCCTGGAGATTTTCGTGAACTGGCCAAGTACAGAAAATATCATCCACATACCTAAACCATATAACTTTTTGGGGCAAAATTCTTGGGTAAGAGTTTTGTTTCAAGAAATTCCATGCAAATATTGCTAAGGACAGGAGATAAGGGATTACCCATAGCCATGCCAAACTTTTGTACAAAATAATTCCCCATTAAAACAAAATTGACTATCTTTGATACATAACCTTATGAGACTGATGAGATTTGCTACACTTAAGGGATTATCATAACGCTCTAATTCATCCTCCAAAAATTTAAGTAAATCATTTACAGGCACTTTTGTAAATAAAGAGACAACATCAAAACTAACCATAATAAAATCAAAATTCAAATGTAAACTATTCAATTTGTTTATAAAATCAACATTATTTTTTACATTCGTGTTAGAAATGTTTCCTACCAAAGGTGTCAAAATTTTTACAAGCCATTTAGATAAATTATACGTAACTGACCCACTGAACATACGTAAAATAAAAATTGTATATGTATATGTAATATATGTATGTATATATATATATATATATATTATATATATATATATTTATATTATTATAATAATATTATCTATATATATTATATATTATATATATTATTATATATACATATATATATATATGATATATATATATATATATATATATATATATGTATATATGTCGATCGGTCGAGCAAATCTCTCTTAATGTTGTGACACCTACAACTCTCTCTCTCTCTCTCTCTCTCTCTCTCTCTCCCTCGTCTCCTCTCTCTCTCAATCTCTCTCTCTCAGACTTCTGCTGGCATTCACTGCTAAATGCTAACGATAAAACTGCCTGCTCCCTTTCCACATATCGGCAGAGAGCAAGACGACAGTTGCTCGACGGTTCCAAAATACTAGACGTAAAAAGAAACGCAGATAATCCTTCCTTTCAAAGTGTGAATAAAAATCACGCATTCCGAACACCAGCTTCATAATGAAATTTTCAGAAAAGGTGTGGAGGCTTACATTTACGCACCGAAAGGTTCTACTTGCCTGTATGAACGTCTTAAAAAATTAAATTAATGCCTGTTAAATATTCTGTATCTAGACTTAAAAGGCTGACAAAGTGGGTAAAATCGTTAGAAGGCTTAAAATGATGCAACACTCATTTCAACTCAGCGTGACACTCAAACGCGTTGCAATCTTTTCAGTAATGCTTTCAAAAGTTTAAATGTTCATTCTGCCTTGTCCCACAGTTTGAACGTTCACTCTGCATCGCCCAAATGTTTAAATGTTCATTCTGCCTTGTCCCACAGTTTGAACGTTCACTCTGCATCGCCCAAATGTTTAAATAATCAATCTGCATCGCCCAAATGTTTAAATGTTAATTCTGCATTGTCCCAATGTTTAAACGTTCACTCTGCATCACCCAAAAGTTTAAATGTTAATTCTGCATTGTCCCAATGTTTAAACGTTCACTCTGCATCACCCAAATGTTTAAATGTTAATTCTGCATTGTCCCAATGTTTAAACGTTCACTCTGCATCACCCAAAAGTTTAAATGTTAATTCTGCATTGTCCCAATGTTTAAACGTTCACTCTGCATCACCCAAATGTTTAAATGTTAATTCTGCATTGTCCCACTGTTTAAACGTTTATTCTGCATCGCCCAAATGTTTAAATGTTAATTCTGCATTGTCCCAATGTTTGAAAGTTCACTCTGCATCGCTCAAATGTTTAAATAATCAATCTGCATCGCCCAAATGTTTAAATGTTAATTCTGCATTGTCCCAATGTTAAACTTCCTTCTGCATCCCCAAAAATTTTGAAATGTTAATTCTGCATTGTCACCAATGTTTAAACGTTTCACTCTGCATCAACCAAAAGTTTAAAATGTTATTCTGCATTTCCCCCAATGTTTAAACGTTTCACTGCTCCCCAAATGTTTAAAAAAATGTTAATTCTGCATTGTCCCACTGTTTTAAAAAACGTTTTAATTTCTGGCTCGCCCCAATGTTTTAAATGTTTAATTCTGCATTGTCCCAAGTTTTTTGGAAAGTTCACTCTGCATCGCTCCCAATGTTTTAAATCTCAATCTGCATCGCCCAAATGTTTAAATGTTAATTCTGCATTGTCCCAATGTTTAAACGTTCACTCTGCATCGCCCAAATGTTTAAATGTTAATTCTGCATTGTCTCAATGTTTAACCGTTCGCTTCTCATCCGCCCAAATT
>NC_061107.1:83816164-83878664 GCF_015104395.2 Macrobrachium nipponense | reverse complement strand
TATATGCAAGAGAGGTGGGATCTCAGTGCAAGTTTAACTATTTATTAATTCATTTCTTTTCTTTTTTAATAAGTGGGGATTTCTTTTTAATGTATTCCCTATTCCTCTTCTTACTTCTTCCTAATGAACACCATATTCTTTGGAAGCTTGAATTTCAAGTCAATAGGCCCCCTTTGGTGGGTTTGTTCCTTATGAATAAGTTTCATCTTCTGAATAAAATAATAATAATAATAATAATAATAATAATAATAATAATAATAATAATAATAATAATAATAAGGGAAAGTCACTCGTTCATTATAACGTTCAACATAACAGGTAATTTAAGGATGGCTCTCTCAACTGTAAGTATTCACAACCACAGTTCCGGAGGTTCTTTATTCCTGCCGTAGGACTGTGGGAGTCTCCCTGGGGAACTTATTCAATTGGATCTTAGCAGCAGCAGGAGAAAGATTGAGCCAGCCTTACGCTGGCACGGGCTCCTGCTTTTCAGCAGCCCGTAACTGTTAATTTAACAACTGTACCTGTGAGACTGGATCCTCTAATGTTCACGCGACAATGCAGTGCATGAATACCCTAAAGCAATTCTCCTCGTATTTTATATTTATTTGTTAGTATTTCCTTCCTAAAAACTGATCACTTCTTTCTGCATCTCTTATTGCCTTCTGTTACTTCTTTTAAATGAACATCTTCTTTGGCAGCACGAATTTCCAGCCAATGGCCCCTGTGTGGAATTCATTTCTTGATATAGTGTGGTTCGGATCCCACAATAAACAGTAAGGTCCCGTTGCCAAGAAACCAATTGGTTCCTAGCCACGTAAATAAAAATCTAATCGTTCGGGCCTACCCTAGGAGAGCTGTTACTCAGCTCATTGGTCTTGTTAAACTAAGAGCTACTACACTTTCCATAAGAATAGGGTTCATCTGATTAATAATATTAATAATAAATATATATAATCACAGTTTAAGTATAACTGAAGAGTCACGTGGCTTATCGCGAACCAAGGCCTGGCGAGGACTTTGTAAAATACTATCAATTAAAGAATATTTTTCTTAAAGGACAAACAACCAAACAAAATGAAATATACAATACTAATACAGAGCACTATTCACCAACTCCAGCTCAAATAACATCACAATCCCTGATTTTGTGAGGAATAAATCAATCCCCACGATAACAATGATTTTACCAGAATACACAATATATAAATATCGAAAAATAAATACCCACACAGTTCCATTGTCCCCTTTCTATCAAATGATACATAAATTTTCCTGGAAATATTAGGAAAACTGATTCACTTTGGAGACCTTACTTTGTTCTTGGAGATTTTTCTGAGCTGTACAAACTAAAAAAACACAGACCAAGAGAGAGAGAGAGAGAGAGAGAGAGAGAGAGAGAGAGAGAGAGAGAGAGAGAGAGAGAGCGCACCAGATACCCGATTCATCGGGGAAGCAACGCAAGTCGGTTTTTAAAATAAACGTAAAACGACGTAATAGATATATATATATATATGTATATATATATATATATTATATATATATTATATATATATATATAAATATATATTATAATATATATATCTATATATATATATATATATATATATATACAAACACTAACAACAAATTTCGCCAATTTCACAACAATACCTCCCTTCCCCCTCTATGAGGACGATTCGTCTACTTTCCACACGAATAAAACCGATGGTGTCCAATGCCTTCGTAACGGAGTTGTATCGCCTTTAACCCTTTTAAATATTTTATCAAGAATCATACGCGACACCAACACTAGCTTGCCTGTGACTGTCAAGCCTACGTCCAGTATAGAAGAACATTCCACCTTCACGCTACAGCGTACCATCAACATCACATCTAACGCTAATCACACCACACCAGCACAAGAATACAAATTCACGCATCATTCAAAATTATTCTTATCCAGAAGA
The DNA here is from genome assembly GCF_015104395.2 of Macrobrachium nipponense. Taxonomy (NCBI): domain Eukaryota; kingdom Metazoa; phylum Arthropoda; class Malacostraca; order Decapoda; family Palaemonidae; genus Macrobrachium; species Macrobrachium nipponense. The sequence continues at coordinate 83,876,715 of NC_061107.1, read as the reverse complement.
TGAATCCTATTCATATGGAATTCAAGCTTACAAAGAATATGGTGTTCATTCGAAAGAAGTAACAAAAGGTAAAAAAATGGGGAATACGGAAAGACGAGATCAGTTACTAGAAAAACACATTAATTAACAATTGAATAAATAAATAAAAATGTGAGTAAAATACAATTAAAATAAAAGTTGACCTGTATTAGGATAGTCATGTGTTGCATCTTCGCTTGAACTTCAGAAGTTCCAATTGCACCACAGTCCAGTAGTGTGAGGAATAAAGGACCACTGGAACCGAGAAGTTCCACAGCGAGGCACTTTTACTACACACTAGGAAGTTCCAGAACAAGAGCAGATGGCAGAGGCTAAATATAGCAATATTACTTTATTTGTTTGTATGGTGTCTTTACGTTGCATGGAACCAGTGGTTATTCAGCAACGGAACCAACGGCTTGACGTGACTTCCGAACCACGTCGAGAGTGAACTTCTATCACCAGAAATACACATCTCTCACACCTTAATGGAATGCCCGAGAATCGAACTCGCGACCATCGAGGGTGCAGGCCAAGACCATACCGATCACGCCACTGAGGCGCTGGAGAAATATTACTTTGCTGAAAACCGTCAGGCAGAATATGTCCAGGTGACAGTTGAAACATCCTACAGATTTGAAAAAAAATAATGCTTACTGCACCCATGACGAGAACTTTGAATTCCTGGATAATCCTGTCATTTACAAATAAGGAGCAATCACCGAAAACTCAGGAGAATACAGGCGATTGTTATTCTGAAAGCGACAAAAGCCGTCCAACCCTACTGATTTCACTAAGGTGCACACCCTCCATATGCAGCAACGTTCGAAGGAGCCCGTCTATTCATTTCTAGATCCTGATGGCATTCCCAAAAGTGCTGCGGAACAAGAAGCATGGGATTATCCTCTTAATCAAATCAATGACGTGCGAAACAAATAATACAGCGAATAACCACGATATGAAGACATTTATCCAATTCTCTGGAGACTCGAACCACATGCTTTGACTAAGACCACTTACTGCAACAAATGCACCATCTACGTACATGACGATGATGAACTATCTCATTCTGAGGCTGACATAGAAGATGGTGACTGTAAATATTAGGAAAGCGAAATACCTACAACGCTACCCTGTGGATCACCGTAGACGAAATGGCTACGCTTACTGCAATCAGGGTAGGTAATTATCACTGACTTGGAATTCGGGCTTCCAAAGAATATGGCGTTTATTTGAAAGAAGTTACAGATAATATGAAGTACGCGTTTTCTAACACCTTCATCAGAAAATCTTGTGAATATAAATCTGCACACGTATCCATACCAATTGAGTATTTATACCATATCAAGTGTAATAATTATTTTTTTTCTTTGACTACATTCCAACGCTCTCTTGATATTTTTTCTGCATTCCGACCGTTTTCCCTTAGTAACTTCGAAAGGTTAAACGCCCCCCAACCCCACCATTAAAATATCCATAAGCATTACCTACATCCAAACTCGCTCCCCTAACTACAGCAAATGGCAAGAGGGGCAGGGGTACGTACATAAACCCTCTTCATTGTCGGGGGAGGAGGAGGAGGAGGAGGAGGAGATGGGAAAGGGAGGAAGAGAGGGGGAGGAGGAAGTCGAGAAGACAGATACATATCATCAGCTGAACTTCAGGCCACTGTAAACTTCCTAACTAATGTCTTTCTCCCACTGCCCCCCATCTCTCCGCTCCCCTGCCAATCATAAAACTTCTACCCTCCTGTACGGGTGACGTACATCACGACGGACTTTGAGGTAAAGTTAAGATTCTCGTGTCATAAAATAAAAAAAAAGTTTACGTTCACTCTACATTACGATAACGCAGAAGACAAAATAATAATAATAATATAATAACAATAATAATATAATAATAATAATGAAGAAGAAATCCACAGTGGTGTAGATGTAAATATATATTTTAAAATATACAAACAAAAGAGTTTTCCAATACTTGCTTGATTCACCACTGCGGATTTCTTCACCATTTTAGTGGCTCATGTTATTAGGCAAGTTTTATGCATAATAATAATAATAATAATAATAATAATAATAATAATAATAATAATAATAATAAAATCAGAGTGGATCTTGTTTGCTCTTCCCCGGGTGACAGTAGAGGAGACATGACACAGCCACCCCATCCCCAAAAAAAACGGTTTGTCCCGTCCCAAGTAGAGAGAGATAGGAGGGGAACGGGAATGATAGGGGAAACATTCACCCACCCATTGCAAACCTGTTTGTCCACCCAAGGTAGGGGGGGGGTAGGTGGGGGACCGGGAGGGTAGGGGAGACAGCAGCGCTGGGTTCCAGCACTCGTAGCAAACGCCAGCAAGCTCGCAATAATAATAATAATAAGAATAAGAATAACTATACATATGCATTCATGTGTATGCTAGTACCAGGGAAAAATAAATTAAAAAATGCGAGCCAAAGCATATGATACCCTGAGCAAGGTTGAAGCCAGAGGCCCAAAATTGCAGTTGCAAATCTTATGGGCACTTTCACTGCAATAACAGTGAGACAAGACAATGGGGGGAATTAAGAGGAGGAGGTTTTATTACATCGCTTAGTAACCTCCATATTTTGGGACACCTGAATAAGATCTTAGCTTAAGACAGTTTTGAGAAGTGAGCTGCGGATCCTAATGCCGTTCAGTGCGTACTGTAGGTAAATCCTCACCTTAATATTTTACAGGATGTTTACAACGCCTTCCAGTTTTTTATCTTTTTATTTTTTATTATTATTAACCTTTTATTACTTTTCGACCACTGTCTTTGAAACAATTACGGGAGGGATGAAATTTGTGAATTGCTTGGTCCCACTACTTACAACTCCTAGAATAAAGAAATGGAATATAAAATTTACGCCAAAGGTCAAGTATTGGAACCTATGGGGTCATTTAGCGCTGAAGAAGAGGAAATTAGGAGTAAAATGTTTGAAAAGTGTAACAGGAAGAAATAAAACTTCGCATTTTACACTATGGGTCAATTGTAAGGAGAGGGTGGCAAGTAAGATAGAAGAAAGGGAATATGAACGGAGGTACCATAAGAGATGAAAGGGGTTGCAGCTGGGGGCCGAAGGGACGCTGCAAGGAACCTCATATACGCCCACAAGCCACAGATGATACTTCTTGAGATTTCTTTGGCTCTAAATAACCCCTACTTATGGGATGATTTGAGTCAGGTCTCTCCCCCAAAAACTATTTTAAACTCTTGCCCATCTTGGTTCTTAAGTTAAAAGGATACAGACGTCATGTGCATCACGGTCCCCGGAAAGACTAACTATATATATATATATATATATATATATATATATATATATATATATATATATATATATATATATATATATATATGACTTGACACCAAGTCTACTACCGTGATCATTATTATTGGAATGGCGGTATTAAAGGGATGTTGTGATTATTAATGATGAGAAGCTGAACCTACCGTGAGAGAGAGAGAGAGAGAGAGGGTAAATTTAAGCATTACTATGAGCATCAAAATAAATGCAAAATAGTCTAGTGTCAGCTGAGAGAGAGAGAGAGAGAGAGAGAGAGAGAGAGAGAGAGAGAGAGAGAGAGAGAAACTCTATGCAACATTAAAAGCATCAAAATAAATGCAAGGAAGTCTAGCGACATCACAGAGAGAGAGAGAGAGAGAGAGAGAGAGACTTCCTACGGTTGCATCATAATGCAACAGGTACCTCGTTATTTCCACCGCACTAACTCCCATACGGATCCGCTATACCGTGAGGGGAAAATTTATGCAATATCATGAGTATCGAAATAAATGCGAAAAAAAAAGGTCTAGTGTCATCACTTTTGAGAGAGAGAGAGAGAGAGAGAGAGAGAGAGAGAGAGAGAGAGAGAGAGAGAGAGAGGCACTGCCCTACACTTAATGTAAATATAGAGGTGGTTGTTTGGTCGACCTAATGATGTAAGGCGACGTTAATCACCCTCTGGTCGATACAGGTGTAATTTAGTGCGCAAGGGAGCAAACTCCTTACCATACCATCACTCCCTTCTCTCTCTCTCTCTCTCTCTATCTCTCACGGGGCTTCCTTAACCTCCCTGCTGAGACCAGCGCCCGCCTCCCCATCTTCCCCCACCACCAAAAAAGAGAACCTGCCCCCCCCCCCCCCCCACCCCCCCCCCCCTCCACCCCGTTCTCTCTAGACTCCGCAGCAGCAGCAGCGACAAATTTTGCGTCGCAGTTGCTTAAGGGACTACGGGTCCAGATTCCCCTATCTCTCTCTCTCTCTCTCTCTCTCTCTCTCTCTCTCTCTCTCTCTCTAGTCAGGTATGAGTACATCCCATCTTTGAAAAAATGTATATCAATAATGACGTTATCCGCGGCGATCTGTGTGAAAACAACCCGGGGAGGTCAAAGCACTGGAGGTAAACTTTGTTGTTTCATTTCAACACAAATAATTTCAAGTTGGGTCCTCTTTCTAATGTATATAGAAACAGAGACATAAATCTGTGTGTATGTATGTATATGTGTCTTGTGAGATGCAAATAATGATAGTATACGTAAATGAAAGTAATGAGTAAAAAGCATGGATTTTGAGAAGCAAATGTTAGTATGATATGTAAATGAAAGTAATGAGTAAATGAAGTCTTGCGTGATGTAAATGGTAGTATATATTAATCACACCAAAATTAACAAATGGCATATCTTGTTAGATGTAAATGATAAGATGATATGTAAATGACAGTAATGTGTAAATGGCATGTCTTGCGAAATGCAAATGATGGTATGACATGTAAATGATATTAATGAGTAATAAGCATGGATTTTGAGATATGACTAACGCTAATAAGTAAATGGCATAGATTCTGACATGTAAATGACAGCAGTGAGTAAATGGGATGGATTTGAACATGTAAATGACAGTAATGAGAAATTGGCATGGATTCTGACACATAAAAGTCAGTACTGAGTAGAGAGTATTTTGACATATAAATGATAGTGTGACACATAGAGGGCAGTAATGAGTAAACTTAATGGTTTTTGGCGTGTAAAAGACAGCAATGAATAAATGGCATAGATCTTGACATATAAAATACATTTAATAAATGGCACAGATTTTGACATGTAAATGACGTTACTGAGGAACTCTCTCTCTCTCTCTCTCTCCTCTCTCTCTTCTCCTTTCTACATCTCGTCTCCCTCCTCTCTCCTCTCTCTCTCTCTGTTTTTCTCTCTACAAAAATTTGTTGCAATTGAAATTTCCTTGTGAAATTAAAACCTTCTCTTCTCTCCTCTCCTCTCGTCTCCTCTCAATCGTCTCTCTCTCTCTCTCTCTCTCTCTCTCTCTCAAAACGTTATTACATCATATTGTGAATTGAAAATTTCCTTTAAATATTCTCTCTCTCTCTCATACACAGATGCAAAATTCAGTCTCTCTCTCTCTCTCTCTCTCTCTCTCTCTCTCTCTCTCTCTCTCTCTCTCTCTCTCTCTGTTTTACGAGGCGTTTGTTCGAGGAGCATTCATGAGAGTAGTAACACCACCACTGCAATCAGCCCCCCCTCCCCCCCTCCCCTCCCTGCCCACGTAAAGAAGAATTCGTTGGTGAATAATAATTCAACAAAAATTCATTCAAATAATTATCACTTGAGAACCGAATGTCCCTTGGAAAACCTGGTCAATCCTATTAATAATTAACACCTATAAACAGTTTTCAATCCTATTAATAATTAACATCTATAAACAGAAATTATAAACGTAAAGCTGTAATAGACAATTTTATTTCATACCTATACGATGGCACTTACAAGAGAGAGAGAGAGAGAGAGAGAGAGAGAGAGAGAGAGAGAGAGAGAGAGAGAGAGAGAGAAGAGAGAGAGTTAGGATGTCTCAAAGACTTGTTAGTCCATCCGAGGTGACATCGTGTGCTCATCTCTAGGAGCAGGTTTTACTGTTCATTTAGTGTCCGAGAGAGTGAGAGGGAGTTTTTCTCCAAACCATACAATAGTAATCTTTGGAGAGAGAGAGAAGAGAGAGAGAGAGCGAGAGAGAGAGAGAGAGAGAGAGAGAGAGAGAGAGAGAGTTTCAATCTATTTTTAATCGTTCCTTTCTCCCGCAAGTTGAAAAAAAATTCCAATCAAGTACTCAAAGAGCTAAATACCCCCGTGCTACCGCTATGGGTGCCCGCAGGGTCATGAGAGAATGACCTTTAAAAGATCAAGTGAGAGTGACCTTTGAGAATGACCTTTATAAGATCAAGTGTTCGGAGGGGGAGGAGCGGGGGGATAAGGATGCTATTTTGAGAGGAAGAGAAACCAATCTCTCAAAAACCTGGTCTGGCGAATTCGCGTGTCCAAACTAAAGGGGAAGAAGCTACTATATCCCTGACAGCTATTAATATATCCCCGACAGCTACTAATATATCCCCGACAGCCACTATATCCCCGACAGCTACTACTATATCCCCGACTGCTACTACTATATCCCCGACTACTACTATATCCCGACAGCTACTACTATATTCCCGACTGCTACTATATCCCTGACAGCTATTACTATATCCCTGACAGCTATTACTATATCCCTGACAGCTATTACTATATCCCTGACAGCTACTATATACCCGACAGCTGCTAAATATACGACAGCTACTGTATATAAACCCCGACCTGCCTCAAGACCTAATTCCCAATCCTTTCCAATCTGCACGAGACCTCAAAATATATATATATATTTTTAATGGAAACTTATTTTGATTGGCATTCGATAAGGTGGACAATTTTGACTCCATTCTAAAATCTCGGTCAATGTGCAAATACATACCGATACATGAAAATAATTACCAATAGTGAGTTATTATTATTATTATTATTATTATTATTATTATTATTATTATTATTATTATTATTATTATTATATATTTCAGTAATTACTTTGCAGTCTCATTTCACGATAACTTACAAAATGCTAAAGGAAATATTTCCCATACGAGAACTTTATTAGTTCGACAAAGAGCATCTATGAAGAAGTTAAATAAAAAAATATAAATATACTAAACAATAAAACAAAGCATTACTAGAGGGATAATGCATTAGCCTAAAGACGCAGTTTTCATCGTTCCGGCAAAAGAACCTTCTTCGGAGCATTTTCCAGATGTTCCGCTATCTTCATTAATAAAAATATTAATAAAATAGAAAAGTGACTTCTTTCCCACAGCCGTTATCCCTACATTATGGGGTCGGTTACCTGATGCGCCTCCTCCTACTCCACTGCCTTCTACCAAAGGCATCGTCCTCCACCAAAACCTCTTCTCTCCATATCTTCCTTCACTTTATCTCGCCATCTAATTCTCTGTTTCCCTCTCGATCTCCATACCGTCTCGATCGCGACTCTCTTATCACCTCTGTTATCTTTACTATGACAGCTCTTTATTTCATCATTTTCCTATCTAAGCTAAAAGATGCAACGCACTATTACCCTACATTCTACCTGTATTTTAATAATTTACTTACATTTTTATCTATTTACTTATTTGTTGATTTATCTTTTTTTCTGTTTTAACAACTGATGTCCCCTTTTTATATTTCCTATGGCCTTCTGTTACTTCTTTCAAAGGGACACTTTATTCTTGAGAAACTTGAATTTCAAGTAAATGGCATCTTCTCAATAATAATAATAATAATAATAATAATAATAATAATAATAATAATAATAATAATAATGTGAGGCTGAATGAAGAGGATATATTGCCAGTAGTGACGTCACGAGTCACGTGATTCGCCCACTTCATTTTGGCAACCGTTTAAGGCGATTACGATCGTGGCCAGGTGTGCGTGTAATTGCTCTTGGTAATTTAGGGGAAGCATTTCGCTCTCATCTTTCAACTGACGTCTCCCATCTCAGGTACAGAAACTGAATTCTATCTTAGGCACAGTGTCTAAATTTCTACTACATTCCACGTTAAGCGCAGCGGCACATTCCGGTACTTTAACAGAGTACCGAACCTTCCCTGGAAATGCGGGATGCCATATCTTGAAAACGAACCATAGAATCTTCTTGAAAATAATCTCGTTATGTTTCCCACACCCAAATTACACAAAATTCAATATCAGGAACTGAACTGAGCTGAACTGAACCAATCTAACCTGACCTAGGGGCATGGCAAAACAACCGGGGCTGGCTCAATACTATACTCTTGTTTTTTTTCATCTGTTCATCCGCCTGTGGTGTTTTTGTATGGTAACACTGCGTCCCGGGCTTTAGATAGTTATGCTATGTGTAAGTTTTAGGTAAATAAAAGGATATCTGGGTGTACGTTTGCAACTGAAAAGTGTTTTAATAATTTACTGTATGCGAATTACACCGTTAATATTCGAAATAGGATATTATTACAATCGTTGAATGTGAGCTGAATGTAACTCTAAGGCCCCGGACGTAGTGTTAACATACAAAAACACCACAGGCGGATGGACAGATGGAAAAAAAAAACAATAGTACCATAGTAGATTCACACCAACTGTGCATTTGATATCTAGGCCAGTCCCTTACGACCCTCCTGATTGGCTGTTGATAAGCCAATCACAGGGCTGGAAACTCTCAGTTTCTCTCGAGAGAGTTCACATAGGCAGGATGTATATGCCACCTCTCCTCAGGGATACTTTTGAAAGACGTATTCTAAAGAGAGGTGGGACATACATCGGGAGGGACTGAGAGTTTCCAGCCATGTGACTGGCTTATCAACAGCCAATCAGGAGCGTCGTAAGGGACTAGCCTAGACATTAGATGCACGGGTGATGTAAATCTACTATAGTATACATCTCGTGAATTTGCTGCCCGGTCTGAAAGGTGTGCTACGCAAAGTACCAAAATGCAAATCATTGTCATTTGATTTCAGAACGTTTCGTCTGAATTACGAGGGATAGAGAGAGGGAAAGAGCGAGAGGAAAAAAAAGAGAGAAACGGTTGGGGAGGAGGAGGGGGAGGGCGGGGGAGGGAGGGGAGGGGAGTGGGAGTGGGAGGGGAGGGTTTACTTAAAGAGAATCATTCTTCTTTTCGAGTCGAACCTGATATTTGATGCCAAGAGAAGAATCCCGGATATTGGTCTATTCATCAGGCTCCTGTTGCTCTCCGATTATTTAGGTTAGTAAAGACCTCCCAAATGCATGTAGAGTTTTTTGCAATAGAATCAGTACACCGTTAGCATGCGCCTATCCCTAATGCAATATGAATGACAAGGAAACTGTGTATTATTTATTTCCATTCTATCTTCATGATTTATTTTTTCAAGCAAAAACATCAGATATGAAAAAATTTCGCGGTCTAATATTCATCCAGCAAACGCTGCGGAGGGCGAGGCAAATGTCAGGACAGTATTGAAAGGCCAAAGCAGTAAAGACGATGTACCAAATGAACTCTCACACAGCAGCTCACAGCAGCACAAGCAGCAGCTGTAACAGCACGCAAACAGCAGCAGCAAGCAGTAAAGCTGCAAGCAGCAGCAGCAGCAAGCAGCAGCAAGCAGGACCACCGAAAGACGGGGAGGGAAAAAATGAGAGAAACGCCGCCATAGGTCTAAGAACTTGCGGGAAAAGTTGAAGGGTTACGCAGATGATGATGATGATGATGACGTCTGCTTTGGGAGTCGTGTTGTGTGGAGGGGGAGGGTGGGAGAGGGGAGGAGGATATCTTTCGAGTCCTTGTGAGTGTGTACGTGTGTCAGTGACGTCACGCCGCCCGGTGTTGTAAAGATATACGGGTACAGTATAGCCTGCTTTGCATTCGAACGGATTTGCTCTCTATGGTGTGACTTTAGAGGGGTTACATTTGCTTTCGTTTTCGAAATCTGTTCGAGAAGCTTTGTTAAAGGAGATGGACTTCCCGACGTTTAGGTTTTTTTTTCATAGCCTAATTTGGGGGGGGGGGGTCTTGGAGTTCCACAGGGTATTTAGAGGTTCCACAGGGGTTTTAAGAGGTTTCACAGAGGGTTAAAAGGTTCCACGGGGGTTTTAAGTTCCATCGGATACTTACCCGTCGCTTTTCATAAAATTTAGGTCAAAGGCCAAGTGCTGGGACATATGAAGCCATTCAGCGATGAAAGGGAAATTGAGAGTAAAGAAGGTTTGAAAGTTGCAGCAGGAAGAGAACCTCGCAGTTGCACTATGAAACAGTTAAAGAGACCGTTGAGCACAGTAAGTTGGAAGAGAGATAATATGAATGGAGATACAGTTAAAAGAATGGAAGGGGTTACACCTTGGGTCTGAAGGGGTGCTGCATAAACCTTTAAGTAGCCTAATGCCTACAGTACATCACGTGAGGAGCACTAAAAAGAGTATATTTTAGTTTAACCGGAACACTGAGCTGATTAACAGCTCTCCTAGTGCTGGCCCAAAGGATTAGATTTTTATTTACGTGGCTAGAAACCAATTGGTTGCTTAGCAATGGGACCTACAGCTTATTGTGGGATTCGAACCCCATTATGTCGAAAAATGAATTTCTAATCACCAGAAACAAATTCCTCTGGTTCCGCACTGGCGGCAGCGGGGAGCGAACTCAAGCTGCCAGATTGATAGGCGAGTACTTGGCCCACTTGTCCAATGAGGAATTTGTGAGTACTAAAGGAACTAACCCCCTACGGAGCATATTGCACATGTATTCTTACCAAAAAAGCTAGCGACCAACCATATATAGGTCTAGAGCAAGCTTCAAAGCACCGCCAAATAATTCCGCAAACCCAGAGGATTAGGAGCAAATGTTTTCTTGACTAAAAATTCAATATACGATTTCCAGTATCAAATTGAATGTTGATTTATCGAAATATTAGAGAATTACATAGACATTCGCCTCATTAGCATACTGACCCTCCCTCCCAAAAGTCCTGGACCTGAACGCGAAAACTCTACCGGAAACCGGACTTTCACAACAAACGCAGACACATTCCAGCAGTAATCACGAACCATCCAGTTCCAAGAAAATGACGAATGCATTCGTCCCGAACTAAGCAAACTTCGTGTGCGTTAGCCATGAAATCGCGTGCTTTTAATTACTACTTCCTGTTAAAACGCGATCAATTCCGCCGTCTGCCGCTTCCACAGATGGCATATACTTGATATAACTACAATCTACTGAAGTTTTGCTGGAATGGAATGGAAATGGAATATAAAATTCAGGCCACCAAAGGCCAAGCGCTGGGAATTATGCGGTCGTTCAGTGCTGAACGGCAAACTGAGAATATAGGTTTACAAGGTGTGCCAGAAGGAAAACCTCGCAGTTACACGATAAAACAATTACCAAGAGGGGGGGAAGTATGACGGAAGAGAATACGAACGGACGTACAGTAAAAGGAATGGAAGGTGTTGCAGCTAGGGGCCGATAAGAAGCTTCCAAGAACCTTAGGTAATGCCTACAGTGCACCTCACTGATGGCACTACTCTGCTATAGAAATTGTGCTGTTGGTTTTTCCATTTATAGGTTATATTCTGCAGTGAAAGTTATTATCCATTTTGCTGTGTCGTTTTTAATGCTTAAAAATTTTGAACAGTAACATTAAAACTAATAAACTAATCTGGATAAGGCTCAATTACTCCATTTCTGTTGTAATGCAGAGACCAAAATAGAACTCTTTTTGAAACTAACATTGCAGTAATAACGATATATCTATGTTCTAAAGTTAACCTTTTAGAGGCTTAAATGGTCACTAATGAACAGCAGGGGAAAGGTGAAGGTCACTGCACTGTTAAACAATACGCTAGAGACAGACTTGACGCGCACATTTATCATTCCCTTGCTATCCACGCAGGACTCAGGGGAACTAGGCAGTGGCTGCTGATGACTCAGCAAGTAGATCTATGGAACAAACTAAAACCCTCATACCCATAGTAGATTCACATCAACTGTGCATTTGATGTCTAGGCCAGTCCATGACGACGTTCCTGAATGGCCGTTGTTAAGCCAATCAGAGGGCTGGGAACTCTCAGCCTCTCTCGAGAGTTCACATGGGTAGGATCTATGTTCCACCTCTCCTGAGGGATACACCTTTCACGAGAGGTGGAACATACATCCTGCCTATGTGAACTTTCGAGAGAGACTGAGAGTTTCCAGCCCTGCGATTGGCTTAACAACGGCCATTCAGGAACGTCGTAAGGGACTGGCCTAGACATCAAATGCACAGTTGATGCCAATCTACTATAGCTTACAAGGACTGAGGTGGCAAGACCAGTGGAAATCTATCAGTCATGAGCAAGAGAATCAACTTTGGGACGAGTGACAAACAAGGAGGTACCTGATTTGATCTTAAGGTCAGCAAAGGCATAATTAATGTATATGCAAGGTTAAAAAAGGTATAATGAATGTTTATTTAAGGTCGGCAAAGGTATAATGAATGTATATATAAGGTCAGCAAAGGAATAATGAATATTTATTTAAAGTCAGCAAAAGCATAATGAATGTATGTTCAAGGTCGGAAAAGGTACAATGAACGTATAATTAAGGTCAGGAAAGGCATAATGAATGTATAGCTGAGGTCTGCAAAGGCATAATGAATGTATATTCAAGCTCAGCAAAGTTATAATGAACATATAATCAAGGTCAGCATGGGTATAATGAATGTATATATAAGGTCAGCAAAGGTATAATGAATGTACATTGAGGGTCAGCAAAGGCAAAATGAACGTATATTTAAGGTCAGCAAAGAAATAATTAATGTATATTCAAGGTCAGCAAAGGCATAATGAACGAATATGCAAAGGCATAATGAATGTATATCCACAGTCAGCAAAGGCATAATGAATGTATATTCAGTTAGCAAAGGCATAATATATATTTAATGTCTCCGACGGCATAATGAATGTATATACCAGGTTAGCAAAGGCATAATGAATGTATATTCAAGGTCAGCAAAAGTATAATGAATGTACATTCAAGGTCAGCAAAGGCAAAATTAATATATTTAAGGTCAGCAAATATATAATGAATATATATTCAAGGTCAACAAAGGTACAATGAATGTATATTCAATGTCAGCAAATGTATATACTGAATGTCAACAAGGCAAAATGAATGTATATTCAAGGTCTGCAAAGTTAAAATGAATAAATATTCAAGGTCAGCAAATGTATAACGAATGTATATGTAAGGTCTGCAAAGGCATAATGAATATCTAATATTTAAGGTCAGCAAATGAACAATGAATGTATAAGAGAGAGAGAGAGAGAGAGAGAGAGAGAGAGAGAGAGAGAGAGAGAGAGAGAGAGAGAGAGTACTTACTTTCTCAAAGTTATGACCCTCTATCTCTCTCCTAAATCAACGTCAAGATGGAGCTCCTGAACAAACACCCCATTATGTCTATATCAACTGAATTTAATATAGTTGGGAATTAAGTTAAATGTGTGAGAGGACTGACAATCATGAAATGATATGTTCATTCGTATTATTAAGGTAATATCAGACTCTCGTATAATTTATTATTATTATTATTATCACAGGAGTCATTAACTTGAAATTAAGGTTTTCCAAAGAATATGGTGTTAGTTGAAAGTAACAGGAGGTAATGGGGAAAAATACAGAAAAGATAAAGATGTAAATAAATAGGAAATGAGAAATGAGAGCACTAATAGTATTCATGACTGGAAAATCTAAGAAACTATTTACAGGACTTAATATTCCCAGCTGCTCACATTCACCAGATCTACATAAAAGGTACCAAGACCAAGCTATGAATGCCTGATGTTTACAATGGACGACAACATTCAAACCAGATGAAATAAAAACAAGTCTAATCATTGCCATATACTGGCAATCCCCGAAGAGAGAGAGAGAGAAAAAAAACAAGTTTCAACAAAGCGTTGCTTAACTCTCACAAAGGAAAAGTGAACATACTCAACGTATGGGTGTATTCCACTCCTCCGCAAAAATCCATCCAAAAGTCACCATCATCATCATCATCGCTCTGTGCCCGTCTGCCGAGGCATCGAAGATGGAGATCATTTAAATATGAATAAGTTCGTGAGGACGGTAAGTCTCGGAGGATGCCGTCCAGGACCCACTACGAGACTTGGTGGGTCCTGATTGGGTCTAAACCAGGCAGCATCTCGCCCCAGATGACAAATGTAATTGGACGCAAGGTTTGCCGTAGGACGAAGAATAAGGGGGAGGGAGAGGGGGTGGGGGAGTGAAATGGGAGGAGACGGCGAAGGAAACGTGATGATACATATAATTAGCACAGATGACTTATAGACCAGGACTCTCTTTAACGTGCTTAATGCGCTGTGTACCGCGTCTCCATCGAATTACGAAAATGAGTCTCGGATTGGTGGTGGGTTCGATGCGGGAAGTTTCTTCGTCGTCTTCGCATTGCTTAGCTTGACCTCGTTCAGTCGTTAAAAGAGAGAGAGAGAGAGAGAGAGGAGAGAGAGAGAGAGAGAGAGAGAGAGAGAGAGAGTGGAAACGTCTGCGATATTTCATGTATTCTTCAGTTCCAGTGAACGTGTGAAATACACACACACACACACACACACACACACACACACACACACACATATATATATATATATATATATATATATATATATATATATATATATATATATATATAAATTGAATGGCCACAATGCATTCTTAACTTCTCGAATTCTTCGCGCTCATTTGGATACGCTTGTCACTACAAACTACAAAGCCTTTGGATCCAAGTGTAAGAAATTTGAAGTGGTTAATGATGTCCGGTAGCGGGAAATCTTGCTTGGATCCAAAGGTTTTGTAGTGACCAGAGCAAACGCACCCAAAAAAAGTGCGAAGAATTCGAGAAGTTACGAGAGTATTGTGGCTATTACAATTACATGGGTGTCTGGTAAAATGTGTCTGGTCTGTTCAAGATTCTCTAAGCCCTACTAGGTGTTCCAGAAAATGGGTGTTCGACTATAAAATCATATATATATATATATATATATATATATATATATATATATATATATATATATATATATATATATATATATATATATATATATATATATATATAGTATACACTTTTAAGGCAAATTTGTTCTCTTACGCAATTTCCATGTTAAAAGCAATTCCTTTAGTGGCATCAATAACCACAAGAAACTTATTGCTGCCACTAAAGCAATTGCTTTTAATGAATATCCCTAAATTTTCAACGGGAAACTTTGTATTGTTTAAACTGGAAGCAAGTTGCCCTCTTGCAAGGCGAGAAGCTCGGAGTACCTAGATCACTAGACTGTACTGTAATTGCCTTTTTTTTTAAGTGACAGGATTCTTATTATGGCAATAATTTTCAAAAATTTTGTTATTGAAACTTATTATGCAATGACCATTTTAACATGGATAAATAAATTCAAGTTGCCGCAAAGGTAAATCGGGTTAGCTTAACTTCTTGTTTACGAAACAGACGTGATCGTAGTTCCTGGTTTCTAGGGTCTAGAAAAACTAGGCAGTGCAGTAATAGTTTTCACTTCCCAATCGGGTTGGACCTTTAAAAGACTTAGTGTTTACTAAAGCCTGGTCATCCTTGATACTGGGGTTCTTTTCAAGTGTTAATTTGTTAAAGGAAATACATTCAATTTCAAGCGGATCTACTTCCAAAGGGTATTACTCCACCGGTAGTGACGTCATACATGTTGAGAAAATTGTAGTGACGTGAGATGTTTTCCTAAAGGAATATACAAAAATGCATTTTCGTAAAGGTGAGCTTTGCCAACCATTTTAAAATCTTAGCGATACTGATTTTATAAATTTTTGGTATGATATATATTATAATTAAAATAATTACTGACTTTACAAACCGTAGCCTAGGCCTATGGGCTACATAAACTACCTAGTGCTTGGGAATATACAGGGTAATCAAAAGGCTGTGTAGAAATATACAGTATGGAGTCTGGACATCCATTCAGTTGTCTCAATTGAGGTAAACAGCATTTGCAAGTTAATCCTGATTAAATATTGTAATATGTACATTACTATTAGCTTTAAGGATATGCCCCATTAATCATGTTCCCTTACATCAATCTATATCCATGTACTTGTCATGTAGCCCTGGGTTAATTTGAGGTGTTTTGCAGCCTGTACAGTGATATACTGGACCTACACATGACCTGCGCCACAGCGAATTGTTCAGTCAGCTGTTCGCCTGTGGAAATGACCCACAACTAACTGCCATGCAGGAGTAAAGGAGAATTTGGTTGATGGCTGGACATGTGCGAAATATGCCACAAGCTTTCAGCAGCAAGTTTAAATGATGAAAGTCCCAATTTTTACGCTATCTCTATACGAGTTATAGATTTCAATATGAGTGGAAGGGGACTGGCAGTGTTTCCATCATTCTCCAGCAGAGTTCATATTTGAGCCACTTCTCCAAAATCACTGGATTCTAAGAACTCCCACTCAACTCCGATTATAACGAAAAATCTCTCCTTGGGAGAGAGGTCACTTATACCTAACATGAAGTGGTTATAGTCAATGAACTTAACCTTCTGAATCTTTTAGGGGACAATGATAGGGTCCAACCCCATCTGAAGTAGTTGGAGGATCAACAGTGGCTACACTATCAAAAATCAATAACTAAGCCAGTCACAGAAGTGTCTGATAAGCATTTGCAGACAGACTAACTTGAAATTGCATAAACTGAGATTTAAACCAGTTTCTTAAGGACCATACTTCTGTGTCGTTCTAGTCTCTCTTTTTACAGGCTGCTGAAGCAG
This sequence comes from Macrobrachium nipponense, assembly GCF_015104395.2. Lineage (NCBI taxonomy): Eukaryota > Metazoa > Arthropoda > Malacostraca > Decapoda > Palaemonidae > Macrobrachium > Macrobrachium nipponense. The sequence goes on along the minus strand of NC_061107.1, from coordinate 83,859,986 downwards.
CAGTTATCACAGAGACAAGTACCAAAGCTAAGGGTCACTGTCCATATTTAAATCACCAGATCAATAATTTCAACCAACAAATAGGTGAAAGGAATGATAACTATTTAGATTCTCTCAACATTTCATTTGCAAATACAAGAGAGCAGCCAATAAATTACCAACAATTCATAACTGACAACTGTATGGTATTTCCCCCAGACTTTGTACAAAGTATATCTTAGTTTTACCAGTCCACTGAGCTCATAACAGATCTCCTAGGGCTGGCCCAAAGGATTAGATATTTTTACGTGGCTAGGAACCAATTGGTGGCCTAGCAACGGGACCTACAATTTACTGTGGAATCCGAACCCCATTATACCATGAAATTAATTTCTATCACCAGAAATAAATTCTCTGATTCCGCATTGGCAGAGCCGAGAATTGAACTTCGGACCACAGCATTGGTAAGCAAGCGCGAAAACCAGTCGTCCAATGAGGAACTCAGACTACAAAATTCCATCACTTTTTATTTCCTTTTACAAATTTTTCATACTCTTAACCAGTGGCTAAAGAGAACCATGGTGCCTGCGATCAAAAGGTACCATTTTACTGTGAACTCAAATTATTTCAAAATGCAGTATTTACTGATAAACATAATTGTGCACATATACTATTTATAAAAAAAATTATTGCTATCTTATCTTTTCTTATTTAAGCACAGTAATAATTACAATTACAGTACGTATTACATCTAATTGAAAATGTTCGTCCGAGTACTTGGTGAAGTTACTATTAACTTTTTGCGCTTTGTAGATTAGCATATTCTATTAAGTTGCACCGTGATTTATAAATCTGCATTCAATTATTTTAAAAATGCAGTAATTATGTCTCAACAGGAGCCCAAATCTGGTTAAAAAGATCACTATGCTCCTTATTTCGTGACAATGTCAACAGAAACTCAATTTTGTACAAGTATTTATTTCAGACTAACATACTGGGGCTCATTGCAGCATAAAAATTTTGCTTCCTGTGAATCTCAAGAGTTCTTCAAAGTTGCCCATGAACTTGGGAAAAACTTACCTAGATACTTGTAATGTTTAAAGGTTAAAGAGCTTGGTAATATATCTCTAAAGAAGGGGATCAATATCTTTTGAAAGATATGCTGTCTAAACTAGAACCTCATAGCATATCAAAATAAGGGGTCTTTCCCAGATGCTGAAACCTCTGTGAACTGAAACACCACATGGGAAAGTTCAGCCTCTCCTTATGTGCCTTTCAGCTATTGACATTCTTGATCTTACATTAACTGAGCAGTTCCTGCTTATTCATTGTTATCTCGAGCTGTATGTGCTTCTTATGTTCCTAATGTTACACTTAGCATGGCCATGTGTCACCAATTCATTGTTGGAGGGAGAATCATGTGAGGAAAAATGGATGACTGCCATTTCTCTTCTTATGGTAGTGTCTAAAAGTCAAATCAAAATTACTACGAACATATAGTTCATTTCACATGTTGCCACTTTTCTCAGATTTGATTTATAAAACCTTGACCCAAGTTGGAGTATCATGCAGATGTGGCAGAAACTTTGCAACATCTTCCTTATACCAGGTCAGAAAAGGTATACTTCTTGACACTATCGTTCTGCCTTTCTAATACAGAAGACAAAATGAGCGAAAACACTGAAATTTGACAAGAAAAAAATTATTATGGTGAAAATAACCTACAACAAATGAAGAATTTAAATCATAAATTAAATTGTTTTGATAACAGAATAGGATAAGGTTGGTCTAGTTTCTAATCTAATCATTGAAATAAATTGTACAAATGCCCAATATCTAGCCCAGACTACTGATGAAAATAAATGATTCAGTGTGATAAAAAAAATAAACTGTTATTGGCTCCTCAAGTGATGCCAGATTGTAAATTAAGTCAGCCTTGTCCAAGGAATGGTCTCTTTCTTCTGGGCAGCCTATAGGAGGGATAAGTAGGACATTATGACTGGATTAAAGAACACCGAATTGAGGAATGAAGGATTAACTGTAGTATTTGGATCGTAGACCACGATGAAGTTTGGCATCATAACTAATGACAGCCATGTTCATAGTCATTTTGGTTTGACTACAAGTCATGTGCTTTTGAGGACTTAAGTTAAACTTTTGTCATGCATTAAACAGTATGACTGTTACTTAATCTCTTGTAAGTGGTGCTACACACCTTCCTCATTCTCAAATAATGAAGGTATTCCTTCAGACCAGCCTTCATATCCCTCATGGCGCTGCGTGGACATAAGTAAGAAGAAAGCAGCACCTTCATGTTTATTTAGAGGACACAAATGCAGTTTAGAGGACACAAATGCACTTTTTGTATCTTAAAATTATCACTGGCTGCAACACTGAAACCATTGGCTTGGATGGAACCCTTGCAAGAAGATATTCCCTATGACAGAGGTTTTACACATGCCTTCTAAAGGAGGCTGCCTCAAGGATTAGAGAAACCTCAATGAGTTAGTTTTCATAATCCAGTGATAATTCCATATGCCTATCCTTTACTAGAATTTTTTTCAACACATTTCTATTCATGAGTCAATTGGTCCTTATATACAAAGGAAACTCCTCCCCTTCTCAACCTAAAACCTCTGGTCAAACTATTCAGTTTTGAAGCAGGGTGTGACATGATTTTGAGGGAACTGTTATTTCAAACAGGCTTAAGCGAATCTCTGATCGTGATCAATATTTCATTACGAACTCTTGCCTCTTTCAATGACTTATCCTCTAACTAGACTCTGAAGTTGTAAATTCAATATTGTAGCCAATAAATGAGTTGAACCTGGGAGGTTGCACAACACTAAGTGCAATCTTTGGTGCTCCAACTTGACCCCATTAACAGGGAGCACCAAGACCCCATTAACCGAAGTTCTTTTCTTATGAGTACTTATTAAAATTTTATGAAGTTTTGTTGCCAAGTTTAATCCTCCCCTTAAAGTTTACCCAAAACTACATTAAATCTTTAGATTAATAAAGTATAACTTCATAACTGCCTCTAAAAGAACGACAGCAATAATCCACTGTTTAAAAAGCCTGAGTTGCTATTACTGGAACTCAGTTAAGATTCCATTACATATATACTGACTGACTTGGATCTAAAGGGTAAAACTGATCACTATAATTTAAACACCCCGCCCCCCCAAAAAAAAAAAAAAAAATCTAGAGTATGGTTATACAGTGCCACTAACTGCACAGGTTAAAATAGGCTTACAATGTCTGGATATAAATTTTCTGTTGTTGGTTGGGGATGTACCAGATATCATTAAATTTTTCCAGCACAAACAAGGGTGCCCCATTGGCTGCAATTATCCAGAAAATGTGTCTATGACAGCTTATTTTTGGCATGGATGATTGTTTATACAAACAACTGGAGCATGTTGAAAACTCTACAAAGAGTTGTCTGTATATGCATAGATATTTCTACACTCTACAAATAAAAATACAGAACCAAAGTAATTTTTCAAAAATACCAGATGATTACTTGAAAGACATGCATATGAAAAGCCTAATTTAGAGCTCAATTGTTACTGCCAGTTCAGAGGAAAATATTTCAAAGCAGGCATTGAAGGAAGTATGAAATTTTCATTACCTTGTCAACAAACTAGATGGTGAAGCTAGTAGTATATCAAAATAATAGAGCAGACAATACTTAGACTACTGATAAATAAGAATATCTAATTAGTTAATAGGGCAAAAAATACCAACTCGTGCATATTGAAATTTTCAAAATATAATTGAATCCACTCTGCACATCCCTTCACACACTTAATACATACTGAATTTATGATACTGAGAGAGTTATTACGCCATGAAAATTAAAGTTTTTTTTTTTTTAAATTTCACATATGAACATGATATTCTCTTGGAGCTTGCTATGCAAGTCAGTGGTGTTTTGCTTAGACTGACAAATATCATCTACCCAGCATGGCTTATGACAATATTCCTGTGTCTCTCTCTCTAATTAAGCAGTAAACAAACAAGGTCATGACATGAGGTACCAAATAGTACACACAATGCCTAATATATTACAGAAAGAAACTCACATAAGTACTATTACTTACTTGAAAAAAATTGGCTGGACGCCTGAAGAACAATCTGGGAAAAAAAAAAAAAAAATTAGAACTTCTCTTTAGGGTAACAGGGTAACAGATGAGGCATGAATCAAAATCTTTAATGTCTGAAAACACAGAAGTAATATGCTGAAATATAAATGAATTGTATCTAAAAGTATACAATAGTAGTTTTAAATATTAAAATAATTTCACATAAAATACAAAAAGTTTTAAAGATAACAAAGCACAGAAACACCAAGCAGTGAAAGAATGACTTGAACCTTTCAGTAGCTCAAAAAAAATGAAAGTTTTATCAACCAATTCACAGATATCACTGAAACTACTTCGAAGCTACAATCCTCAAAAATATGCGAACAAGAGGAGGTTGAATAACACCTCCATCATGGTGTCAAGAGATGTTTTAATAATCTATGTCAACCACATTCTTCATCCCTTGCATAGTCTGTGAAATCACTACAAAATGGGAAGACTGCACATAGGATACACAAATATCACAAATATATACAGGCAGTCACCTGGTTACGACGCTTTTCAATTATATTCATCAGACATTATTTCCAGGGTTACGACGCCTACAACGCTCATCTGGCAGATGAAATATGACACCCAAAATGCAAAATAATCTATATTTGAAGGTTTTTTTTTATGAAAAATGACATAAGAATGCAGTTTACATAGTTTTCAATGCACCCAAAGCATTAAAAGTAAGGTTTTCTTAGGATTTTTGACGATGTTCCAGCTTACAACAATTTTCGGCTTACGACGCGTTTCAAGAACGGAACCCCCGTCGTAACCCGGGGACTGCCTGTACAAGAAAACTTTTAAGACACAACTCCACATAAAGAAGAATGAGACTTCTGAATACCATGATCAATAAAGAAATGCAGTACATGCCAATTATTATATAATAACTGAACAGGAAACTTAGCATAGCATTCAATTGCAAAATCTGATGAGGACAAATTAAAGTCTACTCTTGAAGTACCATTCTCCACTGTCATAAAAATCATGCATAGGCAAATTATATACACAGCATATAATTTGCTGAAAAAAAATCACAATAAAAAAATGGATAATGTTTACACTATTTATGCAAAGGATTGTTTCACAATAGTTTGTTTCCTGGTCTCAAATTTTGGAGGTTATGCCTACAGTGTTTCCAAAAACACAAGAAGTATCATATACTACATATATCAGACAGATTTTGATTTGGAGGCATACTAAATTACCAGTGGAACTCTTACTACAAAATTTTAATACAATCATTTGGCGTGGGAAAGATGTGGATGTTTTTTCCATTTCAAAAAATTAATACTGTACTTTCAAAATCATGCATCCTTTTGTCCTAAAAACAGTATGAATGCTAACTGCAACAGCACAGGAAAAGAAAACAGATCAGGAGCAGACAGATGGCAACAAAGAAAAGCTGTCCATTCTAAGTCTGCATGAAGGCATTCTGAAAGGAGAAAACTCAGGTCCTAACAGATTCCACAAAGTTGAGTTAGATTCTCTCCCAACACACTGGCTGACCTCCAACCTGCTCGTGGATCAAGGACACAAACAATTGGAATTAGTGGTACCAATCACTGTACAACAATTCAACCTGCTTGTGGATCAAGGACACAAACAATTGGAATTAGTGGTACCAATCACTGTACAACAATTCAACCTGCTTGTGGATCAAGGACAACAACAATTGGAATTAGTGGTACCAATCACTGTACAACAATTCAACCTGCTTGTGGATCAAGGACACAAACAATTGGAATTAGTGGTACCAATCACTGTACAACAATTCAAGATGGATTCATTACTGTTCAAAATTGTAGTCTACAATCACACTTAATTTGGTATGTTAACAATACAAGGTTAACTCATGCCCACTAAATTGTGGTCCGCACTCTTGAAAGACTTTTGTACGATAAGCCAAAGCCAAACTCAAAGCTACTGTTTCACTTGTGCGCACTATCATGTAAGCATACAATTGCATCCTTTTGTCCTAAAAACAGTATGAATGCTAACTGCAACAGCACAGGAAAAGAAAACAGATCAGGAGCAGACAGATGGCAACAAAGAAAAGCTGTCCATTCTAAGTCTGCATGAAGGCATTCTGAAAGGAGAAAACTCCAGGTTCTAAACAGATTCCACAAAGTTGAGTTAGATTCTCTCCCAACATACACTGTTCTGACCTCCAAGCCTGCTCGCTGTTTGTCCATCAAGGACACAAACAATTGGAAGGTTAGTGGTACCAATCACTGTACAACAATTCAACCTGCTTGTGGATCAAGGACACAAACAATTGGAATTAGTGGTACCAATCACTGTACAACAATTCAACCTGCTTGTGGATCAAGGACACAAACAATTGGAATTAGTGGTACCAATCACTGTACAACAATTCAAGATGGATTCATTACTGTTCAAAATTGTAGTCTACAATCACACTTAATTTGGTATGTTAACAATACAAGGTTAACTCATGCCCACTAAATTGTGGTCCGCACTCTTGAAAGACTTTTGTACGATAAGCCAAAGCCAAACTCAAAGCTACTGTTTCACTTGTGCGCACTATCATGTAAGCACACAATTGAGGGATAAACCAAAAACAAGCCCAAGTGCCTGTGTGATCACGTGTATGTGCTCATGATATTCAACCGTTTCATATGCAGCGACCTTCCATTTGAGAACAGTGTCCAAGAATCACATACCTGTAGCTTAGGAGAACAGTGTCCAAGAATCACATACCTGTAGCTTAGGAGTCCTGTGCAAAACAGGAACCATGAAAGGTTTCATTCAGTCTCAGTCACACACAAACAGCCAAGGATAACTTGTGAAAGGAACAGGGTTCTGAACTATAGTTATCTGTCCAGCAGAGCTTTCTATGATCAATAACACCTGAAATAGTTGAGGCATCAGAATTGAACGAAAGCACTATCATGTGCATCACTCCCTAGGTTTGAGGGAAATCACAAACTGGCCAAAGTGCCATATGATTATGAGAGCACAGATCATCTTGGTACCCGTAGATACAACCTACCTATCAGCATGAATGTCATTTACAAAATTGTAATCCGGAGGCTGCAAAGACACTGAGGGAGAAGGTGGTGCTGACTATACCATGCATGCTTTGGGAGAAGCACAAGCAGTCCTCCTGCCCAAGAAGACATGGGAAGATTCAGGGTACTGAGCATGCATGGGAACACATGTCAACTTTACCCAAAGTAGATGTAACACCAACAGGCGAATAAACGTCATTGCGAGTTTAATGAAAAGAGGAGGAAGAAAACAAAAAGCACTTATACCACTTCACATTACTCCACGCTCTCATCATACTCTCCTCCAGAGGTGCAGGAGCAGTAGCTGTGGTCAATGCCACTGGGGAAATTTCCCATGGAACAGATGACCACTACTAAAGGCTTAACAATATTGAGCTCTTAGCAGGAACAGTAACAAGAGAAGGAACAGCTGACAAGGGGTAGGCAGAGGCAATGCATGTGTATGTGTAGGGGTCTCAATTGGGGAGATCCCAGCACATGCACCTGACTCTCCACTAATAACGAATGTCATGGGTACCCATCTCTCAGCTGAGAGAGTAGTGCACAAGTGGATGGAGCAGGGAGAGGTTTGGGCTGCAGATCCTGACCATACAAGGGAGAAGTCATGGTGGGGATCCACCAAAGCTAGGAACATTTAGTGCCACATACACTTGCTCATGCCCCTCTCAACCCCACTGTTCACACTACTTATCTGTCCTAAAGAAGTAAATTAACAAAAGAAAAAAATCCACCAGAAGCAGAGCAAGAAATCCTACCACCATATAAGTAATCTCATTACTAATGTTAAGTGAGCAATTCCAGCTCACACTAAAGAATATTCCAACATACAAGGATCTTTTACGTATTTTTGTAGGAACAAACAGTGAATCCTTCTTCCTTTATTAGCTTAACATAATTTTGTTTGTAGCTTTCACTTTCTGATGAGAAGACAAAGAGCAGAGCAATCATTCTGGAAAAGAAACTCAAGACACCTGATCTGCATGAGGGTGGCCATACAATAATAGCATTAGCCTGTTGTGAGTCGAGACTTTTGCAAGTAATGGTCTTGGTCATTTTAAGAGCCAAGAAATTAATTAGAAAAATCGTCAGCACACATAAATTTCATAATCATTGTGAATAAAAGATCTTTGCCAACAAGGCTAAAATGGAAAGATTATGTGCCATGTACAAGGAGGACCAAACACAAAAGCAGACACCAACTAGCATAGTGAAAATCCAGGCTAATAATGAAAAGAAAGAAAGTCTTTCCACTATGCCTAAAGTGTACTGATCCTACTTAGTATGTGGATACTAGCATAGCAAGGGAGAAATGTCGAGTATACATGTTGCAGAAAAAAAAAATTTCCAGAATAGATATTTAATATTGACAAGATATACTTTTTTGGCTGGATACCAGGGAAAGTACATAATATACATTCATTAGCTTCTTGTTTAATAGTGGTAGAACTTGAAAGCCTGGATGAAAGGTATCACTTGAAGGCTGGCTGTTCTATTCTCCAGGCAAAAGAATTTTGTCAAAAAAACAACTTCCCATTCAAGATTCTTTAAAATTAAAACAACATTCCATCACACACAGCATTTCAGTGGTAAGCTTCCTGATGTCTAAGTTTTCTTGTGCCAATAAACACAACAGTTCTCATGTTACCAGTGGACAAACGAACAGTTTCAAAGTCTAACTTAACTGTTTGATCAACTGTGCATCACTGGCCATGGAGAGTTTTGGAAAGATTTGAACATCATAATATTCTATCATGAGCAATGCTAAGCATGGGAAGTAGCAGCAAAATAGTGCATGACAGGCATTTTGAAGACTTCTGTGAACCCTTTCAAATGCTTTTGCAATGATTCTATTGCTAGTAAAATATCTGAGATATTAGTGTTCAAACAATGGCCAGAATGAGAGAAAATATATGAAGACGACATTCATGGGTTCATTAGCACTAAAGCTCCTGCACTTTCCAATGATGAGCTAATTCAACTGATGGAGAAGTCATACATGAGGCACCAAGAAAGGTCACAGTGGAGATTGGCACACAAATGTTAATCAACGCTACAGAGAAACTTGAAAATAAATAGTCTATTCAAAAACTTATACCTTCCTTGCTTAAGATGCCTGTGCTAACATTATTGACAATCTGATAACTTCAGCACAGAGTCGATAACACACCCTCTAGCATATAATTTAATTGTTAATACCTAACTTGTCAATAATATGAAGCCCTCTTTTGTAGTCAGAGTACCCCAGGGCACTGGTATTTACATCACCTAAAGTAGCCAAGAGCAAAGGTTCAAATATGGGTGCTTATGACCCAAAAGTTTATAGTAAATACTAAAACGCCTCCAGCTCTGCTTAATTAGGATATTACCAATTCATTTTTAATCATTTGTTTTTCTGACAAATCTGTTTCTTCTTAATATATTACCATTCCTTCTCAAATATTTTTTTAAAGTGACTGATTAATAGCTGATTACTCACACAGTATCTTGCTGGCTTCCTATAAGTAGGCCAGGTTATTCCTTCCCTATTCTGGTTAATAATGAGCATTCAATTAATTTTTATCTAATTTTCTTATGTATTTTTACATAATTCGTGATTTATATTACTCCTGATGGTTAACAACAACTGTATTACTATTAGCTGGTGGACTGTTAATGGTTTTAGTTCATACAGTAACTCTTCTTCGTTATATTCCAAGTACAATATGCTCTTTATTTTTTTTTTACTTTTTATTTTTGTTCTGATTACTAATACTCTTGCCAAAAATTATATTTCTATAATAAAATAATGTATTATTCATACTTACCAAGCAATTATTCAGCGGTAGGATTGTGTAGGAGTCCTACAGCGGAATAATTGCTTGGTAAGACTCTGAATAAAATATCTAATGTGTTTTGTCTGCAGCCCATAATTGGTATATACATTTATTTACACATATAGCGTAATTCTGTATACGGAGTACTTTATTATTCTTTGCGCTTGTAAAATGTTTGGATTCATGTCTTTGTGAATTTTGTTGTGTGGCATAATTTAATATTAGTTTATAACTTAAGTATGCCTAAACAAAATTTCCTAACATTTGCCAGGCAGAGGCTACTGTACTTTCATGTCTTTGCTGAAAATGGATCCTATGTGTTGAGGCCTAAGCTTCTGTCCTGGTCAGACTGGTACACTCACCAATAGGCTCACTAAGACAGAACTGGCACAGAAGGACAGGCATTTTGCTATTGGGGCCAAAAATTGTTTTTTCTCTTTTAGCATTTGTATCTTCATCTTCTTTTGCCATGGTTAAGATGCACTAGTCCTCTAGTGAAGACCTGTTACCCACTGCTCAGCCTACCTACTCACCTAATCCTTCAAAAGGGGTACAATCAACCAATGGCTGCTTCCAACACCTTCAAGTTGCTAAACAACAGGCTCTTGTAATATGTCCCCAATTACAACATCCCCATCAAGATAGATACAACAGTGGTCCCAGCAGGAGTTCCTGTAAATCACCTCACTTCAGGCTGCAAAGTCCCCTTACCTTTCCTTTCTGCCTCTGACATTTAAAGACCTCAGAGTTTCAAACCTCCTTGACCAGGACTCATTCCCATATAAGTAATTCATGGAAATAGCAAAGAAATTACTGATCACCACAATGAGAACAGCAATGAAAAATCTGGTTAAGTCAGCCTCCAGACTCCCTCAAAGCCCACCAACTGTAGTAGCCTGTCTTCCTACTCTTCACAGAACAGAGAAAGGTAGCCCTAGACACTGTTTAATTCACTGAGAAGACAGCAGGCATCCTTTTGATCATGTCCACTACTTGTTTGAGGAGGAAGACAAATAAGAGGAAGAAAAACAAATAATCCACACAAGTACAACTCTTCTGCCTGTGAGGTCTGGTTTTCAGAGACTTTAGATGAAAGCACAAGAAAAGGTAAATCATCTACTCATGCACTTCTCTTATGTCAGAGAGGGGTTGTCTCCACAGAGTTTGAGTGTATTATACACAAGCAATACAGGTAGAAATATCAGTAGGAAACATGATACTATCTGGTTAGTTTCTAAATAGAGTAAGCCCACCCTTCCACCACACTAAGTAGCCTACAGGACTTAGTGGTCAGCTGTACTGCTAGTGCACCCTGTTGCATTCTTCCAAGAGGTCATAACCAACATCAAGTGGTGGCAGAACCCAGTTAATCTCTTGATAGGCATCCCTGGGTTCATTGAGCTCCAGAAGTCCTTCACAGACACTCGGTCAACTAGCAACAATTGCAAGGCCAGTGGCTAGCAGAAAGCAACACACCTAAGCCCTATAGAAACTGTAACATGATTCTAAGATGTATCTTACTATTGAGACTGTTTTCCTGATAGCATCTGCATCTTCAAGATGTGAATGAGTTAGTACATGGTCTCCCTGGTAACGTTACACAAACAACAGGCTGATCTTTGGCAGGACTCATTTACCCCTGATTTTGCCATCGAGATATCGAGTCCATACGCAGGATCACCACTGTCCCATTTGCCATTCCAGCCTTGGCTTCCAATAATGCAAATATTCTCTATTCATCTACAAAGGATACACATCTTCAAAAATACTGCTTACTATTAGCCATGACATTTTCTGCAAGCATATCCTGATGTCTGAAGAAGAGGCTGGCTGAGTAAGACTGTGCAGGAGATCAGAACCCACTCTGCTTCCCCTGGCTTTCAAGAACAACTTCAATCAGCCTCTACCATTCTTTAACTTTGCAACATTATGCACAAGGAGATCAGATTTGACTAGTTAGTCACAGCAGCAAATGATGTACATACAGTAATTCACTAATCATCTTCCTCCCTCCCAAACATCACCATGGCCTATTCATCAATCGTTCTCAAAAGATGTAGTCTTCTGTGGTTATAAAGACAGAAGTCTCAATTATACCAATTTTGTCGTTAGAAAAAATTATACGCTCCAATTTACTCACTGGGTGTTCAACTGTTCAACTACCTACAGCATCACAGAAAAAATCTGTAGACACTTAGGTTCCTGACCAACTTGTCCCCAAGTACTGCACTAGTAGATCCCAAGGACTTTTGTATAAGTTAAGTATATCTTAGTTTTACCAGACCACTGAGCTGATTAACAGCTCTCCTAGGGCTGGCCCGAAGGATTAGATATTTTTACGTGGCTAGGAACCAATTGGTTACCTAGCAACGGGACCTACAGCTTATTGTGGGATCCGAACCACACTATATCGAGAAATGAACTTCTATCACCAGAAATAAATTTCTCTGATTCCGCGTTGACCGAGCCGGGAATCGAACCTGGGACCACCGGATTGGCAGCCCAGCTCGAAAACCACTCGTCCAGCGTGGAACTAAGGACTTTTGTATAAGGCCAGGACTTTATATTGACTGACTTTCCACCTAAATTGTTATTCAGGCTCTCTATGAATAATGGTTTTGAGCAAGTTTTTATAACGCAATTCATCATACAAGCCCATCAGTCACATGCTAAATGTCCTATCATATCATTTCTGTGCAAGATGAGGAGTGCTCCCTTCTTGAAACTGTTTTACATTTCATGAAGTCAAATTTATTTTGCTCACTGATCAAGTCCTTAGAACTAATCTGACACAACAAATCTAATCCTACATTTGCAGAGATGAGGCATCCTACCTGTGTTATTGCATCCTACCTGTGTTATTTAGTGGTATATGCCTCTACTGATAACATCAATAAACAAGTGGCCAGCGGTTCAAAATCCTTAGATTCTGAACTGGTTGACAAAAGGCAGATGCTTCCATTCTTTCCCCTCAGAATCAAGACATAATGACAGATGTACCGACAATGTGAGAGGAAATCAAAATGTCAAGAAGGACCACATGGCACATTGTCACATCTTTCAAGTTCATGCCACCAAAATTTGGTTATTTCTTTACTCTGACAATGGAATGACATATATTAAATAGTAAAATGTATTCCTAATATCCATTCAAAATCTCATCTGTACTGACTTGGCTTTAAATGAATGATTTTTATCTAATATATATATATATATATATATATATATATATATATAGATATTATATATATATATATATATATATATAATATATACTATATTTCCAAGAGTGTATACTCCATCCTTTGAGTCATGATTATGCAAGTCATTCATTAAATCAGCTTCATGGTGCAACAACAATGTTTAATACATGTGGCTAATAATACACTTTTAGTAAGGTTTTCTAAAGTATTTTTTAAAAAAAAGTACATGAGGACTGATGCTCCTGATATTAAGTTAAAGATGTTAAGCTGGGACACATCTCTGGAACATGTATGCTTGGACCAATTTAATTTTTTACTCCTTTGCCATAAATTCATCATTGGAAGATTTATTTAAAACAAAATAAAAATCCAGTTTATCCATAACTCAAAACATATGCCAGAAATATAATTAAATGCTGTTAGTTTTCTGGACACCATAGTAAAATATTTACCAAGCATTTGCCTTGTGTCCAAAATTTTCATTTATTGCTATGTATCATATTTTCATTTATTGCTATGTAAATCCTATCAGTTACATGTCACTCCAATAATGACCTACTTGACCTACCCTCACACATGAGACATTATCACCCTAAAGCTTTGTTCATGAATTTAAATATCAAACCTGAATATCATTAAGACTTATGAAAATTGGGAATTTCATTTTAGGCACAATAGCCTATACTTAGCAATCACTAGGCCTATATGCCTACAGCACTCTACTATGGCCCAACTAGGCTACTCCCGACCATAGCCTAGAAGAAACCATTTATTTTTAAGATCAAGAAATTAGCCTGCAAGATTTTCAAAGCAGGGTCAAAGCAGCACACCATCGTAAATCGGCCAATTCCCAACTCTAATCTGGAAGAAATACACTTTTGTTTTTAATTACGCTGTGCCCAAGGTAATTGAATGCATACATTATTTCATAAACGACACTAAAAATTAAGAATAAAGCACAACTTGACCTCATTAGTCTATCTCTCTCAGAGGCTATTGGATCTAAGACAGACTCGACGAATTGTAAAATCTGTTATCATCAGTTTGCCGTTATCACTTAATAGTATACCTAGGTAGGTATACCTTCTTCGGGGCATGAAAATAACATACCTATGCCCGAAGGTTCATAATACCTAATACAATAAACGTATGCCAAGTATTCCAGCGGGCATTCTCGGATATAGTAGCTATACCCTATTTTGGGTACAGAATAATTCGGCACCCGACCTGGTTCCCTTTTTCGGTTCCTTTTAATGCCCGAAGGCCTTTAATAATAGTAAAAAAACGTATGCCCCGTCTTCCAGGGGCATTCTCGGCATACTTTCGTGACAAAGCACCATATGAGGGTCAAAATAAAAGCTGACATAAGGGATGTGAAGACATCTGTCCAGACACATAACACAAACCATATCGTCATTCATAACCATAGATAAAAAAAAAGAAAAAAAAACACCTTCGTCTGCTTTCACACACCACCACAGACACCTCGCTATAAACACCTTTATTTCGCGTTGATATTTGCCACCAAACGCTATTTTTACTTGATGGAAGTCAGCACGGACACATCACAGTTTGAAAATGCGTAAAATATCTCACCTTCGCCAGTGAAATAAGCGTAAAATGCGGCGAGACAACGCGAAACGCGGCACTCGGTCACTCGGACAGCAGACGAGACAACGGCTACTAACGGCATCTGTTGGATGCGAGAGGAAGGTGGGCGTCGTTTCCTACGTTTGTTTTTCAACAAAATTCACACACGGGCGTCTTCTTCTCTTTACTTTACTTTTAGGGGTTTATTTCCCCCCCACCCCCGTTTCCGTCAGGAATCCTGTAATCTTGCATTCTACACCCTCTTTCATGCTATAAGTTTATGTTCATCCAGCGTTAGGTTAACGTCAGTAGGAAAAGCTTGCGATCCAAATTATGGACAAAGTATTCTCTTAATTCTGTTTTCCGTTTCTGTCAGGCATACTGGAATCGTGCGTTTTATACGCTCTTACAAGAGGGTAAGTTTATTATCTCCTTTCAATATTTAAGTTTATATATTCTTGCGTTTAAGCTCTCTTCTGTTGTAATGTAGCTCTTCTTTTTTCTTTCATGTCAGGAATCTTGGAATCCTGCATTCTGTACGCTCTTCCAATAGCATATGTTTATTTTTTCAATATTATAAGTTTATTATTCTTGTAGCATTATAAACTACCTTCTATTGTAAGGTACCTCTTTCTTCTTTCTCTTCGTTTTTCTTTCTGTCGGGAACCCTGGAATCCTGCATCTATACGTCCTTTCAACCGCATACATTTATCAGCCATTCAATATATAAGTTTATAATCTTCCTGTGCATAAGCTCGCTTATTGTAGGGTTCCTCTACTTTTACCCCCTTAATGTCCGGAATCTTGGAATCCTGCATCATATACGCTCTTGAATATCATTAGTTTCTATTCCTCTTAAGTTAAAGTTCTCTTCTGTTAAATATTTAAGTATTTTTTTATTATCTGTTTTCGTTTCTGTCAGGAATCCTGCATTCTGTACCAATTTACCATCGATGCCATAAGTTTATCTCGGTCCCTTTCGTTTAAGCACTCTTCTATTGTAAGGTACAAGGAGTCATATCTATTTACAAGATATTCTTGCTATAAAACCAGTTTTTATCGTATTTTTCACTTTCGCGAAATCCCCAAATTTTTAGCACCGTGGCAGTAGGAAAAAGCTGCGATCCAAATTATCAAGAAAGTAGACATATGCACAAATCATAGTTACGCTTGGTAAAGTTGCTTTATATATAGAATTCTCAGTGATCAATTTTTTATATGTCAGTAATTGCTGGTAAATCTTCGAGTGTATTCAAAAGGATAAGAACAGTACATTTATTTCTAAAACGAAAATTAACGCCATTGTTGATCATGCATATCGGCCTATAAATTCTTGCACGGTTAGGTTCCTAAATCTTGATTAGTCACTTTGTGTAACGTAAAGATTGTTAACATCATATGCTATAAAAGAATGTAATGTTAACGATAATAAAGCTGAACACTCTTCACTTGCAAAAAAATGTTGCAGTTTAATCGTCTTAAAATTATGGCAATCGTGGATAAATGTCAGGGTTGGTCAAACCATTGTCAATATATATAAATATATATATAGATATATATATATATATATATATAT
Organism: Macrobrachium nipponense; assembly: GCF_015104395.2. NCBI lineage: Eukaryota > Metazoa > Arthropoda > Malacostraca > Decapoda > Palaemonidae > Macrobrachium > Macrobrachium nipponense. Next base: position 83,843,651 of record NC_061107.1, on the reverse strand, counting down.
ATAGATATATATATATATATATATATGATATCTATATATATATATTATATATATATATATATATATATATATATGTGTGTGTGTGTGTGTGTGTGTGTGTGTGTGTGTGTGTGTGTGTGTGTGTGTGTGTGTGTGTGTGTGTGTGTATGAGTGAGAAAGACCAACCCTGACATTTATTTATCACGATTGCCATAATTTCAAGACGTTTAAACTGCAACATTTTCTTGCGGCTGAAGAGTGTTCAGTTTCATCATCATTAACATTACATTTTGTTATAGCATGCGATGTTAACAATCTTCAACGTTACACAAAGTGACTAATCGGGATTTAGGGGTCTAACCTAGCAAGAATTTATAGGCCGATATACATGCAATAAATGTACTGTTCTTATCCTTTTAAGTACACTCGAAGATTCACCGACAATTACTGACATATAACAAGTTGATCATTGAGAATCTTTTTATTTAGTAAATCACATTTTTCGAAGTCTAATTTGCTGTAATGACTGGACGAAGCTCAGAATTGTCCCAACAAACTATACAATTATTGAAATATTGCAATCTTTCGTTTTCAAAAGCCCATTTCCTAAAGTATAAATACATGCAAACACGATGTTAGAGTATCAAGAGCCAAATTTACTGCCGCGGCTGTTCAGATTGGGAAAATGGGTTAACTTTTGTTAGACTTAAGATTATTATAAACTTATTTACTTTATAGTCAACTTGCAACTCAATCATATTGTATCAAAAAGCTTTAAAGCAAAATTTCTGATATTTTTGTTTTTACTATTTGCCTTTTCCGTCATCTGGCGCCATCTCTCCCTTGAAAGTCTAGAACTCTCTACCACCGACTTAAAGAACTTCCGTGACAGCTTCCTTTCCGACGATCTGCGACACATGTCAAATCATCTGACTCTTCGACCTTTGACCACTGCACTTTGAAAACCTCTGCGACCCTTGCCATATGCATGACGTTTTATTAAAGTGCCAGTTGATGCATGCATCACTTTTATTGCCACATTGCTCACACAAAACTATTATTACCGTTTCATTTTTCAGCCGGTTCAGGAAAAATGTCTCGGCGAGGAAACTGACATATACACAAAGTTAATAAAGCCTTTGTTGATTGACAAAAGCACTAACAAAGTCATTAGCATCCATTATGGTGACAGATGAATGTCATTACGTCCTGTCGCTGCTTCCTGACCAAATCATTAGTTGGCCTTGAGAACGACACGTGGGTACGATGGTACTACATGAATCAGTGAGGAGTCACATGCCCGGACGTAGACCTAAAATTATAGTAGGCTGCGATCGAGATAATCCTTTTATTTTTTTTCTGGGTGTGGGTAAACACCCCATGTATAATGAACTTAATATAATGTTTAGTCTTGGAATAAACTCTTGCCTCTCCATCAGGTTTCGTTTTCTCGCTCTAGCGGAAAATTCGATCCATAGGCAATTGACCTTACCAGTTCTTAGACAAAGTACCTACACTGTCAGGCAAAGTCAGCTACACTGTCACTTCAGACAAACATATCTATTTTAGATATTGGCATGCTTTTCTTGTAAGGCAATCCGGAACCGTTCATTTTTATATAATAATCTTGCTCAACCTTCTACCAAGAGCATTGTTGCATGTCCAAACCTCTGAGCAACCTTCCAGTCGAGTACTATTACAGTAAATATATTCTCATGTCTCAACCGAACCCCAGTAACTCAGAACTTTACCTGGGTTAGTCACAATGAGCTGCCTCAGGAAGTTTTCAGTGAGGAAATGCCTATCACCACGACTGTGAGTAATGTTGTTATCTAAGTTTGAAATTAAAAAGAAAAGAAACTTCAATGCTTCAAATATCTTGAAACAATTCCAAAGGTTTGGTTATCGATTAAGTTTCTTCGTGCTTTTTAGTCCACGAATGAAACCTGGAATGTATCTATATTTTCGCACTTTCGGAAAATAAAGATTTATAGTCTTCTTTCATTGTGTTTTGTCTAATCTCTAAAATGTAGCTATTTCTAGCTCTCATGCTTATTATTTATTAGATGTACTAAAGACGGGAATTGAATAAACTAGTACTTAAAACGGGAGCTGAATAAACTAAGCGTATTTAATGACGTATAAGGAAACTTACAAAATGATTGATCTCGTGAGAAAATTACACTAGCGAACTATACTCGGTTTTTTTCCATCTGTCTATCCGCCTGTGTTGTTTGCGTATGGTAACACTGCGTCCCGGGCTTTAGATAGTTACATTCAACAATAATAACAATATCCTATTTCGAATATTAACGGTGTAATTCGCATACAGTAAATTATCAAAACACTTTTCAGTTGCAAATGTACACCCAGATATCCTTTTATTTACCTAAAACTTACACACAGCATAACTATTTAAAGCCCGAGACGCAGTGTTACCATACAAAAACACCACAGACGGATGGACAGATGGAATTTATATATATATATATATATATATATATATAGTTTGCTAACTACATTAGACCAACATTAGGCATGCATATATTTTCAAAATACTTGAACTTTATTTATGCACGAAAGAAGATTTTGTATATGTATGTATTGTATGTATGTAGTATGTATGATGTATGTCTTTATGTAATGTATGTATATACATTATATAATATACATACACACACACACAAACACACTATATATATATATATATATATATATATATATATATATCATATATATATATATATATTACTTTAATTGACTGCTTTTGAAGCAATGTACTAAAGGCAAATGTTAACATTCTATAAAGCTGACTTGAAAGTTGTTTTCTTCTCTTATATTTCGCATATAATATTCCCTTCTCTGCATCCTAGCACGTCGAGTGTAAAATGAAAGGAAACTGTATTTTGAGTCCAACGATGCTCAACACCCTCCTTATCTGGTCAGACTTCTTGAGCGCTAAGCCTACGGGTGTTTAAATCTCTGGTGATACCAAAAGAGACAATATTACGTTCATGATTGCAGTTCCCAGCATTCAGGACGTCCGGGTTCTAGTCCGGTATAATCAAATCTAAATCGGCATTTGGAGAGTTCGTACTACAAACACTGCAAATTATTGTGTTGATAATTTAGCAAGAAAAATTTATTGTGAACATACTATATTGAGAGAATTACAATTGCGCATGAGACTCGGAAAGCAACAGTTTTTAAATTTATTAATTATTAAATGATGCTTCTATAAAGTCGTAATTTTTAAAATATATTACACATATTTATGAAATTGTGTATGAAAACATATTGATGATGGTAAGGCATGAAACAGTAAATTCGAATCGGGAGTGCCATCCAGTACCTATATTATAAAAATATTACAAAATGAATTAAGTACAGTTGCCAAAAAAAAAACCATTAATAATATTGGATCTTTGGTGTTGATAATTTTTATAATATAGTACGCTCAACTGAAGTTCATCCAAAAGGCAATAGTATTCTTGAGAAGAAGAACGATGGCACGAAACCTTCGTAGATACAAACAAAAGAGGTTGCGTTCTATACATGTACTATGTCCTATCGATATTCATATCGATCGTGTTTTCCTGTAGAGTTTAGGAGAGAGAGAGAGAGAGAGAGAGAGAGAGAGAGAGAGAGAGAGAGAGAGAGGGGGAGAGAGAGAGAGAGAGAGAGAGAGAGAGAGAGAGAGAGAGAGCGCAAGCACTTTAGACCCATATGCCCTTTGATGATTTATCTGGAAGATTTAGATTGAATTTTAGCCGACGCACAACGTGATACTAAAAGCTATAAGCTTTTAGTATCACTATTCTTGACATGGTTTGTATTTGTCTGTTATCTCCTAATTTTCGTCTCAAAATCCAAGTAATCAATGCGGGAATCTTCAATTCAACCTTTGCCTCAAGTTTTTTTTTCGTTATAGTTGTTTATAAAGCAAGATGAAGAGGATTCTGCCCGTGTAAGTGACGACTGCCAAATCTTATCTTCACCATAATCGTCAGCGAATTGTCACCATATAGATTACAATGGGGAAGAGGTTAATACAAAAGAAAAGCTTCAAATCAGGTAAATGCCACATTCCTTGTTACAGTAATAATTTTATATGTACTTAACCTTCGTGTTTAGCGTTTGCACTTGCAGGAACTAGTACGTGTCCCCTGCATATAGTATATATCTGGAGCGCGATCTCTATACCAAATACCAATACTACGTAGTTCGGTGGTCTTCCACCAGGGCGGAGTTGCAAAGCCTTGCGGCCATTTTTAAAGGTCTGCCAACCCACAAATTGAACAAGGGTTAGCGCAATTGTGAATGTTTTTTATTTTAGAGTTAAATGTTTAATGATTCAGTGTTTAGAAAATTTTTATAGCTTAGTGAGTTAGTGTTTATTGAATGTTTATGAGTAAATGTTTAGTTTAGGGTTTAGTGAATGTTTACTGAATGGTTAGTGTTTTGTGACTGTTATTGCATCTTTATTATGCAAGTACGTAGCTATTCAGTGAAAGTTTAGTAGTTAATCTTTAGGGTTTTAATGAATGTTTTGTGAATGTTTAGTGTGTACGTAATCAATGAATGTTTAGTGAGTGGTTGGTGAATGTTTGAGTAAGATATTCAGTGGGTGTTTAAGAGTTTAGTGAAAATGTTTTGTGAATGTTAAATATTAGTATTTAACAAATGTTTAGTACGTAAGCATTCAGTGAATGTTTAAGGTTGAGTGGATGTTAGTGTTTAGTGAGTGTTTAGTAAATGTCTTTAGATTTTTAGTGCTTAGTGAATATTTAGTGTTTATTTTGTGTTTAGTGAGTGATGGGTGGATGTTTATTCACTGTTTAATGTGTGTTTAGGGGTTTAATAAGCATTTAGTGAGTGTTTTGGGTTTAGTGAGTGTTTAGTGTATAGTGAATGTTTAGTGTATAGTGAGTACTTAGTGGATGTTTAGTGTACAGTGAATGCTAAGTGACTGTTTAGTGTTTATTGAATGTTTAAGATTAAGTGAGTGTTTAGTAAATGTTTACCGAGTGTTTGAGGTATAGTGAGTGCTTAGAGTTTTAGAAGTGTTTAGTGAGCATTTAGTGTATTGTGACTGCTTAGTTATTGTTGACTATCCAGTGAATGTTAAGTAGTATTGAGTTTGAGTGTATGTTTAAGTGTAAGTGTTTAGTGAGTGTATGGTAAGTGTGTGTATAGTGAGTGTGAGTGTATAGTAACTGTGTGTTATTGCGTGAAAGTGTATTGTGAATGTTAGTGTTTAGTGATTTTGTTACTGTTTAATTAGTGCTTAGTGAATGTATGCTAAGAAAGTCCTGTAATTTACAGGAACCATTTATGCTAAACACTGCTTAGATCCAACAGCAGATGCTTAGGCCTTGACCACAATGGTTGGAGCACTTAGGCCAACCTGTTTTTGTAAGGTAATTTTTCTCTTTGAAATTGGGTTCAGTAACAATAATAATAATAGTTATAATAATAATAATAATACCAGCAACAATAATATACTAGCATACCAGTAGTAAAAATATTAATATTATATATAATATGATGATAATAATAGTAAACAGATACAAACAATAAAGTAATACAGTACCATGAGCTGGACCGAGACCTTTCAATATGGCCGCCTGAGGTCACACATTAGGCAGGGAGATTGCCGCTTCAGTGATATACACTCTATGGTCCCCTGTTGTTTTCCTTAACCCTGAGTTAATAGGCTAATTAAATTTTTTCCCACATTTTCATTTTACCAAGGTCCTGGTTACTCCAGCATTTGCTGTAACACAACTAATCTGAAAAGTGTCACAAGGAGAAGCAAAAGTCTCGTTGGTAAATTAATAATTTAAGCATGGACACCTTAAAAGACAGAAGTAAAATAGTTTCATGTATTCTACATGATCATCATTATGACTGTTTTCATAATTATTAGGCCTTTGTGTTACCTTTTTGGATGACAGAACAACCAGGATAGACTATATTAGGTCTAGAATTCTCTAGACCTTGGACTGTATGTATGTTGGCTTCTGTTACATATCAGCCTCTTCATGTTCTAGATTACTGTTAATATTCCAGCTGCATATGAATAGGTCCACAGAGGTGGATATTACGTTAACTTGTTTAGTTTCATTGATTACTGTTAGCTACAATCATTAATTACTGCTGGCTACAATGGGACTTCATTACAACACTTCCTCCATGGCTGGGAAAAAGATACCCAAGTCAATGTCTGCCCTGTCTATAAATTCCTGATTTTGGCTTTATCAAGTATTACTTGTTTATGTGTGCGAGTGCTTGAAATATGTCTTTGGCAATGTAAGAATTTACTTGCATCTATATGTAATTTTATTGTATAACATGAAAATGCCACCCTTTGCAAAGGTAGGGTATTCTTCAATATTTTCAACCAATAAATTTTGATAATTCTGGGAGCCAAGATATCTGGATAAGTTACACATATTTTTGAAAGAGTCAAACTTGAATCATATTAATGGCAATCTATATATATATATATAATAATATCTATATATATATATATATTATATAAAAAATTCATCCTTCTACATGACCAGCATCAACCACTCACTTGTAAGAATTCTCTTTCTATCTGGTTTCAACAGATGCTATGTAGCTCCATCTCTCCCAGCTTGATCTCCCTTCTACCAAAGCCCATCCAAGCATCCATTATTGCAGATATTTGTGCAGTTATTTGATTAATTACAAGAATGTTTCTTCTTTGGCTTTGGACTTCTTATGGACAGCTCAAAGCCATCTTAATCCCTTCTTATTTGTAAGTACCACAATTATTAAACATATCATAATTGGCAGAGTCAGCAGACAAGCACTAAGGATACAACTCATAGGTCACCCTAGACAAGGCATCTGGAAAGGTTCTGTTGTGCTCATACAAGGATGCCTACCTACAAGTTCTCCAAACCATTATATGGTCATAACTTTTCTAGATAGTAACCATGTTCCTACCATTTAGAGTAGCATGGGCTTTATTTAAAATCTTTGCCTTGCCTATTATTGGGCAGTTTTTATTTACCAGTAGATTGGCTTTCACCCTCCATTTCTTACATACTACAGCTACTTGTTTGTTTGTATGGTGTCTTTACATTGCGTGGAACCAGTGGTTATTCAGCAACGGGACTAACAGCTTACGTGACTTCCAAACCACGTCGTGAGTGAACTTCTATCACTAGAAGCTATGGCTACTCTTTTTCTTACTGCTCTCTCAACTCCTAAATCCATCAATCCATCAAAAAATGGTTCACCTTCTCCATTTACTTATGTAATACATTTCGACTATGGAACTTGTGTATTTTGCTGGAAACTTCCATGTGTATTTTGCAACTCTGAGCAAACTCTGTGACCCATTTGTTATATCTAGTACACAGCAGAGTTTACCTCGACACCTTTTACATAAGAGTACATAACTACAAGGCCACTTTCCTGATTGTACTATTTCTTCTCTTTGATTCTATTTCAGTCACCATAAGCTTTGTTATGCTTACACTGATTTTCAGTAATCTACTCTATCCCACTTGACCACCTTTCAAAAAATTCCCACCAAATCTCCCTTACAGTCTTGTTAGCACGTGGTACTGCATAAAGCAGTCCCAAGGAACCCCATTTTATGCACTTTTTTAGCATATCCCATTACAATGTTACTGTCACTGAGCTCAATGAATATCACCATCACCAGTTATCTCATATTCTTCTGAAACATTTGCCACTGTCTTTGCTTTAGGTCTAGTGTTATGGTAGTGAAAATCACTAGCTTAATCAAAATCTCCAATGTCTGCTGCCTTTATAACCATATGTTTGTTTTTCTTGGTACTCTTTCATATGTCTTTTCAAGATCCAAAAATAGGAGGTATAATCTAATGGTTTGATTTGATTTATATAGATTTTTGGCATTATGCCAAGCACTGGGGCAACTAAGGCCATTCAGAGCTGGAACAGAACTTGACAGTAAAAGGTTTGTAAGATGCATCAGGAAGAAAACCTCGCAGTTGCACTATGAAAAAATTGTTAGGAGAAGGTGGTCAGTAAGTTAGAAGAAAGAAAATATGAACAGAGGTACAGTAAAAGGAATGAAAGCAGCTGCAGCTAGTGGCCAAAGTGATGCTGCAAAGAACCTTAAGTAATGTCATCATTGCAACGAATGAGGTGCACTGATGATACTTTTCCTGTAGATGCCTCATTATAAAGACTGCTTCTATTGTTAACTCTCCAACATGAACCCAAATTATCATCAATATTTTACATTTTTGTCAGCCTACCACTAGTACCTTTTCCAATATTTTACAGCATGTTCAAGCAGTCTTATTCCTCTATAATTTACACATTGCAGTGCATCCCCTTTCCTTATTCTTGATTACTGTAGGGCTATTTTTCCTACTTTTTGGCCCTATTTCTTCCATTGTCAGGGTTTTGTATATTCTACTAAGGTCGTGAATGATCATTCTCCTGATATTTTCGCCGACTCACTTGTTATACTGGATGATCCTTAAGCTCTTCTAGTTTTAATTTTCCAGTGGGGCCACTTGATCCCTTCAGAGTTAAGTTCTTTATAGGTCCCTTTGTTATGCCAAAATCCTTCAGTTCGTTTTATTCATTCAAGAACCTTTTAAAATACTCCTTCCATCATTCTATTTTCACCTTTCATTTTCCTCTTTCATACAGTTTGCCTCTTTTACATCTTTCCTCAACCATTTCATACCTATGATGTTAGCACAAACACCATTCAATCTTTAGTAATCATACACTTGGATATGTATACTAATTAAAAATTGTTCTTCAATATAATCAACTTATGTTCTAGTTACCTTATTGAAATCCAAGTCTCACATCCAAAGATCACTTTAGGCTTTGCTATACCATATAAATTCTTAGTTTACTCACTTTTTATATCTTTCTTGTCATGCTTGAAAGTAAACTGTGATAGCACCTATTTACAGTTGCTATTACAGTGCTTGTCATTTCATTTTTAGATGTTAACATGCTTCAAATATTGGAACTTGTTTGTTGAAAATTTATTCATTCCTACTTACATTTCTGTAATTTATTTATAAACTCTGCTGAACTTGATATTTATTGCCTGACATTTTTATAAAATTACTTTTCTTGACTTGTTTCTGACCCTGCTCGAGCTTAAAATTTTGTATAAATTGCTTTTTGTCTCAAATCTCAGCAAAATCTGACATTGCCTTCATTTAACTGGACAAAATTTTGTACTTTATTTTTATGGCTCTTCATTTTACATCTGAAGCATACATATTTCACAAAAGGGAAAACAGACTTTCTTATCCAAGTTCTCTGTTCTCATCAAAACAGAACATTCTGTTTTGTTTTTCTTACCTACACCTATGAGTCATAAGATTTGTAAGTTTACAAAGGTTGTTTTTTGAACTACCGACAATTTTTATTGTTAAGTTCTGTATGGGCGACCTCCAACAAAATTTTTACATGATTCTAGATTGTCCTTGGCAATTTTGGTTGAAATCTTATAGAAAGCTTAAGATACAGTAGGTCCCCGGGTTACGACGGCTCCGGCTTACGACGTTCCGAGGTTACGACGCTTTTTCTTAAATATTAATTGAAAAATCCGCCCTGGGTTACGACGTTTGTTCCGACGTTACGACGCTGAGGCTTCCGACGCTCCGAGTTAACGACGCTTTTAAAAAACGCATACTATGATAAAAATCCTTTATAGTTTAGCACAGTATATAAAAAAAATAAGTTTCTGGTTAGATTACAACAAAAATTTTGAGGTTATGATGATTTTCGACACTTTTTATGTCATATTTTTCTATGTTTTTTAGTGACGCCTCATATGCGGAACTAGTTTCCGAGCGAATGAATACATACTAGCTTGCGATGAGCAAAGTTTACATACAACAGTCCAAAAGCGCAAATAATGAAAAAATCATTGCTTGTTTCCAGTAATAATAACAAAACGAAGTTTCTGGTTACATTACAACGCAAATTCCAGAGAGAGAGAGAGAGAGAGAGGCGTCTTCCGACGCTCGAGTTAAGGACAGAGAAGTGTTCGTTTCATTAAACGGCCTCTGACTCATGCCAGTAAATGTTTTGTTGATACTAATAATATAAGCCTATTTAAAGATACGTTTACTTTAATTAGTCTATATGATACGTAAATAGTAATCAACTGTTCTTGTAGCCCTCAAGATTTGGCAAAATCGAAGTATCCAAAGAGAGACATTATCCAGTACACTGGAACCTTGACATACGAATTTAATTTGTTCCGTTACCATCGTCGTATATCAAAACAGTTGTATCTCAAAGCATTTTTTCCCATTTAAAATAATGTAATATGTATTAATCCGTTCTAGCGCTATGAAACCACACCTAAACAGAGCTAAATTACATATAATATACACAATTTATACACAAATAAACGAGTAATAACACAGATAATGAAAAAATAACATAGCAATGTGATAAATGATAATAAATGTTAATAAAATCAATAAAAAAAAGAAAGGAATTTTACTTACCACAACGAAAGATGACGTGAGGCCAGCAGGGGGAGGAGGTAGGGAAGGGTGGCAGGGAACGATTTGTTTTCTCTTTATTTACGTATGTACACTAATAACTACGTAATAAACACAAATGAAATAACATTGCTAAACTAATTTTTATTTATTTTTTTTAATCAGTTCGTAGTTTAGAAATAATGGTGATGCCTTTGGAAGTTTTTATAGCTTCCTTCTGCTTGATGATCGTGGATATTGTAGAAGGATTTCGACCATACTCGTTTGCCAAAGCATGAACGCCACGTTCATGCTTTGCTATAATTTCATGTTTTGCTTCCATCGAAATCATTTTCTTGGGTTTTTTCTTATCACCTGCTTTGTCTTTAGCTTTGGGACCCATGGTTAATAATAAAATAGACAAAACACAAAAAATAGGCACAAATACAATGAACTGAACAACATGTTAACAATGCAGCACCAACAAACAAACAGACTGAACGCCATTTATCAGTCGCCTATACAACTATCACTCATCGCAAAATCGTATCTCAAATATTTCGTTGTATATCAAAGCATATATTTTCGCAAATTTTCTGTTCTGTTGTATCTCAAAACATTCGTATATTAGGGCAATCGTATGTCAAGGTTCCAGTGTAATTTGATCAGAGAGAGAGAGAGAGAGAGAGAGAGAGAGAGAGAGAGAGAGAGAGAGAGAGAGAGAGAGAGAGAGAGAGAGAGAGAGAGATCGGGGATTGACGTAACTTTTATTTTCTGAAAAGATAGGACAGAGAAGTGTTCGTTTCATTAAACTGCCTCTGACTCATGCCAGGAAATGTTTTGTTGATACTAATATATAAGCCTATTTAAAGATACGTTTACTTTAATTAGTCTATATGATACGTAAATAGTAATCAACTGTTCTTGTAGCCCTCAAGATTTGGCAAAATCACTCAAGGTTGTACATAAAACTTCAAGAATGTAGTGTCACCAGAGGATTACAATAGTTTTTACCTTCAAGAACCAGCATTTTTTTTATGAAAATAACTCCAGGTTGTACATAAAACTACAGGAAACAACATGTAGTGTAACCAAAGGATTACAAGTAAGGTTTTTATAACTTTTTATTAGTTTAAGACATATTTCCAAACGTCGTTCCGGCTTACGACGATTTTCGGGTGACGACGCGTCTCAAGAACGTAACCCCCGTCGTAACCCGGGGACTGCCTGTACTGTCCTTCCTTAAAAGTCAGTACAATGTTTGATTTCATTTTTAGGCTCTTGAATTTTGCAATTTTTCTTACCTCCATATCATTAATATGTACATATTTGAAGATGTATTCCAATACTGTCCAAATTAGAAGAATGGGCCTGAAACATCAACTAGCACCAGGGACAGCTGACGACTTTCCACTGATCAACTGGAATTCTTCTTCAAATGCCTACAGTTCAAATAGTACTAGGGTTATTGAGAACAGGGGCAATCACAGCAGATACCACATTAAGAGAACAAACCTGACAAAAACAAGAATTACTGAGATGACTAGGATATTTATGAAAACTGGCCATAAAACTGTTGCAGAGTTTACCTGGCAGTCTGAGACACCTACAATGAGGCATGACGGAAAATACTGGAACATAAGTGGTACCACCATTAAATAAAAAATGGAAAACATATTTCATATAATTACTTAAGCAAAATTAAGGAAGTTACTTAATCAAATATCTTAACAAAACAGCACTACAGTCTTATACAAATGGTCCAAAAACAAGGGCAAAGAGAAAAAATGCAATAATATATAAAAAAATAATTGCTCTATGCAACAACATATTAATTTAAATTAATTGCTCTAACTCTATTTTATAACTTACAATAAAACCTTACATTCTAGACCATAATCCATGAAAATACTTAATACCAAGACAAAAAAAAAAACCTTTTCTGAGTGGAAACATGCACTTAAGTCAGTTGCAAAATACCATTTACTGATGAACTAGTCAATCGTTGCAGCCAACCAATCACCTGCTGAAACAGCAAGGTATTCACCAAAGATCCTTAACTACTTAGAACCAGCTCTGTTGTTCAATCACAAATATTTAAACATCACAATCTACAAAATTGCCTCAGACAATTTTGAAAATTAAAAATTGGTGAAAAAAGCAGAGCTGTGAATTAGTTGGCAGACAAATGATAAGTGAGCCTACCAGCAGTTGCTTAAAAAGGTGTAAAAGTTAAGTATATCTTAGTTTAGCATACCACTGAGCTGTTTTAACACTCTCCTAAGGCTGGCCCGAAAAATTAGATATTTCTACGTGGCTAGGAACCTAGTGGTTACCTAGCAACGGGACCTACAGCTTATTGTGGGATCAAAACCACATTATATCGAGAAATTAATTTCTAATTGCCAGAAACAAATTCCTCTGACTATGTTGGCAGAGCGAGGAATTGAATCTGGGACTATCAAATCGGTAAGTTAGCACATAAACAACTCGTCTAACGAGGAACTTAAAAAGGTGTAAGGACACCTATCCAAGTACCACCTGTGCACCACTTGCCAGTGAGCAGCCAACTTCTTATTCCAGAACTGGTGGCATCTGAGAATTCATAAAGATCCATGAAAGGGGAAAATATTTCCACCACCCAAACAATCTAGAATAAATGGAAAAATAATAGCAACTCCAATCTCAAATTGAAAATAACAATGGAAAAAATGGTTGCAAAGCACTTTCAAGAGATAAAAATATGATGCTAAGGCATCATATTTTATGACCATGAGTTTTTCAGTTAACCATCGTATAGGAGTGACAGCCACAAGTAAAATAAAAAAGTTTGTGAACAGTATATATGTATAATCAATTGGAAGTTACTGAAAGTACAGTGTATTCTCAAAGTCCTATTTTCACCAGTTCTGAGTATGGCATACAAATGGTGTAAAGTGCTATTTTAGTAACAAATTAAAACATTACAATACAGCTATTAACTACCAAACTTGGCCAAACTACAGTATATGAATCAGGCCATTATATTTCAACTATGGGAGCACTCTGGTAAAATCATGTCTTGCAATTAATCAATTCTATATATTTTTCTCTCAGACTACAAATCTATTGGCTAACTACTAAAAAAATAAATATAAGTGAAGATTAAATAAACACCTAGGGTTTGTAAGTGATACTAGTCTTACTACTTTACTTTTCAAAACTTTTCCTGCTATATTCCAATACAACTTCATCCATTTTAAGGAGACATAATAATGTTACAAAGGCAAGAAGAAATAAACGTGGGCATCATTTATAATTATACAAATTAAAATCATGATAGATATAGGCAATATCAAAACTGATGATTTTCAGGAGTGTGAGTTATGGCTGTAATTTACCTTTAAAAGAAAAAACAAAAATAAAAATAAAAAGAGCAGCTTAAAAGAGATAGTTACACTAAAGTATTTCTTGAAGCTACTTGAATCTGGTCAGGAGTAAGCATAAAAATGCAAATGCCACTGTTATGGTTATGTATAAAATAAACTAACATTATTTCAAAATGCCTTTTGCCTTTGTTTTTTTTTTAACTTCTGCAGCTATTCACAAACACAGTACGTATTATATTTACATTTTGTTTATTTGTTAGACTACCTCTGTTTTGCTCTTGTTAGTTTTTCTTTCTCTTTTCCACATTAATGGACTTTCAGTTCAGTGGATTCTTTCTTTCCCAGGTTGATTGTCTTTTAGGTTGTTCTAGTTTTAAATAATAATTAAATAATCATACATGAAAATGCAGTAATAAAATTTTTCATAAAAACCTAAGCCATTTATGACAAAAAAATGAAAATTTTAAAACTAATTTGTATTTTTCATAACTAACAAACCTGCAGTCTTAACATAAGGGGAAATTCTCCAGCACCTGGTTATGCTTCACAATTTAAACACTTTTTTAAAAAATATATTTTCTGATCATAAAGTTTTACCTTCTCGGACTGGCTGCTTGAGAATTAATCATAGGATTTTAAAACTTCCAGTTTTGACTCAAATGAAATCATGTTTTACATTCTTAACAAATATCACTCCCTAATCTAAAGGACAAATAACAAGCAATGTGTATACAACACACATTAATCTTTTAAGACAATATTTCTATATTCAAAGGTACAATATTTACAACTGGTTATGACAACAGCATGCTATAGTGTATCAATTTGGTCCAAATACCTCTGTTATACAATTAACAGATAATTGTCTATAATCTTTTAACCTTTTGAAAGAAATGCATCCATCAAAATTCATTCACAACATGAGAAATAAGAACCAGCTTAAAAAGAAGTTTACGCAAAAGCTTGAGAGTTACATTTGCAACTACTGTTCACAACTATACAAGAAGGAATTGAGGAGGAGTAATACAGTGCTTACCAACTATAGTGAAATACAAATGTTTGCATACAAAAAGGATTATGAAAGAGTATTGGAAAATTATTCTTAAAATATATCTTGCTGTAATCAAAATACCATTTTGTAAAAGTATGAAATTTGTAAAAGATTACACACTAAAATAAAATGAAGCAATAAATGTTTTTTCTCTGTTAATGAATTGTAAAAAATGAGTAATCAAAAACACTCGTTGAAAGGCACTAGAAATTCAAAAGACCACTTGAGTTGGCAAACAGAAAATAGCAGTGCACAAGCCTATACCTTGTATGTGTTCAAGAGACAATTAATTATACAGTAAGTTTCACAACAGGCAGAGGTTTAAGTTAACAGGAGTCTTCACAAACAGATATTTTCAGTAAGTCAAAAGGGAGTAAGCTATAGCCAGGGTTCTAAAGCAAAGTACAGTATTCACAAAGACGGCCAGATGGTGCATTCAAAAATACTTTGCTAACACTGCTTTAGGTGGTTATACAGATACAGAGAATGAGTTGTCTGTACTACTTTAAATAAAGGAAAACAAGTAACTAGCGTATGGCTAGCTTTAAGAGGACTTTTTTGAAGCTCAATGGTCTGGTAAACTAATCAATAAAATTAGTGTACTACTTTATGATCACAGCCTGGTTAGTACACTAAATATGAAGTGTTACTCTCAAATTCACTAAGTAGTAATGCTCAAGACTAACACTACTAAAACCAATATCAAAGATCAATTTGAAAAATTCTTTGTTAGTAAATTTCCAAACTGCTTCAAGAGGGCATCATATCTTGAAAATTACTGTCAAGTTAGAATGACAAAGTACTAGTTTATTAAAATTATACTTTTCAAAAATTAACTATTACTATGAATACGGTGATAAAGACAGCTAAGCATATGCAGAGAATACAGAACTACTCATCTTTTGACTATGAAAGGAAATACTGAATCTGTCCAAATTACTTTTCCATCAAGACCCTGCTACAGCAATGAATACCTCTTTAATATATATTTGATACTGCTTTCCTCTTATATATTCACATCAAATTTCATTTTATAAATTCATTAATGTATGGTATTCATAAAATTCACAATGAATTTTGCTCAAAACCTGAATTAACTGAATAACCGGCCAGATATTAACCCATATTTGCACACGTTTCTGAATAAAGGCAACTTTTACCAATAGGATATAATTTTCTTAAAAATATAACTTGTGCTATGAGACAGTAAAAAAAAAAACTTTACCTTAACATTAAAATGTCATCACAAGATGACTAACATCTTTCAGAGATTATGCTCAATAAACATCCTTTAGCTCAACAAGCAAACCTAGTACAAACATCTGTACTTCTACAATAAAAAAAATCACTAGGTACTAGACGTACTAGATTTGACTGCACAGCCTCAACTTTTACCAAATTAACAGACAGGCATAAAGTGCAACTGTCCTCAATGTGACTTGGTATAAGAACTCTGAAGTATCACACTTGATTCTGAAACCAGTCTCACTAAAAGCACAATATACATGTAATCTATATATACATACTCTATTATCACAACATAGGTTTAAATAAGAAATAATAATGTTAATGCTTAAATACAGGTTCAGAGAAGTTCATGCACTAATGACAATTTAAGAGGTAGTACAAAAACTAATTTTCTGAAAACAGAACATTTAAAAATGAAATGCTATAAAAACAGAGAAGGTTGGAGAGAGAAGCTTATTTTCTTATTGCAAATTAATACACAAAGGCTTACTCTTGTTACAAAACCTATAGTATTGTGATGGTAAAAAGGAAATTCATTGGCGCTAAGTATAACAGTGGGTTGCGAATTTCAATTGTGTCAGTTTAAGGACTATTACAACCATTATATGATAATTCATCACAGTGTGGTTAAAATTTCATTTAAAAGTGTAAAGCAAAGCCTCTATCTAATCATGAGCATAAGAGTGAAATCTAACATGAGAAGACACCGAAAAATAAAGGCTCCTAGTTTGCACTGATAACAATAATTCAAAAAACCTCCTAATATACATGTATAACAATAATTCAGAATTGTGAGAGAGGCCTCCATAAAAAGACTACAAAATGTAAGAACTACTGATACCTTTTTATGAAGTTCATTTAATATCATCAATACTGTACAACTGACATGAATTATACATAGCTGGCACAACACTCCATCTCTAGACATTATATCAGTACAGAAATAATTAAAGTTTTGATGCATATAAAAATTTGACAGGATAGAAAGGAATTCCCCTTCAGTACATGTCAACAAGACAGAACTCTCAATGAATAAAGCTAGGAGGCTATAACATACACATGAGGAATGTGTTATATACGAGTCACTGGAGGGAGATGAGGCTTTTCAGGAGTAAATTACACACTGATTGGTTCATCCTTGAAAGTACTCAAGTCATTGCCCTTTTAATAAACTTGATATGCCATTAATAAAGGAGCTTTGGATCCAGACTCCTTGAATGTAGTAACTGATTCCTTCTGAGTTAATAAAGAACTTCCTAAGCAATAAATTTCTAGTTTGATGACAAATGATTCCAATGCTACATTGCAATGTTCTATATAAATACAAATCTATGCACATTTGATATTCATTGGCACAAGGTATCTGTTATTGTGGTTTTAGTAACAGGATCAACATTACTAGTTGATGTTTTACTTGTTAAGAGGAAAATGCACTAAAAAAAATATAACAATTCTGATATGCATTTTACTCTAAAAGTTCAGCAAACACTGACTACATTTAATAAAAACAAGCCCATGATGATGAAAATTTAGCTCTCTCTCTCTCAAATATGATGCACAGGAGTAAAGACACCAATAAAAGTTTATTTTCAATTTTTGGATTTAAAGATATAACCCCTTTACAATACTTGAGCATGTTACTGTGCTACAGACTGACTGACTAAAGAAGGAGAGACATAGCACTTAATGGAGTAAGAATCACTGTTTCCTCACTGCTTACCTAGTTTCAATCTTCAATCAAAGGAAAGGGAGGAGGGACTTGAAAGTATGAAGATAACTTACATTTATAAAGGAAAAAAGTGCTTTACAAAGTTTTATTCATTCCTACAAAGTACAAACCTTAATACTGTATAGCCTAAAGTTTAATTACCAGGAAGGTGATTAGAGTACCCTACCTTGAAAAACTAATTGAAGATATTTGCCTTGTGAAATAATTTAAAACTAGATGTGATGTGATATAAAAAATCTGCTCTAACACCCTCCCAAATCACAACTTTAGAAACCACATGCTTACGAAGAGGCACAGGCAGTGATGTTAATGTCTTTAACATGTCTCCAAGCACAGTAAAAGTGTGAAGGAGCCGGTTTCCAAGCCTAAGAATGTGCATAGGATTTTGGCTCTTCAGTTGCCAATATCACCAGCAAGGTACTTTGACTTAACCAAATACATAATTGTGTTAATTGTCCTTATTGTGGGGCAGAGATTGTGGCCCTTGACTGCAAAGAGGATCACCAAGACACCTGAACAAATCATGAAGGAGATGAGGGAACTCCCATTCATCTACATTCAGGATGAGACCCGGAGGCAGGCCTGCCTATCCTTCCAAATGATCCTGATGAAGACCCTACCTTTCTTTGCCAATCTCATGGTTTGTTTGGATGACCAAGTTACAGAGGAACAACTGCTCTAAGTCATAAGAAGTAAGGAGAGAAACCAGTACTAAAAGCATACTACAAATACAAGTCAAGGGAGGGATAGTACTTACAATACCCAAAATGCAATTCAGAGAAAGGGTAGCTAAGGTAATGGTATGGTTTATAAAAAATTGGCCTTCAGGCCAGGCACTGGAGCTCTTTCAGCCAATCAGCACTTACAGTAAAAAGATGGAGTTGGAGTGGATGGATAACAAGCTAAAAGGAAGTGGGAACCGAAGTAAAGTAAAAGGCTAAAAAGTGGGTACAACAAGGGGCCAAAAAGGACTCTGCAAACAACCTTAGTAATGCCTAGAGGACACAATGCAAGGAACATTTACGGAACTACCCTTACAAAGTAGCTAAAGTGATGAAAGCACTACTCACAGGCCCATTCTATTTCGTTAAAGTAAAGGAAAGACTGTGGCCCTACAAAATGCTTCTTGTTACAAAATTTTCCAAATCTTGGATTACCCACTCTACTGAGGATACGTACATTGGTAAAGTCCCTTTGGACTGTGATAGAACTAGGGTGACTCATCCTATGAATGTTTTTACTCTACAGACTAAGGTGTCGCAAAGAGGTCGTACTATTGAAAAAGCAGCCATTTATTAGCTGGCAAGGTTTTACTAGACTGGTCCAGTTTTGGCCTGATGACCTAACTAAATCAGGACAGATGATATTATCTTAGGATATGAACTTTACAAAGCTCTCTATAAGCAAATGTTGTGGAAGTTATGGCGACTGTAACTGGAATCGAGATACCACTACAATTTTGATAATGTCTATAGGATGTTCCAACTAATTCTGACAACTGCAAAGGAAATGTTCTGACAACTACAAAGGAAATGTTCTGACAACTGCAAAGGAAATGTGCCAACTAATTCTGACAATTGCAAAGGAAGTTTCTCATGTGCATGGATTGAAATCTACCTAGGGCTAACAATTGCATATCTCTCTGAATTGCTTGGAGACTTGAAAAGAAGGCTTAGAAGGATATTTCTTCTGACTAAGTGAAATTTAAGTCACTTATGCTGAAACCAGGCAAGATCTCCTATAGTATTCTGTTCACATCTAGAAATTACTAGGTGTAGAATTTCTCAAACTTTCAAAGTCATCAGCACAGAATGTGCAAAAAACAGACAAATGGTTTGCTTTTTATATAATACTAAAAAATAGGGGAGTAAAATAAAAGAAGAATGTCAACCATTCAAGTAATTACATTACTGAAAGATCAGTATAAACATTCAATTATTAATTTCACTGTCCCAATGTTTTATTTCCATTTTGGTCCTTGTCATTTTAACATTATCATATAGTAATGTGATGATCTATTCCCTACAGTTGGTGTATATAAAAAATGCCTGATTAAAGTGCCTTGAAGCTAAGTAGTTGGAGCATAAATTTTTTTATGCATTATCAAAAGTCTTCTCCTATAATAATCACATATTTCTTTAGAGCGCAACACTTTTCTACCGCTTTGAGATTTTGATGACATCAAAGGGCATCATGCAAATCCCAGTTCTTGAGATTCTGAAGATGTTCAATGACAATCTGTAGCACCAATACATATTCTGACATTGGGTAGCACTAGGATTGTCTGATGTCTGGTAGTTGGTTCACTTTTACCGTCCAGAAAAAGTAGCGACCATTAAACTTTCTAAACTGATAATACTTAAGAAAAATTGCAAATTTAATTTTTTCCTTGTTTTTTGTATAATCAATGGCAGGCATATATAATAATATGTACGCTGTATACCCTACCAATGAAATGAATATCTATCTTTTTCCAGAATATATTATTTAAGAAAATTAAATTATGTTCTGACCATGATTCAACCCAATCACTAAGTTAATTTATTACCTCTAACAGGGCTGGCCCAAATGATTTGTTTTATCAATGAAAAACTTAAATTTTATTAGCTCTTTAAAAATTCTATATACAGTAATTGGGTTCACTGAAGATGGAGAATCTGATAACATTTCTTAAAAGTTTTTCCATTCTTGAAGTTCATTGTCAATTAATTTTATTCAGGTTATTGTGCATTGTACCAGAACTCAACCCTTTTTCACCAAAATTCATCTTTAAACTTTAAACTACATACTGGTGAGGTTACCCAATAATTCTAAATTCTGTAACATTTGTAATTTATAAATGTTAACTTATTCCTGATGCACTAAATATTTATTCCTAACAACACATCCTGATACATAATACTATATTAAAATATTAATAGTATTAGTATTATCATAATTCCCATTCAATAACAAGTTGCATTACATATCTCATGGAAATTTTCATATTCCTGAACAGAAATGCCTGTTACCTTATCATAATAAACATTAAGATTTAAATTAACCCTTTGAGATTATGATGACAAATATGGTTTTCATCCATTTTTCAACCCTTGAGATTCTGACGCCTATAGTCATTCTAAACAGACATTTTAAAAATAAATTTGCTATTTGATATAAAAAAAAAAACATGAAAAAATTTGAATATGTCACATATGGATGGTTCTGTCGTCATTGAGACTGCTTTATATTCTGATTCACGGTGAATTTTTAAAAAAAGTGAGTGCAAACTGTAACTCTACTCAGCAAAATCATGCCACTTACTTGTAGATTTACCTAATTTAAACTTTCTTAATGCGTTGTATGGTATCTATGCAACTTAAGATACTGTAGTAATTAATTGAATATCATTGGAAAAAAAATCATCATACCTTTACACTGTGCAAACACAAAATTGGATAGTGTATCTTTTCTTAAATTTATCCACAATTTTTATTTATGTAACAAACATTTTTTCACTGAGGTAACTTATACGTACTCTGATATCAATTTTGGCATTTTCAAGCATCATGACAGAGTTCAACTCTTTAGCTTTAAAGTGACAGCACGAAGTAATATGTTACACAAATGGATCAATAATAACTAAAGCTTAGTATTTTTGCTCAATCAAAGGTGAGAGTTCTGCTGTAAACAAATTTGACCGACCTTTTCCCCCCTCAAAGTTTCTTTCATGGTTAAATTTCAATTTTTAACATTTTCATTAGCATTTGAGCCTTACATTTAATTTCTTAGTCTGTTAATAAAATATGGCAAGATTTATATCTTTCCAGAAAAGTGTAAAAAGATGGGGCAATAGTACTGGACCCCAAGGGACAATTCCAGTGGCATCCAAAAAAAAAATTGAAACTTATTTTCAACAAAACCATGTTAGTTATTAATTCACAACTTTAAAGATCCTTGCTATATTGTATTAATCACTTATAATTCATAAAACCAAGTTCTAACATTCTTCCATGACCATTTACTCTATATTTATCAAACTTTATGCAAAACAAGAACTAAAAAGATAAAAACTGGCTTTGTCAGGAATAAATCCTTAAGCATTAGGTGGTCTTTGTTAGTACAACTTCTAATCCAGGATATAGAACCAGACTTTTTTGCCATTTTGTCAATAATCAAAATACTGTGAATTTTTTCCAACAGTACACTGTACTGAAGTGTTCTGTACTTTAATTTTGCTATGTGTCAGAGTATGGAAAAACAGAAAAATAAAGCTTTGAAGTTTTCTTAGAGTTAACCATTACTTACATCTACATTTCATTTTTTTTTATACAGAAACAAGGAAAAAATCAAATGCCCTTCAAATATTTTCTTAAAGATAAAAAAGTGCTGCACTGAGATATCGAACAGTAAATTAGAGAAAGAGGTTAAGAAACCATCACACAGTTTCTCTGGGAAAGTAGCTTGGTGGGAAGACATAATGCAACCATCCCATAGTTTCTTTGGAAAAACTGGGAGGAGAGAAGCCATGCAACCATCACACAATTTCTCTCAGAATGTAGTCTATGGGAAAGGGATTATGAAACATCACAGTTTCTCAGGGAAGGTAGCCTGGCAGAAGGAGATGAAGCAACCATCGCACAATTTCTCTTGGAAAGAAGCCCAGAGGGAAAGGATCAGGCAACCACCACAGTTTCCCAAGAAAAGGATGCCTGCAAGACAGGGGTTAGGCCAAACTTCCTCATTCTTCCAAGAAAGTAGCCTGGATGGAATGGCTTAACAACAGTCACACAGTTTTGCTGGAAAAGCAACCCAAAGAGAATAATTCAGTACGCAAAAAATATATGGACTTCATCCTGATTCTGACCTCAAACGTACAAATTAAAAAACAATTGATTATTGTACCAGATTGACAAAGCATATTCATGAAACATTCTTGAAAAGAAAGACTCGGAAAGGCCACATATGCCTAAACGGACATAGTACGTTATTCATAATTATCCTTAAATGCGTAAAAACTGAAAGAAAATGAAAACCGTAATACATAGTGATAATGATTATAGTATTGCCTACTGCACTTATGACATACAAAGTCGGAACACCCATTAGTAAAATGTTATTTCTTGCATATAATTTACAATATATTCTTAGTGCCTCTTTAAAGGGAATAAATTAGTTTTATATGCTTGCTGTGCAAACACCAATTTTATATTCAATGTCTCATTCTTCGTTCCAATGACCATATTCATATACAAGTATCCTATAAACATATAAAGACTAGACAAATAAGATTTCTGTATTCTTAAAACATTCCATTTACAAAGTAAAAATAACTATGATACAAATAACCCTGTAGATTGGCTAACTAAAACTTACAGCCCACCAATCTCCAATTTACTTATGCCACATTGTGGCTAATTTATAAAACAACATTTTTGGAATCTCTTCTTCAAAGCATTCTGCAGAGGACATGCAGTGATTACAATATCAAAGTATGGGTTTCAGTGAGGAATTCTGTTTATTTCCTTCTTTGTGTACTGTATAGTATACTTTAACTTATAACAATTCAAACAAATATGATACGCATCATTAGCATATTTTCTAATTCTGTTACTCAAATCTTATTCTTTGACAATAACATTATTTTTGAATGTTCAACTCTCAGCTAAACACAACTGCAAACTGTATATTGGGAAATTTAAACTGGAACCTCTATAATACTCTATAACCTCCTTTCAAATTTTGAGGCTCCTTCAGGGAAATTCTTTAGCGAGAAATGTATACTATTAAAATCAAAGACCAATCCCTCCACAAACTGCTTACGAAGATTGTTGTATTTTATGACCTACCGATCAAGAACCCTGAGAATCAAGTATTGTAAATGCTTTATGACCCGTCATAAAGCAATGTTGGTCTTTTTTTTATTCACCCTAAAAATTACACAAACTGTATACAAATGGGAAATATTCATTTTTACAAAATTCATACACTGTACATAATCTCCGTATTTTCTCGGTCTATCAAAAGAAATAGCCTTTCCACCATGAACATTACTTTTGAGTAAGAATAGAAATCACCCAAAAATTACTTTCACTTACATATATCACCGGTCAGTCCTATTTTTCCTTGTATGTGGTGCATTTCTTGCTGCTATACGAGCTGATCCAGAATGAAAAGACCTGATGAGGAGAAATAAAATTTTCTACAAATAAGCAAACTCATCTTCTAGCAGTTACTACTACTGCAATACTATTAAGACCATTCTATTTGAAGCAATCGGTAAAATTCATGTCAGTAGTTACTAAGGGATTCAGAGCCGATGAAACAGCTTTTCAGCAACATCTCTTTTATCAAAGCATCAAATAAAGGTGAAAGTTGGCAAGAGCATAATTTATAATCATACCTTATTTTTGCAAGTATTACTTAGTACCCAAGTTCAATAGTTCTGGTACTTACCAGAGTAAAAGTGAGTTTCCTATGCCAAAGCAATCAAAATCACAAGTAAGGATTTTGAACACAATGGTAATATTAACCTATGATGTCACGAGGCTCCACCCACAGTGAAGATCAGTTTACATATGGGGAAAACATCTCTTCACTGTGGCTCTGCCTGCTTGCTGATGACATATTCATTAATTGACATTAGTACTATAGTACTCATCCTAGGCTTCAGCGATATCATTGTTGGCGAACAGGATTTGTCATCGTCCCCTTGATAGGATTATTATTGTCAAAAATTTTATTATTTATTATTATTACTATTATTATTATTATTATTATTATTCTATTATTATTATTATTATTATTATTATTATTATTATTATTATTATTATTATTATTATTATTATTATTATTATTATTATTATTATTATTATTATTATTATTATTATTATTATTATTATTATTATTAAATATAATGGCAGAATTTACAGAGTTTATTTTATGCAGAATTCTTTCAATTCTTCTATTGACTTACTTCTCTGGCACACTGATATTTATACGCAGTGTGCCAGAGAAGCAAAGGCATGAGAAGAATTGAGAGAATTCCGTATAAAATGAACTCTGTAAATTCTGCCATTATATATTTAATTAAAAATGTTTGAAAGAAGGCCTGTTTCCAGCATATTATTATTAATAATTATTATCATTATTATTATTATTATGAGGAAGTTTCATCGCAACTTCTATAGCAGTTGTTAGAACCAAGGCCAAGAGAGACCAAAAGAGATAAGGTCTACCCAATTGGGGTTGCCTCCCACCTGGGGTAAATACATAGGCCATGACAAATCTTGGAGGTACCTGTTCATTGCAGCAATTCACTTGCTGATGTAATAAGGAGGTAGACAAAGCTCTGCCTACATGTTGGATTTTGGGGGAAATAAGCAGACCTTGTTGGGACTAAGTTGTTAACTTGGAATTCTTCAATTTTCTTGATATTTGTAGTTTCTACTTTGTAAATAATTCAATGTATGTAATTCATCTACATAATGAGCCAGTCTATAGATCATTTGTTATATCTACATCTATTCAGGGCTGGAATACAAAAAGACAATCTGTTTTGTTTTACCTGATGTTTCAACATTATAGCCTTCTATTCGCTGCAGCATGAGAAGAGTGTTGCTGAGTAACTATTACCCTTATATAGAAATAATTATCTACCTATTCACGCTATAGTGAATCTTGCCATGGGTTTTCTTGCTTGTATACAAAGTGGGCCGTAGCACAAGTGCATTCTTGCAACCACGGGGACAATTCCACATCCTGCTGGCCATTATCAAATTTGTTGACTGGACTGTGTCAGTGACTTAACTGCCTACCTGGTGGATGGGCGGAGCCTCATGACAACATATGTTTACGTCAAGAATGGTTTTTGCATCCTTTCATGTGATTTTCTCGGTTCTGGCAACGGCAACTTCATTTTACTCTTTAAAAATCAAAACTATTGAACTTAGGTACTAAATAATACTGTACTTGCAAAAATTAGGTAGGGTTATAAAATATAAACTTGCCAACTTTCAACTTATCCAATGCTTTAATAAAAAGGTGTTGCCAAAAAGCCGTTTCACTTTAGTAGATCCATCTAATCCACTTGAAGGAGGCAGCACAATCATAGGGAAGTCGCCCTACAAAACCTGAAGTCTTTACATATGGTAATACCTAATACTACTGACAGTAAGGTGGGCAGTCCCACCCTTCAAGAGTTTCTGTAGAGCTTCTGAGTTTGTAATGAACCCTCTACCTTATAATAGTCTTAAAATCATGACTACTGTTTGTGTAATTGTTTACCAAACGTAATCAGAAAAAGAAGAACTATGTCTAATAGAACTATGATGCCTAATACTTAAAATCTTGCTAACATATTTAGTGATCAATTCAGAAATACAGTAGTGTGCTAGCACTCACCCTGAATTTCTATTCCCAAGAATTTGGTCCGCCCTGTTCAATGTGTTGGTACTACTGTAAATCAATTTTAGTGGTACTGAACAAAAACTTACTAATATATTTTCAGTCTGCTAAAAAGATAAGTCACCTTAGCTGCTTATATATACATAAAACATGATTAAATACTTACCTAAGTAATGGAGGAATCTTGTTTTGATTTGATAGGAGGGACTCAATAAATCCTTCAATGAGTACATACACAAGCCTCTTATTCAGTGCAGGCCACTGAACAGTGTCATAAACACCAAGTACCCCACGTGCAGTTGTTTGACTACCCAAAATGGCTTTTAGTTCATCTGGAGAAAAAAGTAATCCTCATGATATATACATACTACTATAACATATGCGACAAAGATCAGCACATACCCTCTTTCCCTCCCATACAACAACACGCTAATGCATACTTTATCATAAAATAAATCGCTGTAGAGAAAAGCAAGATATTACCTGATATGCTGGCCAGCATTGACATCCTAGCAGCAACTCGTGTTCTCATTTTAATGTTAACATCTCTTTCAGGAGGTGGTGGAGCTAGTTTTCCATCAGGCCAAACAGATTCTCTGAAATCAACATTACAATAAGCTATGTGCTAGAACTTTAAAGCAACAAGTTGGAAGTTTGATATACATGGAATTAAAGGTATTTTTCACTTGAAGGATGGGAACTTTGACATAGTATGGGATTTTGGATCATTCATCACATTGCTGCTAACTCTAAGATGATGCATCTTTTAGTACACACCACCGCAATCATCATTATTAACACTGGTTCCACAAAAAATCCATCACTTACAGGAGATCATACCTGTGGTTTTCACAAACCCAGACTTATAATTTTTTAATCATAAGTAGGCTGATGCTGAATGGATGACTGCCAAAATACAGGAGCTCCAAAAGTCCTGGGTTTCAAGCAGGATGGAAAAATTAATGGATGATATTTGGGCCATGTGGCCCACCACTGGAGCCAGGAAGGCCACTCAGTACATCCAAGCAGTATGTGTACTGATGTATGAAATTTAAGGAAAGAACAAGCACATGGAAAGAACTGTAATTTCATTGCTTATTGCATATGACAAAACTTTGTAACCCTAATCGTAGCAGATTTCGAACCTTTTCCACAAATAAGTAGCATTATTCCCAAATTATCATTTTTTTTTCCAATTTGCTCATGCTTTTATCCAAAATCGTGATTC
>NC_061107.1:83806559-83815664 GCF_015104395.2 Macrobrachium nipponense | reverse complement strand
GATGTTTGGGATGTTAGCCTGGGTCAAGGCCCAGCAGTCTTCTGGAACTTCTTCTCGTTGTGCTGTCATTTATGCGATGGCTGTTCTGGTTTTCTTGAGAGTTGCCAATCCCCTCTTGTCGCTCTGATATCCTGAGCTGATGGTCAATGGAATTCACCCTTGTGGTAAGGGGTGTGGTCACCGAAAGTCTGTTGGGCAGGAAAAAAAACCTAATCTCCAGGTCAGCAGGGTCAGTCTTAGCTTCGTTTAATATCAAAGCTCGGCTTATGGGATCTTCTGAGGTAAAAACCTTTGTTTCCTTCAATTACTTTGATCTCTCTGATAAGCGCACCTTCTACTACCCTCCTGTGACTAATTTTTGTTGCTTTTGTATATAAGCTACTGTTTTTGAAATCCATCCTATGGTCATTTTCCCAACAATGTCTAGCTATAGCACTCCCCTGAGAGTAAGCTGTACTGCCCTTCTATGTTCTTGGACTCTAGTCCTTATTCCCCTACCTGATTCCCCCACATATCTGTCTCCACAATTATTGCAATTGATTATATACCCCCGCTACATCATCTGTATTACTGTCTTCTCCTTCCAATTTATTTTTACATACTTTGTTTTTTAAAGTATTATCAAATGTATATACAAATTTATATTGACTTTCTTTCATTTTTGAAGTGATTTGTTTCATTTTAGGCATAAAAGGAGGGCAACTATTTTCTTGTTTTCTTTATTCCATGTACTCTCTACATTCGCTCTGTAAAATATTTTTCTAGCTTTGTTGAGTGCCCTTTTTCTGAACCATTCCGGGTATGCTAATGCATCGAAGCTTTTTATCGATGTAATTTATTCTTGCTCTATCTTGCAAGGGTCACACGTTCTCATTGCCCTAAGAAAATAAACCTGTTAGAACCCCTATTTTTATATCATGACTATGAAAAGAGAAGAAATGAATATAAATTTTGAGTCTGTCTCTCTGTCTACAATTGCGGCGCGCACGCATCACACACAAACAAACACACATGCGTGTATATATATATATATATATATATATATATATATATATATATATATATATATATATTATATATATATATTCGTTAAAAGCAATTGCTTTAGTGGCATCAATAAGTTTCTTGCAGGTATCTTCATACCGACGAAGTTTTTTCCGATTCTCGTTCGTCAATTTCCTGTGAAAAATACGCACTTCCTTCTTCCATTTATTGAATTGTGTCACGACAGCTGTTTCGCCTTATGGCATTATCAAGCGACTACTGACTTACAATCTGACCTTTCGGCCTATTTATTTCATCGTGTGGGAGGTGTGACCTTGAGGTATGGGTACTGGTTAGTCTAGGGATTAACAGCTTAAGGGCGTGTTTTGGATACAAAGAACATAAGGACATATGTACTGCGACAATAAGAGTGAAAGTTTAAACAGTGGTTAAATAAATATTCAAAATACAATGCCATGTGCTAGAGTTTCCTTAAATGTATGTTTAAAACTTAATATGTTACATGTTGGTTTTAGATAAAAATTACAAAATTACATACAGGAATGAAAATGAATATAGAAATCTAAATACAGGAATACAAATATATGTATATATTTTATAGCATGCATAAAGGTACAAGAGATAATTTCTGTTTACACATAAATGTGTATGATTTAAATTTGAGTGAGTGTGTGTGTGTGTGTGTGTGTGTGTGTGTGTGTGTGTCCAAAATGGTCTACGTTGGTTAACGGCTGCTGATTCGTGTTGGGCGGGGTCTCAGCGACCTGAGCAAGGATGTTACTTGACTTTCGCTGACGCTGGGTCTTCTCATGTCTTCCAAGGGGCGCGATGTTCTCGGTGGTTTGGGCCGCGCTGTCTGGTCCCTGTTGCCTTGCGTATTCCTTCTCCTGCTGGAGGGGAGTATATGGTCCGATTCTTGTTGGACGTTCAAGGTCGGCTTCTGAATAGCGATGCTCACCGCTTCCGTTATTAAGAGGCGACCGTAGTTGTCTTCTCTGTGCACGACCTGGGTGCCTTCTATGAGCTCTTGTAGAGATGGCTTCCTGTCGTGAACATCTATGTAATGTTGATGGATGCCCCCTTGATTTCTATGAGCCAGCAGACGTCTCCGAAGGGTCGTTGTAGTGTGCCCGATGTAGTTTTGGCTGTGAGGTTTACACACCTCCTCTGGACAAGTAAATTTGTAAACTACATTCGTGCACATCTCCTTCGGTCCCCCCGGAGCGGTGCTGTTCTTCATTATTAAGGCTGCTACAAGGTTGGGCTTTTGGGGTTACGCCTCTGTTTATTATCCCGCGTAGTGTGCAGCAATCCTCCTTGTATGCAGACCCATAATGTACACAATGGTAAATAATCAAGTTCTCCTCGTTTTTCGTCATCGTGTTGGGTTGGTAAAATTCGTCCATTTTCTTTTTTATTGCTGCTTCGATAATTTGATCTGCATAGCCGTTGTTTGTCAGCGGTTGGCGAATTCGGTCGAGTTCGTTATGTATATCTCTCCATGATGAGCTGTGTGTGAAGGCTCTGTTGACATACGCACTCACGACAGACTTTTTATATGCGTCCGGGCACTCCCCGCGTGCGTTCAAGTAACGGCCAGCGTTCGTTGCTTTCGTATAAACGGTCGTCTTAAACTGTCCTTCTCGTTGTTTTACCAGGACATCAAGATACCTGCAAGAAACTTATTGATGCCACTAAAGCAATTGCTTTTAACGAAAATTGTAATAGAGACAAACTATGCCCTAAAAGTATATATATATATATATATATATATATATATATATATATATATATATAATCACATACATGTATATATATATACATATATGTGGTATATATATAATATATATATATATATATATATATATATGCTACATACATACACACCTACATACATAAATTATCAAAATTTCCACACATTCACATGGAACAAGTCACAAAAGTCATCGACCTCCCAAGTAACATTCTGCCAGATGAGAGAGAGAGAGAGAGAGAGAGAGAGAGAGAGAGAGAGAGAGAGAGAGAGAGAGAGAGAGAGAGATTGTATTCAATGAAGATCTGCTGCGTTCATAATGATATAAGTTATCCATCTTAACTGTAGGTTTGGTAATGAGTGAGTCTGCTGTGTAATTATGTGTTCTGTTGTGCCTTTACTCCATTAGGGTAGAAGTTAGCACCTCTCGGGAACTCTTGATTCGCGATTTGGTTGCTCTAATGCTGATTAACTTCTCCGAAGGTGTGAGGTTGTGCTTAGTTGGTTGATTGGTTGCGTTTTTGTTAAACGAGAAGATTGGTAGTTGATGAACCGGGGGGTGAGTTGAGTTCTGGTAGCATTTATTTATTTTGCCTTTTTATTTGGTTCAATTATGGTTCCATACACCTCTCTCTCTCTCTCTCTCTCTCTCTCTCTCTCTCTCTCTCTCTCTCTCTCTCTCTCTCTCGGACACAGAATGTTACTTTGGCAAATTGATGACTTTTGTGCCTTGTTCCATGTGAATGTGTGGCTAATTTGATAGTGATGAAAACGGAGATTAAAGTGAAATTCGAATAACTTTGAATCCTCCTCTAAAGAGGGAATTACTCCAAAAATGATAAGTAATATATTTAATTAACATCCTGTCTTTAGTGCAGGGTTGGCAATGATTAAATCAAACTGATTAAGTCAAGCGATTAAATAATTGATTTTTTAATTTAAAAAATCATGATTTTTTATTTTTTTTTAATTTTTTATTTTCTTAATTTGAAAGCAAACAAATTGAAAAATATGGGTTGGGGGGTAATAAAAACTTAGCATAACTTTGCTGCCTCTATTTATTTTGATATAAAAAAAAAATTGCAAGTACATAACTTTAGGCCACAACTGGAAACTTAAAAGATAAACCAATAGTAATTCTGTCATAAAATACATTTTGAGGAAAAAAAGGATTGAAAAAACATCTAACAAATAAAAAACCAAATAAATAAAAAAAATCAAATCAATAAAAAATAAAATAAATCACTGATTTAATTTTTTTTTTTCTTATAAATCACCAACCCTGCTTTGGTGGGAAAACGACTGATATCGGAAATGAATTTTGGAAAACGTTTCCTCCAAATGTACAGTGAAGATGTTGAACGCTCTCAATGTCATTAATTGGCTAAGTAAGGTCCCTTTCAGAAGTTAAAAGGACGCTTCGAACAACTTCTGGTCCATAACTCTTTTTTGATAGGACTCGGAGGAGGGGCGTTTGTTACTCCTCTTAACTATGAATTTTTCATGAGGACCAAGCGGGGATGGCAGGAGTTACTCCCGGTGGCTCTTAGGAAAATGTCATTTAGAATCTTCAGCCACCCTAATATGAAGTTCTTCTAGGAAGAGAGAAGGAATAGGTGACCAACGTCGTTTAAAAACTTAATTTATTTTTTTAGGAGGGAGTTGCCAATTCCCAGCTACGTTTATCACACATCTACAACTTTGGGGAAAAAATAAGCCTAATTTTTAGGAGGGTGCTTCTAATTCCCTGCTTCATTAACTACACGTCCGCATCTCTGAAAAGTCGTCAGTATTATCATAGAAATAAGTTGACTTTTTCGAAGCCCTAAGTGAAATTTACAAGCTTAGGACAAATGTAGAAAGACTTCTTCGAGCAACCAAGTTATCGTAAGTTAGCTGAATATTGAATTAACTCATTTTATCAGACACTGTTCGAGTGTCCTGAAACCATAAGTTCTTGTGCTGGCAGCGTGGATTTATGTTACCTATAGTTAGTCTAGTTATATATATTTCCTTTAATAGTGGAGGTAGCAGTATTTTTCGAGTAGCCTGAGAACGATGAGAAGACGTGATCATCAAGGAAGAAAAGCTTATTAACATAGCTGAAGGCATTTTGCACTATATGTGTTTGAGGATGTACAGTAGAGTTTAGTTTCTCTCAACCAAAACGTTTACCGATTTGCGTTTCAGCTACCTTCCCAATCAAGTTGAGAAGAGACCCTATCCACTAATCTTTAGCTCTACAATATACCAGTCTATTTTCCTAATAATTTCTTCATCAATATTGCTTCGTTATACCAGTGTACTTTCCTGATAATTCCTTCAACAAAATTGCTTCCTTATACCAGTCTACTTTCCTGATAATTCCTTCATCAATATTGCTTCGTTATACCAGTGTACTTTCCTGGTAATTCCTTCAACAAAATTGCTTCCTTATACCAGTCTACTTTCCTGATAATTCCTTCAACAAAATTGCTTCCTTATACCAGTGTACTTTCCTAATAATTTCTTCAACAATATTGCTTCCTTATACCAGTCTACTTTCCTAATAATTTCTTCAACAATATTGCATCCTTATACCAGTCTACTTTCCTAATAATGTCTTCAACAATATTGCATCCTTATACCAGTCTACTTTCCCAGTAATTCCTTCAACAAAATTGCTTCTTTATACCAGTCTACTTACCTAATATTTCGTTCATTCCCTCATATTTTATGGAATAGGAGAGAATATATAATTTAGGACAAAGGCCAAGCGTTGGGACCTTGTGAAGTAATTGAACGCTGAAACTGAAATTGACGGTAAAAAGGTTCACAAGGTGTAACTGGAAGAAAAACAGTCAGTTGCACTATTAATCAGTTGTTTGAAGAGGGTGGGATGTAGGAAGAAAGAGACTATGAACGGAGGTACAGTAACACGAATGAAAGGGGTTGCAGCTAGGGCCCGAATGGGCGCTGCATTCATTTCTTCATATTTAATTATTTATCACATATTCCCATAATTTGTCTCTCTTGGTAGGCTGATATCCATTTGGGAAGCCTCATAGGATTATTTCAGGGTGTTGACTCTCCTCCATAAGGGTTTCCAGCTGAAGATTTGAAGAGAGAAAGAGTGTGTGGCTTTTGTACTGTTTCTCTTATTATTATCTACATGCACTGCGATACGTTTATCGAGGTTTCTTCCTGACTCCCCATCGTAAGACGCTTTGCAATTGTTGCAGTTGATATCATAAACCCGTAGTCGTTCAATTCTTTCATTTTTCATTTTTTTAAGTGGATGTGCTCATAATACTTTTAAATGAAATGAGAAAAAAATTCGGATTTTCTCCAAAATATTCAGTTAACTTCACCTGATTGATTACGATCAGGCTACTTAATTATTTTCTTGCTCTCCTTTACAATTAGTGATCTCTTCTTTCTGCAGTTCTCATTACCTTCTTCTAATGAACACCCTATTCTATGAAAGCTGGAATTACAAGTCAGTGTCCCCTTTGGGGGGCGGGCGGTTGTTCCATATAAAAAGGGGTCATCTTCTGAATAATAATAATAATAATAATAGTAATAATAATAATAATAATAATAATAGCCACTTTGTATCTTACTTTTTTCGAGTATAAGGGTACAGACATGCTTTTACTAATTTCTAGTTGTCCGCAAAAGAAAACTATTGTGCTGGCTTTGTCTGCCCGTTCGCACTTTTTCTGTCTGCCCTCAGATCGTAGAAACTACTGAGGCTAGAGGGCTGTAAATTGGCATGTTGATCATCCACCCTCCAATCATCAAACCTACCAAATTGCAGCTCACTATCCTCAGTAGTTTATATTTTATTCAAGTTAAAGTTAGCCATGCTCGTGCAACTGATAATGCTATGCGACAGGCCATCACCGGGCCGTGGCTAAGAGTTTCATACCGCATTATACTTCTTTTTTCGTTTCGTGATTTTTTGTGTATAGTTTGTGCAGTGTTAGCTGGATTTCTTCTTGGCTGGCAAAAATTCATATATATATATATATCTATATATATATATATATATATATATATATATATATATATATATATGTATGAATTCTTGTTTCCGTGGTTCGAGCCCATGAGCCGACGAATTTGCTTATCAACTAAAAAAAAATTTCCCTTCGGTTAACGTATATGTAACTATATCAATTCCGAGTAGAGCGAATTAGTAGATATTAAAGGACATTTGTAGCTTAATGAGTGCACATATATGTACATATATACAGGCACATTATATATATTTATATATATATATATATATATATATATATATATATATGTATGTGATGTGTGTGTTGTGTGTAATAATTTTAATTTTAAGTGTGCCCGCAGACGCGCACTCGCGATCTGCTTGCGGATGCATTTGTAATGTCCATATTATGAATATGGATGTCAGTTGACCCCTTGCTTCAGATCGTTCTTGATCCGGATGATCCCTAATGAGCTCAAGACACACATTGGAAGATCCGTTTTTATGCTTCAGCACATACGCGAAGTGCCCTTCTCCGTAATTTATTCCCAGGGTGGTCCGAATGAAGTGTGGCCCTCTGGCCTTCCGTAATCCGCGGAGGGTCATGGCCACCTTCTCTCTCTCTCTCTCTCTCTCTCTCTCTCTCTCTCTCTAGATGGGTTGCATAATGAACCTTTGTGTATGTGACGCAGAAGGAACAGCTGGCTTTCTGGGCCCTGGGTATATATATATATATATATATATATATATATATATATATATATATATATATATATATATATCTGCATTTTCATGATTTATTTTGTTGATGAAACCTATACATATGGAATAAGTCCACAGGGGGCACTGACTTGAAATTCAAGTTTCCATAGAATTCGGTGTTCATTTGAAAGAAGTAACATTTTGTATTGAACGGTATCTTATAATTATTCCTTTCTCTCGGCGTTGTACAATACTGTGATTACTTTTTAAATATTGGTATGCACCCTGGGCAATAACGCTTAAAAGAATGTCATTTTAACCGATAATACTTTACTTTAAAGGCGATGCTGGAATGATCTAAAAATCTCTGCAGAGGGATCTTCCTCTGGATCTTCATATTATGGGAGTTTTTATGCTTTATTTTCCGGTAAAAAAATACGCAAACTTCTTTCTTCCTTATCTTGCCTTTCTTCCTTATCTGTTGCATATGCGTTTGCTGGCGTTACGCCAGCAGCGGGATTTGTTCGCAAATACACGGTAGAATTGGAACTACAGTTAAAATTAATATTCTAAACAGACATCACACAAAACCTGTGACGATAATTGTATACGAATCTAAATTTTAATTTTTTTAAGGAAACTTACTAAATGATAATGGGTGGTAAAGGTTATCAAATATGAGCACCTGTGGTTGTGTATGAAATACAAATATATAAGTTGTGTATGTAAAGTACAAGTTTATATATAAAATATCATATTTAAAATGTTAGGGTTCATGACAGACGTTTATGTCACCATGCACTGCATAGTAAGAAAGGAGTTGAAGGTTTACAGACTGGTAATGTGTATCACTGCTTGTAAAGACAATGACTCAATTAAGTGGCCTTGATATCTGGTCTTGATGTTCACAAAGAATCTTAGGAGAAAGTCCGGTCACCTGGGGACTGAGTGAGTGACTATACCGATTAAAATCCCCTCGATTGTTGTGTGAATTATCCCATCGGCTGAGCGCTCAAGTCAGAATAATTTCCCGAGAATGGAGAGGGCAAGAATTAGGAAAAACGATGGAAGAAGGGTCAAGGGTCATGGGTCAAGACTATGAATATATACATAATCAGGAAAGACAGAGGAAACTTGAACAGTTTGAAACTTGGTGATAAAAGATTAAGTTACTGTTATCCAAGTCTATGGGACTTCAGACACTCAAGACATTAAAGTGAACTTGTTTAGGTTTAAACCTCACATGTTTTCTCCATTAAATGATTTTCTGCCTCGGTCGACCAAGCTCTAGCCAAGCACTCATGCCTAAGATCAGTGCCCTCTCTCTCTCTCTCTCTCTCTCTCTCTCTCTCTCTCTCTCTCTCTCTCTCTCTCTCTCTCTCTCTCTCTCTCTTACACACACACACAAATCATCAAGCCCTCTATATACGAAAGAATTCATTCAATACAGCAAAAAAAAAAAAAAAAAAAAAAAAAAAAAAAAGGCCATGAAACAACAGAAGAGAAAAAGATTCTCTCACTCCTCTCTCTCAAATAAAGCCGTGAGACCCCTACCTACGCACACACACACACACACACACAC
This sequence comes from Macrobrachium nipponense, assembly GCF_015104395.2. Taxonomy (NCBI): domain Eukaryota; kingdom Metazoa; phylum Arthropoda; class Malacostraca; order Decapoda; family Palaemonidae; genus Macrobrachium; species Macrobrachium nipponense. The sequence continues at coordinate 83,806,640 of NC_061107.1, read as the reverse complement.
ACACACACACACACACACACACACACACACAGAATCATTCTTTCAATAAACGCTAAGTCAACTGTGACTGGCAATATGAAC
>NC_061107.1:83801559-83804059 GCF_015104395.2 Macrobrachium nipponense | reverse complement strand
AGTGCCAGACCGTGGAAGGAAGGTCACGTTGGTAGGGCAGTGATGCAGCCAGAAGAGTTTTGTGACCACTGGTTGAATGGCCACCTTCAGGCGTGAGGGACTGAAATGGGTTGGTTGCCTGGAGATGATCCAGTACTATACCAAGAGCAGACCACGTACGCCGGTCATCAGTAAGGCAGAACGTTTTTTGATCTGGAGTGCCCCCTCTACATGGTTTTTTTTTTTATTCCAGTTAATTTCGTGGGTTTTTTTATGCTTTCAGGGGAATTTGTCGACCCATTGAACTGGGGGACTAGGGGAATTATCTGGCCAGATGAATTGGGGAATCGGCTAACCCTATTAACAAGGGGAAACGTGTGACTCAGTGAATTGGGAGATTAGGGGAATTAGTTGACCCTATTAAAAGGGGGAAGCATCTGACTCCGTGAATTGGGGGATTAGGGAAATTATGTAACCAGAGGGATAGGGGAATTGGCTGACCCTATATACACAGGGAAACATCCGAGTCAGTGAATTGGGGATTAGTGGAATTAGTTGACCCTATTAAAAGGGGGAAGCTTCTGACTGTGAATTGGGGGATTAGGGGAATTATGTAACCAGAGGGATAGGGGAATCGGCTGACCCTATAAACATAAGGAAACATCTGAGTCAGTGAATTGGGGATTAGGGGAATTAGTTGTCCCTATTAAAAAGGGGAAGCATCTGACTCTGTGAACTGAGGGATTAGGGGAATTAGTTGGCCAGATGGATTGGGTAATCGGTTGCCCTATTAACAGGGAAACATGTGACTCAGTGAATTGGAGGATTAGGGAAATTAAATGAACCAGATGAATTGGGGATTCGGCTGACCCAATTAACGAGGGGCGGGGGAGAAGGGGGGGGGGGGGGCATCTGACCCAGTGAGCAGAGTGATTAAACCCAACGAACGAAGCAGTACTTGCCAAAGACTCGCAAAACCGACTGGGCATTATAAACCTCGTGCGTGACCCGGTTCGAACAAATGCTGTACTTGTACAGCAATCAAGGTCTCTCGGTAAACAAGAGGATGTGTTGAAGGCCTTTTGATGAAGTCCCTGGGGGGATCTTCAGGATGGCTTTGATGTCGGAGGATCAGAGATAGGCTACGCATTCAACTCGAGTATTGACTGGTAGCGTTGCTGCACTTGTTTCTCTTAGAAGATGACTTCGCTCTGTTTGAAATCTAGCCTATGTTCGGGGTAGGAGGATTTGTTTATATATCTGTATGTGTACACATTGTAATTGCTAAGTTATGCAGCACACGTGCTTGCGTTTTTTTCCTGTAGCATTTATTATGGGAATTTAAATATTTTAGCATCTTTTGAGTCTGGGGAAGATGTTTTTCACCAAGAGCATAATTCTTCATTAAAACCTGCCGTTCGTAGATTCAGTAGATAAATTCACTAATTAAAGAATACTCATAGTAGCATGAGTCTTTAAATAGAGAAACAAAACCACAGTGAGGTATGGGTACATAGATTTAAAAATAAATCCCGTAAAGATTTTTATTTTTGAATATATATGTACCATACATAACTGTCGATTTGTTTCTCCAAACTCACGTTTATTTACTTATGGAAAAAGTGAGAGAGAGAGAGAGAGAGAGAGAGAGAATCCAAATTCTTACAAGGTCCTTGCCAATTTTAAGGTATATCTTGACACGCCATGACTGTTCTGGGCGAGTACACTTATTCCTCGTCATATATATTGTCCGGACTTGTCAGAGAAGAGATTTCCGTGGTCCTCATGATTAATAACCTCTTTCTTCTTCTTCCTCTTGTGAGCATCATTTACTTTGCCAAGGAAGATTAACTGCAATCATCGTTCCATGAAGGGTTATTATTTTTAACCGATCTCTTGTGACGTATTTTGTATTGCAACTTGGCGTCATGTAGAAAGGCAGGCCTCATTGTTACCATTGTTTGAAATGTGTTCATTGTAATTGTTGTTTTTGTTCATACTTTTTTTTTTTTTACCTCTTCAGTCTGTATTTCCTATTACCTTCAGTTACTTCTTTCAAATGGATCACATTCTTTGGAAGCTTGAGTTTCAAGTCAGTGGTCACTGTGGTGGGCATGTTCCGTGTGAATAATAATAATAATAATAATAATAATAATAATAATAATAATAATAATAGTAATAATAATGATAATAATAATAATAATAATCTCATTCTATAAAAGATTGAAACAGTCCAAGGAAAGCGTAAAGGAAATTATGAAATAAAAAAATATGAAGAAAATACTAAAAAAAATATGAAGAAAATACTAAAGATATATGCACCCTGGCATATCTATATAAAATTCTAGGCACTAAAGTGCCAGGATTGCTGCCTGAGATTACAATTTGGTGTGGGCTTTTTATTTTTTTATTTTTTTTATTTTTTTTTATTTAAAGGCGCAACAGATTCCTGCATTGATAAAACAGAAAACTGGTGTATTAGGGGACTATTTCATCAAACACTTTTATATTTTGGATACAT
>NC_061107.1:83796559-83799059 GCF_015104395.2 Macrobrachium nipponense | reverse complement strand
GTAATTGAATTAACCAGTTGATTTCCTTCATATGAATATTGGTTGAATCGCCAAACGTAGAGAAATTATTATTTTTATTATTATTTTTATTATTGTTATTATTATTATTATTATATTCAGAAGATGAAGCCTATTCAAGCTTCCAAAGAGTCGTATATTTTATTAAAAAAAAAAACTGACTAGAGAAGACGAACACCGTCGTCTCAGGGATATTTTTCTCACTCATGGTCGTTTGTTTAGTCTTTTCTCCTTATCTTTTTATCACTTTACCTCTGTTTTTATTTATTTAAAAAAAATTGTATTATGTGTACATCTTTGCGTTTCATGGAAGACAGTCGAGGAAATAAATATATTCTTGTTTTTATTGCCTTTGTTGCATACTAATACAAGTTCTTATTAAGTATTGATGTTAGAGTTAGAAACTGAATAACATACAGTAAATATTGAATATTAATGTGACCAGTTAGAGGAAGCGCTACACTGTAATATATTTATTAATACAGGAACTATCGCGTTATGACGCTGTGTGAACTTAGTCAAATCGGAAGAGGTGTTGTTCGTATACATAAAGCATCTCTTACATATACATGTATACATCTCTTGCATGTACATATACATAGCATATACATGTTACTGAATATTTATTTTCTGCTCGGGGAAGAGAGTAATGTTAAATTTCAAAACAGACCACAGAAATATTAATGTTACAATTTTTCTTAGAGAATACGAAAAAATCCAAAGTTTTTACCCAAGGAAAATGATTCGGTACAGTAGTGCAAATGTTCGATAAACCCACACATAATTGTATGTGTATAAATGTATGTATTACATGTATACATATACATTTATACATATACTAGTATGTACGAGTTCATCGAACATTTGCACTTAGGCACAGAATCATTTTCCTGGGGAAAAAATTCTGGATTTTGTCGTATACTCTAAGAAAAAATATAACAAGAATATTTCTGTGGTCTGTTTTGAAATTTAACCTCAATCTCTTCCCCGAGCAGATAATCCTCAGTAACTTTAATGAATTTTTTAGACATTTCATGTTGTGATTGAGAAGTATACAAACACATAGCATATACGCTAATGTGTCTTCATCATTCAAACTGATAAATTCCTTGGACCTCTCTCTCTCTCTCTCTCTCTCTCTCTCTCTCTCTCTCTCTCTCTCTCTCTCTCATAAGTAAGGACCTAAGTTTACAGTCTCTCTCTCTCTCTCTCTCTCTCTCTCTCTCTCTCTCTCTCTTTTACGATGCAGTACCCCGAAGCCCATAATTGTGTAGAACGATCAAGAACTCTGCAAGGGGAGTTAGCGATGGTAATGGTGTTATCATTTTTGCTAGGTTGATGCTTTTTAAAAACCCAGAAGAGTGTTTGAAAGGAGGGTCTCTCTCTCTCTCTCTCTCTCTCTCTCTCTCTCTCTCTCTCTCTCTCTCTGAAGATAATGTATATATTCTTTTAATACTCATTATTGACTTGAGGTTTGATAAAGGAAGGTTTAGGGGATCAGGTCTGTGGGATGAAGTAGGCTGGAGAAAGGGAGTGGGGGCGCTGTTGTTGGGGGGATAACACCACGATTTGATTTCTCCCAATTCCTCACAAGGGAAACATTCTGGAGGAAAAGTATCAATAAGGGAAAGTTAGGGCTCCCAGGGATCGACATGGAAATTATAGGGTTTGGCCTTGAAGGGGGTGGCGGGGGGTTGAGGAGGGGTGGTTGCCTTGGGACCCATGTCCCATAACTTGTTAATCTGATGATGCGCAAGTTTATAACGTCGTTTGGCCTCCATTACTGGGATGAATTAACTCTCGTAACTCCTAGAATATTTTCCTTATAGTTTCATTTGCCCGGTAATTGTGTACACGTACGTTTCACACTTGAACCAAGAAGAGAACGTCTGTTGTAGTATAAACTGTTTGAGTAGTATGTGGCATAGTACTCTAGTATTTTGAATACTCGTAAGGGCAGACGCTTTTGCGTTCGAACATAAACACTGTGATTGTATTCCCACACGATTCGAACAATGTATTGCTTTTCCACAGAAGACAATTCACAATAATAGTTCAAAGAGGACAATAGCAGTTCAAAGAACAATTATACATTGGCACGTAATCCTTCTTAAACGTTGAAGAAGGGAATACTTGCAATACGTCTGAAATGGCAAGAAAAACACTATTCCAGTTCTAGAACTTTATTTTTCAACTTATTTTTCAGACTGCGCCCAGTCATTTGTAGTCTTTGTTTTGGTTTTGATAGGAAGTTTTTTTTTTTGTAAACCTCTATTGTTTTGATAGGAAGTTTTTGGTCAACGCTGTTGTTTTGATTAGAAGTTTTTGGTCAACTCTGTTTTTTGGTAGGAAGTTTATGGTCAACTTTCTTGTTTTGATAGAAAGTTTTTGAAGAACTCTACTGTTTTGATAGTATTTTTTGGACAACTCTGTTATTTTGACAGGAAATTTATGGACAACTCTATTTGAGAGGAAGTTTATG
>NC_061107.1:83754059-83789059 GCF_015104395.2 Macrobrachium nipponense | reverse complement strand
TCTCTGTCTGTCCTGCTCGTTTGTTAGCATTCTCTTAATTTAATTTGCCCAAACGCAATTTATGACTTCCCCATGCAGATTTATTATTCTTTTTATTTTCCCCCTTAATTTTCAATAACTTTTGAATGAATAATGAAGTTCATCTAGTTTTCTCAAACCTTCTGTCTTCGTTGCAATCTGATTACTCGTGTTGGCAATATACATTTTGAATGATAATTGTTATTAATCTTCTTTTTACTATTCAGTATTACTATTGTCATCTCGCTTATGAATACTATTATTACTATTTCATCAGTAACTAATTTTATCCTTTTATCTCGTGTATCTAAATTGTGCGTATTCCCGTAGGGGGTAGTGCCGTTAGTCCACCTCATGCGCCTTTGCAGCGTGCCTTCGGCCCCTAGCTGCAACCTCTTTCATTCCGTTTACTGTACCTCCGTTCATATTCCCTTTCTTCCATCTTACTTTCCACCCTCTCCTAACAATTGATTCCTAGTGCAACTGCGAGGTTTTCCTCCTGTTACACCTTTCGAACCTTTTACTGTCGATTTCTTTTTCAGCACTGAATCACCTCATAGGTCCCGGTGCTTGGCATTTGGACTAAATTCTTCAATTCAATTCAAATCGAGTGTATTGTATTGTCTATACTTTATATATTCCATTTACTCATAATAATAATAGATATTATTATTCATTTACTGAATAATACTAATATTATTATTTACATTGTTATGGAAGGTGATAGCTGCATCTGCTGCATTCGTTTGATATAGTTTTCTCAATATCTCTATTTCAATTGAATGCACCTATCACTGTCAGTACTACAAGCTTGAAAGTGAGTCTTCTGCTTATATTATTATTATTATTATTATTATTATTATTATTATTATTATTATTATTATTATTATTATTATTATTATTATTCTGTTGAATAAAATGGCCGATTATTGCGAAGTATCGCTGAGCCAGAAAAGCGAGTAATAAGAAAAATAGAAAAGATAATTTATAAGATTATTTCGCTGAATTCTACCATTTTATTCAACATAATTTGTTTAAAAGAGGGCCTTCTTCCAAAATATTAATATTATTATTATTATTATTATTATTATTATTATTATTATTATTATTATTATAAAGGTGATGTAAACAACGGAAATAGGAATCTATCATCTTTGTGTAATCTCTGAGCTGCATTATTATTATTATTATTATTATTATTATTATTATAAACGTGATGGAAACAGACAGAAATCTATCACCCTTCACACTCGTTTTTGTCAACGAGGATTATCCAATTCCACTTCGTCGCTTTTGATCAAATTGTATTATGAATCCAGGGAAAGATACGTCCTTAATTGATGAAGGGGGATTTGCCAAAGTGGTCGGAGAATTTTATGCGCAAAAGTGCGTCTTAGGTGTGACTATTGCAAGGAATTCTTTCCTTGTGAGTTATTATTATTATTATTATTTTTTATTTATTTATTTATTTATTTTTTTTTTTTTGCTCTATCATAGTCCTTCAATTCGACTGGGTGGTATTTATAGTGTGGGGTTCCGGGTTGCATCCTGCCTCCTTAGGAGTCCATCACTTTTCTTACTAGGTGTGCCGTTTCTAGGATCACACTCTTCTGCATGAGTCCTGGAGCTACTTCAGCCTCTAGTTTTTCTAGATTCCTTTTCAGGGATCTTGGGATCGTGCCTAGTGCTCCTATGATTATGGGTACGATTTCCACTGGCATATCCCATATTCTTCTTATTTCTATTTTCAGATCTTGATACTTATCCATTTTTTCCCTCTCTTTCTCTTCAACTCTGGTGTCCCATGGTATTGCGACATCAGTGAGTGATACTTTCTTCTTGACTTTGTCTTTGTCAGTCAACGTCACGTCTGGTCTATTTGCACGTATCACCCTATCCGTTCTGATACCATAGTCCCAGAGGATCTTTGCCTGATCGTTTTCTATCACACCCTCTGGTTGGTGCTCGTACCACTTATTACTGCAAGGTAGCTTATGTTTCTTGCACAGGCTCCATTGGAGGGCTTTTGCCACTGAATCATGCCTCTTTTTGTACTGGTTCTGTGCAAGTGCCAGGCATTCGCTTGCTATGTGGTTTATGGTTTCATTTTTCGTATTGCACTTCCTACATATGGGAGAGATGTTATTTCCGTCTATCGTTCTTTGAATATATCTGGTTCTTAGGGCCTGATCTTGTGCCGCTGTTATCATTCCTTCAGTTTCCTTCTTTAGCTCTTCCTTCTGTAGCCATTGCCATGTGTCATCGCTGGCTAGTTCTTTAGTCTGTCTCATGTATTGTCCGTGCATTGGTTTGTTGTGCCAGTCCTCTGTTCTGTCTGTCATTCTCCTGTCTCTGTATATTTGTGGGTCTTCGTCTACTTTTATTAGTCCTTCTTCCCATGCACTCTTTAGCCATTCGTCTTCACTGGTTTTCAGATATTGCCCCAGTGCTCTGTTTTCGATGTTGACGCAGTCCTCTATGCTTAGTAGTCCTCTCCTTTCGTGTTATGTATAGTCTGTCCGTATTTGCTCTTGGGTGTAGTGCTTTGTGTATTGTCATATGTTTCCTGGTTTTCTGATCTATGGTGCGGAGTTCTGCCTTCGTCCATTCCACTATTCCTGCGCTGTATCTGATTACTGGCACTGTCCATGTGTTATGGCTTTATCATATTTCCGGCGTTGAGTTTTGACTTGAGTATCGCCTTGAGTCTCTGCATATATTCTTTCCTGATCGTGTCCTTCATCTCTTGGTGTTTTATATCCCCTCCTTCCATTATTCCCAGGTATTTGTATTCAGTCTCATCTATGTGTTTGATGTTGCTCCCATCTGGTAGCTTTATCCCTTCAGTTCTCGTTACTTTGCCTTCTTGTATGTTGACTAAGGCGCATTTTTCTATTCCAAACTCCATCCTGATGTCCCCAGATACAATCCTTACAGTCTGGATTAGGGTATCTATTTCCTCGATGCTCTTACCATACAGCTTGATGTCGTCCATGAACATCAGATGGTTGATTCTGTTGCCTCTTTTCTTGAGTTGGTACCCGGCATCCATCTTCTGTAGTACTTTTGTCATTGGAATCATGGCTACTACGAAGAGTAGTGGGGACAGTGAGTCGCCCTAGAAGATCCCTGCTGATATTAACCTCTGCTAGTCTTATTCCAGAGCTTGTAAGTATTGTATTCCAGTTGTGCATTGTATTTTTGAGGAAGCTGATGGTGTTTTCGTCTGCCCCATATATTTTCAGGCATTCTATTAGCCATGTGTGTGGTATCATGTCGAAGGCTTTCGTATAGGCTATCCATGCCATGCTTAGGTTGGTTTTCCTTCTCCGACTGTTCTTCATTACCATTTTGTCTATCAGGAGCTGGTCTTTTGTGCCCCTACACTTCCTTCTGCAGCCTTTCTGTTGGTGGGGGATGGTGTTTGTCTCCTCTAGGTAATTGTATAGCCTTTCACTGATGATACCTGTTAGTAACTTCCACATTATTGGTAAGCAGGTGATAGGCCTGTTGTTTCTGGCTATATTTCCCTTACTCTTGTCTTTTTGTACTAAGGATGTTCTTCCTGTGGTCATCCATTTGGGTGCATGGTGATTTGAGATACAATGCTGGAGTTGTTCTGCTATTCATTATTATTATTATTATTATTATTATTATTATTATTATTATTATTATTATTGGAGAAACAAATCTACGGTTATGTAAATGTACTTATATTTAAATTTAAAAACAGCAAGGATAGCTTTCGGGAAAGCTATCCTTGCTGTTTTTATATTTAAATATATGTACATTTACATAACAGTGGATTTGTTTCTCCATTTGAAGACTCGTGCTACTATGAGGATTTTTTAATTATTATTATTACTATTAATATTATTATTATTATTATTTTATTTTATTTTTTTTTTTGCTCTATCACAGTCCTCCAATTCGACTGGGTGGTATTTATAGTGGGGGGTTCCGGGTTGCATCCTGCCTCCTTAGGAGTCCATCACTTTTCTTACTAGGTGTGCCGTTTCTAGGATCACACTCTTCTGCATGAGTCCTGGAGCTACTTCAGCCTCTAGTTTTCTAGATTCCTTTTCAGGGATCTGGGATCGTGCCTAGTGCTCCTATGATTATGGGTACGATTTCCACTGGCATATCCCATATCATTCTTATTTCTATTTTCAGATCTTGATACTTATCCATTTTTTCCCTCTCTTTCTCTTCAACTCTGGTGTCCCATGGTATTGCGACATCAATGAGTGATACTTTCTTTTTGACTTTGTCAATCAACGTCACGTCTGGTCTATTTGCACGTATGACCCTATCCGTTCTGATACCATAGTCCCAGAGGATCTTTGCCTGATCGTTTTCTATCACTCCCTCAGGTTGGTGCTCGTACCACTTATTACTGCAAGGTAGCTGATGTTTCTTGCACAGGCTCCAGTGGAGGGCTTTTGCCACTGAATCATGCCTCTTTTTGTACTGGTTCTGTGCAAGTGCCGGGCATTCGCTTGCTATGTGGTTTATGGTTTCATTTTTCGTATTGCACTTCCTACATATGGGAGAGATGTTATTTCCGTCTATCGTTCTTTGAATATATCTGGTTCTTAGGGCCTGATCTTGTGCCGCTGTTATCATTCCTTCAGTTTCCTTCTTTAGCTCTCCCCTCTGTAGCCATTGCCATGTCTGTCAATCGCTGGCTAGTTCTTTAGTCTGTCTCATGTATTGTCCGTGCATTAGTTTGTTGTTGCCAGTCCTCTGTTGTTCTGGTCTTTCTGTCAATTCTCCTGTCTCTGTATATTTGTGGGTCTTCGTCTACTTTTATTAGTCCTTCTTCCCATGCACTCTTTAGCCATTCGTCTTCACTGGTTTTCAGATATTGCCCCAGTGCTCTGTTTTCGATGCTGACGCAGTCCTCTATACTTAGTAGTCCTCTCCCTCCTTCCTTTCGTGTTATGTATAGTCTGTCCGTATTTGCTCTTGGGTGTAGTGCTTTGTGTACTGTCATATGTTTCCTGGTTTTCTGATCTATGGTGCGGAGTTCTGCCTTCGTCCATTCCACTATTCTGCGCTGCTATCTGATTACTGGCACTGCCCATGTGTTTATGGCTTTTATCATATTTCCGGCGTTGAGTTTTGACTTGAGTATCGCCTTGAGTCTCTGCATATATTCTTTCCTGATCGTGTCCTTCATCTCTTGGTGTTTTATATCCCCTCCTTCCATTATTCCCAGGTATTTGTATCCTGTCTCATCTATGTGTTTGATGTTGCTCCCATCTGGTAGCTTTATCCCTTCAGTTCTCAGTTCTCGTCACTTTGCCTTTTTGTATGTTGACTAAGGCGCATTTTTCTATTCCAAACTCCATCCTGATGTCCCCAGATACAATCCTTACAGTCTGGATTAGGGTATCTATTTCCTTGATGCTCTTACCATTCAGCTTGATGTCGTCCATGAACATCAGATGGTTGATTCTGTTGCCTCTTTTCTTTAGTTGGTACCCGGCATCCATCTTCTGTAGTACTTTTGTCATGGGAATCATGGCTACTACGAAGAGTAGTGGGGACAGTGAGTCGCCTTGGAAGATCCCTCTGCTGATATTAACCTCTGCTAGTCTTATTCCAGAGCTTGTAAGTATTGTATTCCAGTTGCGCATTGTATTTTTTAGGAAGCTGATGGTGTTTTCCTCTGCTCCATATATTTTCAGGTATTCTATTAGCCATGTGTGTGGTATCATGTCTAAGGCTTTCTTGTAGTCTATTATTATTATTATTATTATTATTATTTGGTAGATTAACCTTATTCACATGGATCGACCCGCCACATCGGCCATTAACTTAGTGTAATAATAATAATAATAATAATAATAATAATAATAATAATAATAATAATAATAATAATAATAATAATATCGTCTTGGAAAGAGACCCTCTCTGAGTCAAACTTCGTTGAAGAAAATGGCACTCTGGCCCTAGCTACAACCCCTTTCGTTCATTTTGCTGTACTTCCTTTCATATTATCCTTCCATCTTCTTTCTTTCCAACCTCTCCTAACAATTGTATCATAGTGCAATTGCGAGGTTTTCCTCCTGTTCAGTCTTTAAATCCTTTTTAGTCTCGATTTCCCTTTTAGCGCTGAATGACATCATAGGCCCCAGCGCTTGGCAAATGGCCCAAATTTAATATTTTATTCATGAAATTTCATTGTGAATGGCGATGCCATACTGCTAGTTATCGAAAGTCGAGCATCCTTCATTCATTCATATGTTGACCTGTTTTTTTCATCATTATTCATTTCGGCATCCAGGCTTCCGGGTCTTCTCCATTTCTTCGGGAAATTTGAGCTCGAATTTCAAACGTCCAGACCCCTCCGTCGATGATCTCGGGAGATGGGATTTTTCTAGCTAGCTTCCGAGCAGTAAGGAAAAGCGTCCTCTTACGAAAAATGGGGTCGTTGAGAGAGAGAGAGAGAGAGAGAGAGATTCCTCCTCGATTATTATTTATTTACATTCTGTATCTTCTGGAACTTGAAATTCATGTCTGTGTGTGTTGAGAAATGTTAAAGATGTGCTCTGGTGTCTTTTGATCGCGCATTGAAGAAATTGAATTCCTTCCTAATTTTCTGTTTACTCCATTCGTTGAAATAGGGTAGCTTGCATTTTATTTCATAATTTTCTGTTTACTGCATTCATTGCAATAGAGTAGCTTGCATTTTATTTCATAATTTTCTGTTTATTCACATAAAAAGCATTAATTTATAAAATAAGCATGTATATTTTTAAGCACTTGTTCCCCATTAACATTTTTTGTCGTTTGTAAGGTATTATTGTGTATGACGAAAAATACCTGAGATTATATCCGTAGTATTTAGCTTTGATTCCTTCTTTTGCGGAGTCGGAAAAGTCAACAGTTCTAAGAGTTAAAGACTGGTGGTTTATAACAGAGAGAGAGAGAGAGAGAGAGAGAGAGAGAGAGAGAGAGAGAGAGAGAGAGAGAGAGAAGGCACGTCATATTAAGTCTCACTCATTTCGGCCTCTTGGTATTATTACGATAGGTCAGATTAGGTTAGCTTATGGTAACGTGTTCAAGTTAGGTTAAAGGAGATATTACTTGAGTACATGATAAACTCAACACTCAGGTGAACATGTAATGGATGTTGAGAAACATTTCATTTTGTGACTGATTATTTTCTTTTCTTTTCAGGTGAGTAGATGGGGTCGACTGCGACCGTTATAAGTAAGCCTGTTGACGGTGTTAAAATTTGTAAGTAATCTTTTAAGTTCCATTTTCTAGGGGGCTTAAGTTTATTGATTTATTTTTTTTTGTCTGTATACTTAACGAAAAGAGAAACTTTGTGGTTGGTGGAAAAAAACTATCGTATCAGTTGCTTATTAACTTTCAGCACACCTTAGGATTTGGTGTGTGTGAGTGTGTGGGTGCGTGTGTGTGTGTCTTTGTGGGTGTGAAAGTGTTAATGGGTCACCATGAGGCCCGAGGGTCTATTAGCTCGATTGATCGAGTGTGGCTTTTGGGATGGAGGTGGATTATATCAGCGAATTCCTCAGGTCATGTCTATTGATGTTTAGTATGCTAAAGGAAAAAAAATAATTTCCAAAGGAACAAGGCGTGGTCCGACCTCCATCTTTCTCGGGACGTGTGCAAGATTTTCCTTTCACCCATAAGTTGTACACATTATATTCCTAACTTAACGTAAATTAAAACGTGCTCAAATTTATGGTCAAATAGAACCTTGTTTTACCAACGAAAATTAAGATAAATATGCTGTGTTGTATCCGAAATCATTTTTCTATACTGTTTAACATGCACGTATTTATTTTTTTACTTTTTTATTTAAATAAACAAAATCATAAATATCTTATCCTAAAAGTCCTGTATCTTTAGCTTAGCGCGAAACACCTTTTTCAGATTTTAAGGCTCTACCATAGACCTAATTTAGTAACCCTCCCCCCCCCCCCCCCCTCCCCCCCCCCCCCAGCAACAACCACAACAGCAAAGCAGTTTGTAGGCTTACTCCCCGAGTTAGTGAAAATATAATTCCATATGCTTTTATTTAGATTTTAGGCTCTCGTGGGTGTTTTAATTCACTTTTCTCTGCCTTTAGGAATATCTTTTGTAGACGTTCTCATATTATTAAAGTTCAAAAGAGACAATGACGACGCTGTGGGAGAGACTTATTGATGAGAGAATAAACCTAAAAAAAAAATGATAATAAAAATGGGCTGATTAATACGATTAGCTTCAAAGACTTCTGTTGTTCCTGTTCCCAGGGATATTTCATGTAGGAGGCGAGTAACGGGATTAAATTAACAAAAATTTCAGTTCTGCAAAGAGTTAGTGTCAGATAATGTGGAAGTTACTTGGGACATTTTTGTCACGTTCGTTTAAAAAGATTAAAACAGTCCCCTCTGAGTTTAAGCGAAGATGCAACGCATTTTTACCCTAGACTAATTCTTTTACTTACATTTTTATCTGTTTATTCACTAATTGGTCAATTTTTTTCTTTTCTAGTTGCTGATCTCTACTTTTTTGAATTTCCTATTACTTTCTGTGACTTCTTTTAAATGACCACCATATTCTTTGGAAGTCAGTAGCCCCTGTGCGGTTGTTCTATAAGAATAGATTTCATTTTCTGAATAATAATAATAATAATAATAATAATAATAATAATAATAATAATAACTAAAAAATCCTCATAGTAACACGAGTCTTCAAATGGAGAAACAAATCCACAGTTATGTAAATGTACATATATTGAATTTAAATATTTAAATATATGTACATTTACATAACTGTGGATTTGTTTCTCTAATAGTAACAATATCATCATGGAGAAATAAATCCACAGTTATTTATCAGCATAAATATATTTAAAAACAAAGTTAAACTTTCAAGAATCTGTACGATTCCCCCTTTCAGTCGCACGAACTCTCGAAAGTTCTGTTTAGCTGTATTTTCAAGTATATTTGCACAGATACAAAGCCGTGGATTTGTCTCTCAGAAAAAGTGATGACATGAATCCGGTTCGGCTGGACTCTCTCGGTTCTTTCTCGAGAAACATCGTCCCCCCGGCCCCCGGTTGGGGTGGGGGGTTTGTACCATCAGTGGACCTCAAGGATCTTTGGAGCGTCCCTTCGGCCCCTAGCTGCAGCCCCTTTCATTCCTTTTACTGTACCTCCGTTTATGTTCTCTTTCTTCGTTCATACTTTCCACCCTCTCCTAACGATTATTTCATTGTGCAACTGCGAGGCTTTTCCTCCTGTTACACCTTTCAAACCTTTCTACTATCATTTTTCCTTTCAGCGCTGAATGACCTCAAATGTCCCAGTGCATAGGCTTTGACCTAAATTACGTATTCCATTCCAACGCCCTCCCCCTGGCTGTATGCTGATGCAGGGAGACTGTCACATCTTAAAAGCGAAGAATGGACGGATCGAGAGGATTGTCATAACCGTATGATGGCGGTGCAATGGCAGTTTTATGCCACCCTTGTCTTTTCTGAGCACCCAGAAATTGGCTCCTTGCTGCACAGTTTGCACGCGGCTCGGGAGGACCCTGGACAAGGCTTTGGACCATCCTGGACGATTGATGCCTGTGTGCCTCAAGGCTGGAGCGGAATGGTCTCCTCCTCATTTTATTACAAAATGATGTCTTTTTTAAGTTGATGTCAATGGTGGCCTTGATACCTGGGATGTATAGAGTCGATTTCATTTGTGCTAAAGGGTTTTCTGTTTGTGTGATTTATGTAAATTAGATTTCTTTATTGTTTAAAGTTTTTGCCTACAGGTTTTTTTTATGTCAAGCGTGGCCTTGTTACCTGGAAATTTAGATTTCATTATTGACAAAGGTAGTTTTTTAAATAATTTTTCTTAGTTTTTTATTTAAATGATGGCTTTGTTATTTGGGAATGTAAGGTAGATTGCATTATTGTTAACGGATTTTAAGTATACGTTTATGATTTTATGTTTCTATTTTTATATTAACGACGTGATAATTGAACGTTTCTCGGAGAAGGTTATTGGAGGGGAAAGACATCTGTTTCATTATTGTATGAAAAATTATGTTAATATGTTGCAACTTGAAATACTAATTTCTATCATATATTTATCGTAAATCGCAGAGAACGTTGTTAGGTCATTTATTGATCAGCTGCTAAATTACTCAGTTTTGATGTGGTGGAAGACATTAATTTTGACGTGAAGAAAATGTTTATGGTAGACGGTAAAACGATATTATATATATATATTATATTATATGTGTGTGTGTGTGTGTGTGTATATATATATATATATATATATATATATATATATATATATATATATATATATATATATATATATATATATATATATATATATATATATATCAAGTACTTGATATATTCCTTAGCTTTAAACCAGTGTTATAATGGGCCTTTTGTACTTGAGACGCATCCTGTTTTAACAGAAAAATTTATTTACACACACATATGTATATATATATATATATATATATATATATATATATATATATAGATATATAATATTATTATATATATTATATTATCAAAATTTCTATATATTATTTTAAATATAATATTATTCCTAATTTATTATAATATATGTAGTTATAAATTTTGGGTTCTTTTAACTAATTATTAATTGAACTACTGGCTCGAGAGGCGAATCTGTACTTGGGCGTCAAAGGAAACTATTTATCCATTAATGAAGAGAACAGGACTGAAATGAGAGATGGTTTACCCCCATTCAAAAGTAACTCTCCTCAAGGAATCCTTATTTTTATGGACATGCATCCAAAGGAAGACTTTTACATTTCGAATGTCTAAGATACGGCATTTCTTGCTTCTTGTGGAAGTTTCAGAATTACAGACAGTTCGTGTTCGCTTCGCTCACGGCAATAAAATGGTAGAAAGTGTGTGATGTTGAACGTTTAATGTGTCGCATGATCCAATTCGCCATCATGAAATAGTTTTTGGTCGTGCCTGTCACGTGATGCAACTTAATTATGCATGCTCAATATTCGGATGGTGATGCATCTCTCTCTCTCTCTCTCTCTCTCTCTCTCTCTCTGTGTGTGTGTGTGTGTGTGTGTGTGTGGGGTGTGTGGACAGGCACCAGTATTGTTGTGTAGTTTGTTATGTGCTCCATTCCCTTTAGTTTGTTCTCTAATGTTTATTATGAATGTTTTACATTTTTATATAATATCAATATTAGTAGGCTTTCAATGCTTTGATGCGTAACAAGTTTTGTAGTATTTATTTGTATTTTTCCTTTTTAAAATGCGTTTAGTTTAAGACGTGGCAGCCATTTGTCTCCTACAAACTCAGACCAGTTTTTAGCAATGGATGTCTTGTGCATAGTTGTTGTTTTGTTGGTATTATTATTATTATTATTACTATTATTAAAAACAGTTGCTGTTTTTTAACGGTATTTGGTTTAGAGTATTGTGGATTTTAATTTGTCTTTGTCTGTCCGTCCGCACTTTTTCTGTCTGCCCTCAGATCTTAAAAACTACTGAGGTTCGAGGGCTTCAAATTGGTATTCTGATGATCTACCCTCCAATCATCAAACATACCTAACTGCAGCCCTCTATCCTCAGTAGTTTTTAATTTATTTAAGATTAAAGTTAGCCATAATCTGCTGCTGGCAACAATATAGGCCAGGCCACAATCGGGCCGTGGTTAACGTTTCGTGGGCCGCGGCTCATACAGCATTATACAGAGACCACCAAAAGATTGATCTGTTTCCGATGGCATTGATTACACGCTGGAGAGAGAGAGAGAGAGAGAGAGAGAGAGAGAGAGAGAGAGAGAGAGTCTCTTCATGAGGAATCAAGAATCATATATGATTTTAGAGAGAGAGAGAGAGAGAGAGAGAGAGAGGAGAGAGAGACCTTACCTTACAGACCTTACATCTTGTTCGGGTTGCCCCAGGTCCCTCAGTGTGAGGCACCTCTAATGTCTACCAGAGAGTTGCTAGTACATCTTCCGGTATATTTTGCATCTTCCAATCTTGGATGGTCTGGGATGCAGTTTAGATATTTGTCGAGCTTATTCTTAAACACATCTACGCTCACTCCTGATATATTCCTAGATGAGCTGGCCAACGCATGAATAGACCGCTGCATTATCGATGCTGGTGCGTAGTGGATTAATGTCCTGTGTGCTTTCCTTATTTTTCCTGGTATAGTTTTGGGCACTATTAATCTACCTCTGCTTGCTCTTTCTGATATTTTTAGTTCCATGATATTTTCTGCTATTCCTTCTATCTGTTTCCATGCCTGAATTATCATGTAGCGTTCTCTTTCTCTTTCTAGACTATATAATTTTAATGATTGTAGTCTTTCCCAGTAGTCTAGGTCCTTAACTTCTTCTATTCTAGCTGTAAAGGACCTTTGTACACTCTCTATTTGTGCAATATCCTTTTGATAGTGTGGGTACCATATCATATTGCAATATTCAAGTGGACTACGAACATATGTTTTATAAAGCATAATCATGTGTTCAGCTTTTCTTGTTTTTTGAAGTGCCTTAACAACATTCCCATTTTTGCTTTACATTTTGCCAACAGAGTTGCTATTTGATCATTGCATAACATGTTCCTATTCATCATCACACCAAGGTCTTTAACTGCTTCCTTATTTGTGATGGTCTCATTATTAGGTCCCTTATATGCATATAGCTTTCTTTCTCTGTCTCCATAATTTATTGATTCAAATTTATCAGAGTTAAATACCATCCTATTTACCTCTGCCCAATCATATACTTTGTTAAGGTCTCTTTGTAGAGCGTTTCCTATCTTCATCACAAGTAATTTCTCTACTTATTCTTGTGTCATCTGCGAAACTACTACATACCGAATCCTTAACATTATTGTCTATGTCTTCAATCATAATAACAAACAGTATTGCAGCTAACACCGTACCTTGCGGCACACCGGATATTACCTTGGCTTCATCCGATTTCTCGTCGTTTGCAATAACTATCTGTTTTCTGTTGTGTAAAAATTCTTTTAACCATCTTCCTACTTTATCCACGAATATTGTGTTTTCTAATTTTCTTCGCTAATATATTATGGTCTACTTTATCAAAAGCTTTTGCAAAGTCTAAATAAACCACATCTGTTTTCATTTCCGCTTTTCATATTTTGAATATGTTCTCACGGTGGACTAACAGTTGGGTTTGTGTACTTTTTCCGGGTACGAAACCATGTTGTCCTTTATTAAACAAATTATTTTTTATTAAATGTTTCATAATATTTTTCTTCATTACCCTTTCATACACTTTCATAATATGTGATGTTAGACTCACAGGCCTATAATTTACTTGCCTCTAGTCTTGATCCACTTTTGAAAGTAGGGGTAATATATGCTAATTTGTGCTCATCATAAATCTTGCCTGTATCTACACTTTGTCTTAATAATATTGCAAGTGGCTTTGCGATAGAATGAACTACTTTCTTTAACAAAATAGCAGGAATTCCATCAGGCCCTGCAGCAGCTCCATTTTAATTTCATTAATAGCCTGCACAATATCAGCTTCATTAATATCTATGTCAGCTAAATATTCACTATTTTCATCCCTTACTTCTATATCATTATCTTCATTATCTATTCTAGGGGTGAATTCTCTCTTATATCGTTCTGCCAGTATGTTGCAAATTTCCTTTTTTTCATTCGTTAATCTCCCTTCAATTCTCAGAGGGCCTATTTCTATTCTTCTTTTATTCATCTTCTTCGCATATGAGTATAATAGTTTGGGGTTTTGCTTGATATTTAATAGGGTTTTTTCTTCCAAGTCCCGTTTTTCATTTTCTTTTGATTGTATAATCTTTTGTTCTGCATTTTCTATCTTATTTTTAGTTCTATACACTTTCCATGCATTTTTTTCTTTTGCAAGACCTTTTTTGTCCACTTTCTGATTTTCTGGAACAAGATCCTTCTGTCTCTTGGTATGCATGAATGATGTTTACTTTTCTTCTTCGGTATATATTTTTCCACTATTTTCTCCAATATTTTATATAATATCTCCGTATTTACCCTTATGTCATCACTTACGAAAATGTTATCCCAATCTTTGTTTAATTCTTCATTAATTTCTGACCATTTTATATTTTTACTGTAGAAGTTGTATTTTCCATATCCTTCCCACTTTTTCATTTCTTGCTTATCTCTATTTTCACTTGCTTTGGAAGATGAACTGTTAATTCTATGACATTATGGTCTGAAATACTCGCATTATAAAATATTCTTTCTTTAATAATTCATCTCGTTCACAAATACTAGTCTAAAGTATTTTCCTTTCTTGTTGGCAGGTGATTTATTTGTTGAATGTTGTATTCTAGTAGCATATCTAATAGCTTTTCAAATTGCCTCTTATCTTCTGCACTACTATTACTCTCTTTTTTATATGTATAAGTACAACCACAATCTCCTATTCGTTCTTTCCATTCTGCGAAAGGAAAGTTGAAGTCACCAGATAGGAGAATAGTCCAGTCCTTGTGATTTCTACATATATCATCCAATTTTTC
Organism: Macrobrachium nipponense; assembly: GCF_015104395.2. Lineage (NCBI taxonomy): Eukaryota > Metazoa > Arthropoda > Malacostraca > Decapoda > Palaemonidae > Macrobrachium > Macrobrachium nipponense. Next base: position 83,774,510 of record NC_061107.1, on the reverse strand, counting down.
AATTATTAAGTCAAACTCTTTAGTATTAGGAGGTCTATATATTACTATGTTCATCAATTTTTCAGATTCAAATTCTACCGCTATTAGTTCACATTCTGAGTTACTATATTTTCTCATATATTTTTCCTTGTTTTTTGTCTTTCCCATATATGCGGTTCCCCTTGATTCCTATTTTTTTCTATCTGATCTATAAGTTTGGAAAACCCCTTTATTTGATCATCATTCCCAGTCTCTTGGGAATACCAGGTTTCACTTATATTCATTATATCTATTTTCTTTTCATTTTGGGTTAGTTCTTCTAAGTACTCTATTTTTCTTTTTGAGTTACTCGTAACTAATCCCTGCGCATTCATCACTATGATGGTTTGCGTGTTTTCTCCTTCATTTAATACTGGTAGTAATAAGGATTTTCCCATGTCTTTCCTGTTCTGGTATGTTGTTCTTTTTTTTATTTCCAGAAATTCTGACATTAAAAAATCCAACTTTTTTTTCCATAATATTTGATCTTCCTTCATCATAATTATTCATTTTGTTGTCTGAATCTGCAATTTTCTCCGTTTCTGCAATATCCTCTTGCATAATAAATACAGTTATTATCTCTTGAGTAGAATTTCGGAGCTGATGCTTTGAAATTTTTTGCTGACACCTCTGCATATCTCATTGGTGGTTTGCTTTTCTCTTTTACCTGATATTCTTGATTTCTCTCTTTATTTTGTTCTTTCTTATTTTGGATTTTATTACTTGGTTGGTTATTTATTTGATTATGATTCATGGCTACAGGGTGCATATATTTGCATTTTTTGTCGAACTTACATCCTTTTCCTTCTTTTAGGTTTTTACATATTTTTGGATGCAGATCTCTGCAATCATCCCCATATCCATCTAAGTATGCACATTTACCATATATTTCATAGTTGTGACATATCTTAGGATGTTTGTAGTAACATCTTTCTCCAAATCTGCAATTCCCTCTTTTCAAAAGGTTGCAGATTTTGTCTTTCTTGTCTATTTTTTCCTCTTTCCCGTCATTGTATAGATCTGGGTAGAGCCTCTTCGGGATTTGCTTTTCTGTTGTCATATCGTAATTTATTTCTTCTAGGTATGCTGCTTTTATTGGCCTCATATGTAGTATCAATGAGTATCTCTGCATCCATACTTTTTATCTTGTTCTTTGTTTTTCCTTATTTTTTTCTGTTCATTTCATTTTTGTTTACTTCTCTTCCGTTTTCCTCTTCTTCTTTTTCTTCTTCTTCTTCCTCTTCCTCTTCTTCTTCATCCTCAACTATTTGTACATTCAATCTTGATTTAATAACATTGTCTATCCATGATAGACATGTTGAACAAAAAATTCTTGTATCTTTTCTCATGAGGAGTCAAGAATCATCTATAATTTTAGAGAGAGAGAGAGAGAGAGAGAGAGAGTTGGGGGGTTATGGGGGGTTATGGGGGGATGGGGTTGATTTTGTCCTTCGAAATACACGAGACCTGCCTGAGAGATCTACGAATTGCCCTGATGGTTGCAGTAGCTGTCTCTCTCCTCGTGTTCCATGCTTCCTCTTCCCTTCCGTTTGAGGTCTGGGAGACGAAGGAATCCGGATTGGGGGAAGAGGAGAAGGAGGAGATTGAGAAATTGCCTTGCTAGGGAGGGAAGCGGGAATTAGTATTCATGAGTTTGTAGCTTTCGAAGGAGCGCAAAAGGACCTTTCGGAGGCCATCGCTGACTCGCTAGGAATCGGGCGGTCATATAGCTCTTTTCTCTCTCTCTCTCTCTCTCTCTCTCTCTCTCTCTCTCTCTCTCTCTCTCTTGGTGATCATTGTTTTTAGTTTTTTCCGGGATATTAATATTTAAACATTCATATTTATATACATACAGTATATACACATACACATAAGGCCCCCTCCCCCATAAACACCTGTCATTCAATTGTATACAATTCCTGTGATTTATTTAAGGTAGCGTATGACGCAATATCTTCGACTTGGCTACTTTTTCTCTTTACTTTTTTTCTTTTTTTCTTTTCTGTCACTGCAATCTGGCCTTTCATCCTTCATTTTTCATATATATATTTTTTTTTTTCTTTTTACGGAGCCCGAAAGAAAAGTACCTGTGTTTATTTAACTTGAAGTTTTATAGGAGGAAGAGAGGGGCGAAAGGCAGGCAGACGCCCCCACCCCCCGCCCGCCCGCCCCCACGCCCCCACCGCTGGCCCCCCCCCCCTCCCCCTAATTTTTTTTTTTTTTCGTCTGATCTTTGGTGATGGTTCATCTTGGTTCCAACTTTACTTATAGCAATTGTTTATATTTTTGCGGGATCAATAACCTGAAACTTGTGTACAGAAGTACACATAAACAAAACACTGTGTGATTTTATTGACGTTGGGACTTTTGCCAGTGTTATAAGATTTCGTATACCAGCTTTAATCTTTTAGATGTCTCATTCCATATGGTTAGGTGCTTTCGTCATTCGTTTTTGTTTCATCGGACTTCGCTACCTCTCCCACTTCCTTATTTCCTGCCTTGAGTGATTTGATTTATGAGACATAGGCTCTGGAGCATCGTTGCCAATTTAGTGGAGCTTCACACATACGCCGATCCCTTTACAAACTGTTTCCATGAATATTAATTGTCATAGTAATGCACCAATGATCAAATTGATCTGATATTTATGTATATATACTACAAATAGACACGCTAATTGCACTTATTTCCACGGTTTTGTGTAAGTCTTATACCCAGTTTGGAGGGTAAACACATAGTAGGCTACCAATTGGCAATAGTGCTATGGAGTGGCGGGACGGTTAGACTTAACACAATATACAAGTGTGGGCAAATGCCAAGCGCTGGGATGTACGAGGTCATTCAAAGCTGAAACGGAAGCTGATACTAACAAGGTGGTCTAAAAGGTGTAATAGGAGGAAAACCTCGCAGTTACACTATTAACCAACTGTTACGAGAGGCGATTCAATGGCGTGATCGGTATGGTCTTGGCCTGCCACCTCGGTGGGCACGAGTTCGATTCTCGGGCATTCCGTTGAGGGGTTAGAGATGTGTCTTTCTGGTGATAGAAGTCACTCTCGACGTGGTTCGGAAGTCACGTAAAGCCGTTGGTCCCGTTGCTGAATAACCACTGGTTCCATGCAACGTAAAAACACCATATAAACAAACAACTGTTAGCAGAGGGTGGGAGGCAAGATAGATGAAAGATGAAGAAAGATAATATGAACGGAGGTACAGTAAAAGGAAGGAGGCTAAAACGTGGTCGAAGCTAGGGACAAAAGAACGCTGCAAATAGCCTTAAGAGATTTCTATAGTACAACGCGTGAGGTGCATTGATGGCAATACCCACTGCTGCAACTTCCCGATATTAGTCCGCTGGTATATTGGTTAGTGTCGTGGTATGCCACTCAGATGTCGCGGTTTCGAGTCTCCCCCTAGGGCGACGAAAAGTCACTGCCTCTGGACCATGATCAGTCACCGCTGCAGGGTGGGGTCTGCGGTTGGAGGTTGAAACCAACATTCTTTGGAAGCTTCAATTTCCAGTCGTTAGCCCCTGTGTGCTTGTTCCATGTGAGCAGGTTTCATCCACTGAAATAATAATAATAATAATAATAATAATAATAATAATAATAATAATAATAACAATAATATATGAAGGCAGGAGACCCTCTCTCAAAAATGTTTTGTTATATATATATATATATATATATATATATATATATATATATATATATATATATATATATATATAATCAATTCCACTGATGCTGCATCCTCTTTAACAAAATAATAATAATAATGATAATAATAATAATAATAATAATAATATAATAATAATAATCTTATTAACTAAAAAGAATGGCAGAGGTTAACTTAATTTATCTTATAAAGCAAAGGTAGAGAATCGCAGAGGATTTTTTTTTAATCCAGACGGCCTCGTCATCATCATCATTATCATCAGATGGAGATTCCAGATCCACCATTCCGATGAAAGGGTTGTCGATGATGTTGCAATAAGCGCTGATCCTGTAACTTTGCAATGAAAACGTGAGTGAAGGCTGTCTTCAGAGATCTGGAGGGGGGGGGGGGGTGTGGCGGGGGCCTCCTCTGCCTGACAAGTTGCGTCTTTGAGAAGAAGATATGCCAATGTGAAGTTGGGAGTCGAAGATGACATCCGTTGAAGTGTAATGAAAGTTGAATTTCATTTTTACAAGTCTTGATCGTCTTAATTCCAAAGTACTCCTCTATGAGAGTAGGTATATATATATATATATATATATATATGATATATACTATATATATATATATATATATATATATATATATATATATATACATATATATATATATATATATATATATATATATATATATATATGAATAACTTGATCACGAGGTATATAAAACGTGATGCTATGTATAAATAAAGGTTTTTTGCCACGAAGGAAAAAATGAAAAAGCGAGATAGCCAAGTACTTTCGGTCCTGTTCGGACCCTTGACTGAGGCAAACTGATTTTACAGAGGACAACATAGTCAAAAGAAGGCTTAATATCCAAACTGACACTACAAGATTAGCATTAATGGCGATTTCACTCTACAGAAAGGAGGAAACACCTGAGGGTAGCCACACCTTGGGGGACACACGCAGTAAACAAGTTATTCTTCCAGAAAACAGTACATTTTGAAAAAACACGGAAGCATATACAATTTAATATAATGAAATTTACACAAATTTTCCCAAAAAATTATTAATAATGAAAAGACGAAAGAAAATATAAATATATATAATCGAGCAAGAGAAAGAGGGAAGAGAGAGAGAGAGAGAGAGAGAGAGAGAGAGAGAGAGAGAGATAGAGAATAACTATATACATGTGGGACTGATTTATTAGTAGTTCATTTATTTTAAGGTCCTTCATAAACATCTTACAGATATATGGGTCCAAATGGTACATTCCCAGACTAAGATTTAGGTTGTTTTTATTAGTGATTTGTATAAACCGATTCCAGTAAATTTCTTGAAACATAATAATTAGATCTAGCAATTACCGAGGTATCACCCCAATTAATACAATTAGATTTTTCACTCAGATGGATAAACAGTGCATTTGAAGTCTGGGCTGTTCTAAATTGAATACATATGCTGCTTAATACGTACACAAATTTTTACTTGACTGACCATGGTGTCCATAAAGTCCCAGTACCATTACAAGTATTTATCCTCTGAATGGTACTGGGACTTTATGGACACCATGTAATGTATGTATGTATGTAATATACGTATTGTGTGTGCGCGCGCACGCATGTATTTATACGTTTATTCTCAATGTACAGAGAACATAGAGTAAGATGTTCCACCTTTAACCCCTAGAGATTATGAATTTTGTTCCACCCGAATGACTGTGGGCTGCTCTCTCTCTCTCTCTCTCTCTCTCTCTCTCTCTCTCTCTCTCTCTCTCTCTCCCTCCAAAAAAATAGATCCCTTTAATGGAGAAACCCGTGACTTCAGTTAGTCGAATGTCATACAAGAAGTGTGATCTGAATGTCAATGAGCCTATCAGTTGGTGGGGTCATTTACATGTGTATTGGATTTAGTAACACTTCGTGTTTCCTTCGACGCGACTACTGCTACAAGAAAGATGACTGAGAGGTAACTAATAATAGACTTTCTGAGTCAAATATTTGATCGATGAAGTCATGTGGCGTCCCGATAGTTTTAAAGTCTGCATCAGCTTCGTTAAGATATTGGAACTGAGACCTCATTTTTCAGTTAATCTTTTAAGGTATATTTTACATATGAAAGAAACTAAGATAGTTTGAGTATTTACTGTTAGAATAAACTTTTTTGTGGTAGAAATAGCGTACTTGCTTAGTCATGCAAGAACCGTCTTACGGCTAAAATAGTTTGAACATTCAATCATCAAAGGAACTGTCTGAAAGTTCTACTCATGACAGAAAGTAAGATAGTTTGACTATTTGCTATTGAAATTAACCTTTTTTTGGTTCTATGGTAGAAATAGCTTACCGATTTACTCATGCAAGAGACTGTCTTATGGCTAAAATAGTTTGAACATTCAATCATCAAAGGAACCGTCTGATATTCTTAGTCATGACAGAAAATAAGATAGTAATTTGACTATTTACTCATGAAGTGAACCTTTTTTATGGTAGAAATGGCTTACTTTTTATTATTGAAATTAACATTTTGTTATGGTAGGAATAACTTACCTTTTACTATTGAAATTAACCTTTTTATGGTAGGAATAGCTTACTATTTACTATTGAAATTAATCTTTTTATGGTAGGAATAGCTTACTATTTAATATTGAAATTAACCTTTTTATGGTAGGAATAGCTTCCTTTTTACTATTAAAATGAACCTTTTTATTGTAGAAATAGCTTACTTTTTACTATTGGAATGAACCTTTTTATTGTAGAAATAGCTTACTTTTTACTATTGGAATGAACCTTTTTATGGTAGAAATAGCTTACATTTTACTATTGAAATAAAGCTTTTTATGGTAAGAATAGCTTACTATTTACTATTGAAATGAACCTTCTTATGGTAGAAAAAGCTTACTTTTTACTATTGAAATTAAACTTTTTATGGTCGGAATAGCTTCCTATTTACTCACGCAAGGAATTGCCTTTTAGCTTAAATAGTTTTGACTATCCGAACACGAAAGGGGACCCCTTGAATGGGCATTGGCTCTCACGACGGGCCGGCTCTCAGCGGCCGAGTAATGACGACGTGGGCCAAGGGATTTTCTGAATAATGGACCTTTGAGAAGAGCAGAGGTCTGAGAGCTGTCAGTGGGCTGTCACGTACTCTGAAAGGGTTATCGTTGCTCTGGCGTTGTGGCTCGTAAACCCCTGACCTGGAACAGGAGGTGAAGAAAGGGGATTGAACACGGGTATTTGAATTAAGCAATCAGAGGATTTACGTTGCACTCTCTCTCTCTCTCTCTTCTCTCTCTCTCTCTCTCTCTCTCTCTCTCTCAGTTTAAAACCGATTGTAGACAAGTTTTATTTTACGTATCGGAATTTGAATGAACCAATCGGAGGATTGACGTTGTTCACGGAGTCTCTCTCTCTCTCTCTCTCTCTCTCTCTCTCTCTCTCTCTCTCTCTCTCTCCGGAATGTATTGATGGTTGTAATTGATTTGTATGATGAGTATTGTAGACATTATGAATATAAATTTCTGTTACTGGTCACAGGAGAGAGAGAGAGAGAGAGAGAGAGAGAGAGAGAGAGGAGAGAGAGAGAGAGAGAGAGAGTTTATTTACATGTTAGACTTTTTTATTAGTTTGTTCTTTCATATCATTTCTCATTTTTTTTTCTAAAGAGGGTAGGGGGTGGGGAGGGGCAGAATTTTGAGACTGCATACGTGTCTGTTCGTACCTTAGAGGAGAGAGAGAGAGAGAGAGAGAGAGAGAGAGAGAGAGAGAGAGGAAACTTCTCTCCCGGATCATTTTTGAAATGTTTCCCTATGCATCCTCTCTCCAACAAGGACGATATTGGAGTCTGCTCCTTTGTAAAAAAAAAAAAAAAAAAAAGGGATTTGTTCTGGATATTTACTAGTCGTCGTCGTCGTCGTCGTCGTCCTCCTCCTCCTCCTCCTCCTCCTCCGCCTCCTCCCTCCTCCCTCCTCCTCCTCCTCCCCTTATCATTCCGATCCCTGCTTCGTTTTTATGAACACTTTAGTGGGTTTGCTTGGGAAGTTTCCGGCCTTCCCTCACAAAATGATGTTGTTCTCGCCCGTTTTACTCTGTTGCAGGTTTCGCTAGACCTTTTTTTGGTTATTGTTTTTCTTTCTTTTTTTATTTAAGAGTGTAATTACGGTTTAGATCGCAAACGGTGGAAGTTACTGCATTAATGGAAATCATTATGGTTGAGAGATTCCAATCGTATTTTCTTTCGTTATGAAATGCTCAGTATGACAGAGTTGTGGCAAATCTAGTTCCTCTTTTGACGAGTGGGTTACGTGCTCGCCTACCGAATCGGTAGTCGCGAGTTCGATTCCCCGCTCTGCCAAAGTAGAATCAGAGGAATTTCATTTCTCGATATAATATGAAAAGTATCTAATCCTTCGGGCCGGCCCTAGGAGAGCTGTTAATCAGCTGAGTGGTCTGTTTAAACTAAGATATACTTAACAATTTTTTGTAGGCAAATCTTGTCAATAGTGATATTGCTCTGCGAATAACAATCATGATATTGTAATGATGATTATGATGATGAAGGAGATGATTTGAATGACCGTATTGAACGGCGGTCTCGCGGCTTCACACTATTGTCCTCTTGAAAATGATAGTGGTTAATGATGAGGCGTTTAAGCCTAGGCGGTGCTTTTAAGTCCATCATCTCTTTTGGGTTCCCTTGGAGGCTGGTAATTGTTGAATATCAAAATACTATCTCTAATTACAAATAACTCCTGGGCCCTTCGGATCGCTGAAGAATTAATACAATGGTCTCCCATGCTGATTACAACAGGCACCATGTCATCTTGTTAAACCTCTTGAGTCATCTACGAAATTGCTTACTGCCTTAAATTTGACATTATTATTTGTTTGTTATTAGTTTTTCAGATACAGATTAGTATTACAATTCCTATTTTCAATTACATTTCCTTATTACAATTCCTATTGAAGTGGGTGGCATTATTTGCCGAGACTATATTCTTCTTTAATTTAGTCTTTGAATCACTTTATTCTTACTTTTCTTTCTTCAGGCAAGCTTTTCAGGAATAAGGAAATATTATTGACGTTTGAAAACGGTTTTCGTCAATTTATAATTTAGTCCTGAAGACGTCGCCGAGGAAACGGTCCATCGACGATGATGATAAGTAAATGGTAAGAAACGTGAATCATTTGTCCTTATTCGCGAGAAAATTGCAGGATGAGAAGTCTAAATAAAAAAAAAATAGCCTCAGCAGATAATGACGTTGACTTCAATAGGAATTGCATAAGTGAGAAAATATGCCCAAATGGCGTATTGGTACTTAATTTCCTGCTTCTCCAGGTCTTAGCGAAGTGTCTGCAAATCAGCTTTTCACTGATACCTTATCGAGGCAGATTTTTAGCTAGATATGCTTGAATAGTTATTGTTGGTTAATGGAATGGAAAGTGAAATTTTGGATAAAGGCCAAGCGCGGGGACCTACGAGGCCATTCAGTGCTGTGAGGGAAATTGACAGTAAAATGGTTTTTAAGGCGTAACAGAAGGAAAATCTCCAGTTGCACTATGAGATAATTGCTAGGAGAGGGTGGAAAGCAAGATGGAAGAAAGAGAATGTGAACAAAGGTGCATTAAAATTATTGAAAAGGGCAGCAGGTAGGGACCGAAGGGACGCTGCGAAGAACCCTTAAGTAAGGCTTACAGTGAACACCGTGAGGTGCACTGGTGGCGCTACCTCCCTTCATGGTACTTAACGTTAAGTAATTCTATAGATTTAAATATTAGGTCAACCTTTTTGGAATATTTGTAATTTATGTACTCTGTACTAAAGCAAATGTAAATGAATGACTGCACAGCTCTTGAAGCTCATATAAGATTATTTTAAATAGCTGAATATATATTTGATATTTGTTTCAGATTATTTTTTTATTTATTTTTTTTTTATTTATTTATTTTTTTTTTAGCTGTTCGATTTAGTAACTGATAGATTATTTCATCAGATTTCTAGTTTTTCAAGTCGAAACACTTGTGTCCTATAACGAATACTTTTAATTAATGTAATTTGATCATGAATTAATCCGTTGCTGTCTTTTCGTAGCATATGTGTTTCTAAAAAATTTTAAAGGTATTATTTTGATGGTTTCCACATCGATACCTGAATTATATAACAATTAACAACGTTTGATTAATACTGTAACCATGTCTTTTGAGGGAATTTATTCAAAAGTCATGACTTCACAAGTTTACACTTTTACTTCGCTTATTTCTTATGGTTTAGAATCTTGTAGCACAGTCTCTCTCTCTCTCTCTCTCTCTCTCTTCTCTCTCTCTCTCTCTCTCTCTCTCTCTCTCTCGTAAGAAATGACAAAGTTTTTTATAGTTTTTTCATGTCGGATGTTTTAAGAATATAGGTCGTCATCCTTATTAGTACTCTTATGTCTTAAAAAAATATATAAATCGTAACTATTGCATCGATATCGGGGAGGTTCCAATACTGGTGTTGAAAGTAAAAGTTACGATTTATTTCGACATGTTGCCTTAGGCTGAACCAGGCTTTGGTAATGGTCAGTCAGAATGCTTATTGTATGATATTAACAGATGCCTCATAATACTATACTTCTCTTCTTCGGGGTTTGCTTTCATGAGAGAGAGAGAGAGAGAGAGAGAGAGAGAGAGTTGTTATTCATGGAGTGATGGATCTGATTCAAAATCTTCTTGACAAGTTTTAATAAGGTAGTAACTTTTGTACTACCCTCTCTCTCTCTCTCTCTCTGACCTAAGTAGGAAATTAGTTACCAGCTGTTGGGCGACTGTTGTGGGTGGAAGCTTGGGTGGAGAGAGAGAGAGCGAGAGAGAGAGAGGGAGAAGAGAGAGAGAGAGAGAGAGAGAGATAGTACAAAAGTTTTCATTGCTTAATCAAATCATATGTATGGGTCGGCCTCGACGAGGAAGCCGTTCATAAGATATCCTCTCTCTCTCTCTCTCTCTCTCGGGCACTGCCGCAGGTGGGCGGTCCTCCTTCAGAGCTTGGGACATCTTGAATAATAATTGGGAGCCCTAAGAGAGGGTTAATGGTCGAAGTTTTTAAAGGCTAAGGCAAAGAGTTTTGGTTTTATTTCTCGGGAGTTGAATCTCCGGGCATTGAGAAAGGACGAAAGTTGTTGGGGAAAGTATGTGGGAGAGGTGTTGGGGGGAAAGTATATGTGAGAGTTGTTGGGAAAGTATGTGGGAGGGTTGTTTGGCAAAAGTATGTGAGAGAGTTTTTGGGGGAAAGTATATGGGAGAGTTGTTGGGGAAAGTATGTGGGAGGGTTGTTTGGCAAAAGTATGAGAGAGTTTTTGGGGGAAAGTATATGTGAGAGTTGTTGGGGTAAGTAGTCATTAGGGAAAGTAGTCATTAGGGAAGAAAACTACTTTTAGGCTGGAAAGGATTTCATGTATCTTTGTACAGACTCGGAGACCGGTTTTTCATCGGACAGTTCCCCCCCCCCCCCCCTCTCTCTCTCTCTCTCTCTCTCTCTCTCTCTCTCTCTCTTCTCTTCTCTCTCGTGTGTGTGCATGTGTCCAGTAAGGTTTCATCAACAGGTCTGTGGAATATGTTTTTAGTAAAGATATGCATGCTGATCACCATATGTAGCCTAAGGTACTCACACACACACACACGGTTGTTTTTATTAGCATAAAAAAGTAAGAATATGATTACAGGCTAATTTAGATTGTGTTCGTTCAGTATTCATATCTCTTATTATTTTAGGTAATTTTGTAATATTTTATTATTATTATGTAATTACGTTTTTGTTTTTGCCTTTATTCCAAGAAAGTGAAAGTGCATTTGATAACTCGTAACCTGCCCCGCTGAGACCGGCCAGACATCATTATCTTCCTTCCATTTTTAAGATAATTTACGCAGCACTTTGTTATTTATTAAGTGATAACGATAGTCGAGATAACTTTCTATTCGTCTTGGCAAATAAATTCATCCCAGCGTTGATGACCATGGGGTCGTCGTGACGGCAATTTTGGTGTCAGGTCACATTGTTTTTGGTTGTAAGACGGACCTTTCTCCTCATACTGATGCTCGGTCCATATTTATCTCCCAGTAGTTTAGCGAGGGTCGATTTCAGGAGACCACCACCTTCGTGTCTGAGTGACCTCAATTCTTTCCATTCGTTTTCACAAATTCTTCCTCTCGGAATGTTAAGCACTTAGGGATGCTGATGATATTTGGAGTCTGTTACGACGACCTTGGGTGTATTCTCTCTCTCTCTCTCTCTCTCTCTCTCTCTTATTTTCTTACGATGCTGGAACGGGCTGAAGTTGGCTCTTAGCTAAACCTCCACGGTTCGTAAAACTTTTATTATGTAATGTCAGAAAGTTTATGAGAGAGAGAGAGAGAGAGAGAGAGAGAGAGAGAGAGAGAGAGAGAGAGAGAATATGACTGGTTGCAGAAAATGAGAATGTGACAGGTTGCTAGATGACATCACTTTTACGGATATGTGGTCGAGGATGATAGCGATTGTGTTTGTGTATGTTTGTGCAATGGACCTTTTTTTTGTCGAATTGTATGCGAGTATGCTTGTGTTTTTTTGCTTGTATGTGTGTGGCAATGTTAAGACATTTTACCGAGAGCAAGAAAATGTTGATAAATTTTTGCCGAGTACCTTAGGCAACGTACGTGACTCGATAGGTGGGTTGGATTACTGGGCCTTGTATAGTGAGTTCAATGATTGTATTCTTTCCAAAGAATATAATAGTTTTATCGTGTGACTTCCTCTTTGACATTGTCGTATTGCTGATATGCTTGAAGTAGAATAGTATTCTTCTCAATGCTCCAATGGATCTCTTACATGGCGGAGCAAGAAGTGAAGTGATAATGGTGTCTGAATAACTGTTATCTAGTAGGGAAACCATTTCGTGGGGAATGTAAGCTTCCTAAAACCAGTGATTTGATAGATTCGAGTTGGGCAAGAAAGTGCCGTGCCCTCCGGGACTTGAGATGGGGAAGTGGTGGGGCGGGGGTTGGGGGATAGAGAAGGGTAGATTTGACCGATGGTTTGAAAGTGGCCGAAGAGTGATTTGCGTGAATTGGTGAATTTAAAGTTGCAATATTTATTTGCACAGACATTACCTGCCTGGCTTGTAATCTATACTAGAGGTTGTAAGGTTTTCCTCTGACACTAGCAAACTGTTCCCCTTAGGGGGTTAGTGCCGTCAGTGCACCTCATTCGGTGGTATGTAGGCATTACTTAAGGTTTTTTGCAGCGTCCCCTCATCCCCTAGTTGCAACTACTTTCATTCCTTTTACTGTACCTCCGTTCATATTCTCTTTCTTCTATCATATTGTCTACCCTTTCCTAACAATTGTTTCATAGTGCAACTGCGAGGTTTTCCGTCTGTAACCATTCAAACCTTTTACTGTCAATTTCCGTTTCAGCGCTGAATGGCCTTAGTTGCCCACATTGCTTGGGATAATGCCAAAAAAATCAATATAAAAAAAACTAGCAAACTGTTTTTTAGTCTGACTGGGTTAACTTGAGGGAATGTTTTCAGTAGTAAACAAGAGGGAAAGTTTTCCAAATATCTTGGTAAACTAGAGGGAATGCTTTTCAAGTCTGACTGGGTAAACTAGAAGGAATGTTTTTCAAGTCTGATTTGATAAACTAAGGGAAACATTTTTCAGTCTTTCGTAAACTAGAGGCAATGTTTTCAAAGTTTGTCTTGATTAACTAGAGGGAATGTTTTCCAAGTTTGTCTTGGTAAACTAGGGTGAATGTTTTCTAAGTCTGACCGGGTAAACTATTGTTTTCAACCATGACTAGGTAAACTAACTAGAGGGAATATTTTTTAATGGTAATTCTTGGTAATAGAGTTCAAACAGAGTAGTATGATGCTGATTGATGAAAAATTTATTGATTTTAATGCCACCAAATTTTTGAGGAAGCCCAATCACACAGTATGAGATTTGAAACTTTATTCTGCTTACTATGTAAATACGCAGGCACCTAATCACGTTGTTCGTATTTTCGAAAATACGCAAAACCAAAGATTTTGGTGAACCGACTTTAGTCAAGAAATTGTTTGACAAGTCTAAGATTGAGAAATATATTATTAAGTAGAAAATATCAAGGGTCTAATTTCCAAGCTTATTTAATTTTTTTCTTATTTTCTTATTTTGCCACAGATGTCAGTGTCGGTACACTCTCTCTCTCTCTCTCTCTCTCTCTCTCTCTCTCTCTCTCTCTCTCTCTCTCTCTCTCTCTCTCTCTCAAGTTTTTGTGGAACTAGGTAAGAATACTGAATTTCGTATGTATTGTAATATCAGTATAATTTTCACCACTGTCAGAGCAATATATCTCTCTCTCTCTCTCTCTCTCTCTCTCTCTCTCTCTCTCTCTCAGCCTTATGTTTTTAAGGAACTATATAAAGAGTATTGATTTTTCTCTTGACATGAACAGATCTGAAAATGGAAATATCAGCGGGGTAAATAGAAGAGAGAGAGAGAGAGAGAGAGAGAGAGAGAGAGAGAGAGAGAGAGAGAGAGAGAGAGAGAGAGAGAGAGAGAGGATTCCTCGAAAATACGAAATTGTTTGTCAGAATGTTGTTTCCAATGATTGTCCCACTTTAGAGAGAGAGAGAGAGAGAGAGAGAGAGAGAGAGAAGAATACTTCTTTTAACAAGTAATTCTGCTAAATATTTTTTTACCTACATTAAAGGATTTTTATCAGCCATGGAGAGAGATTCCTGAGGAAAATACAAAATTTGGCTTTAAATCGCATAAGTTTAAACCTAACGGGGATCTTGGGTAGCGAAATGGAACAATCGTCAGTTGTAATGCAGATCGATCACTTTCTCGCTCTTTGGTAAAAGGATATATATTTCCATTCCCCTCGGAATTTTTATTCAGATTCTGTTGAGTTTGTTTTGAATATATTGAAAGTATTCATTCTGTAGATTTGTGAGTTAATTCGGTGCATGGTAGTTAACGCAGGAATAACTTTTTTTTTTTGGCTTTAAAATTAAGCCAGCGACATTGACTAAGTAGTAGTATGATGCAAGAAGACTTGGCGAATCTCTCTCTCTCTCTCTCTCTCTCTCTCTCTCTCTCTCTCTCTCATATAGGAAGAAGTTGCTTGGAAAAGTTATACTTGAATCTTTTTCCCAATTCCCGAAGAAAAGATCTTTCTCATTTTTTCGTTAAAGTGAAAGTACCGATTTTTTTCACCCTCCATGGCTCCGCTGCTTGGTGAAGAGTCTCTCTCTCTCTCCTCTCTCTCTCTCTCTTTTCTCCCTCTCTCTCTCTCTTCTCCATCCGACCGGGCCCAGTCCGATCACCCAAACCCTTCGTTTGCCTCATCCGCTGGGTGCATCCTCTTCCACTTGCCCCATCATCTCAACCCATACCGATCACCCTCCATGGCTCCGCTGCTTGGTGAAGAGTCTCTCTCTCTCTCTCTCTCTCTCTCTCTCTCTCTCTCCATCCGTGACCGGGCCCAGAATCCTGATCACCCAAATCCCTTCGTTGCCTCATCCGCTGGGTGCATCCATCTTCACGTGCCCCATCATCTCAACCCATTACAGATCCCCAACCCCCTTCTTCCCCCCCTTTCCTTCCCCTACCCATGATTATGCCATCTCTCTCTCTCTCTCTCTCTCTCGTCTCTCTCTCTCTCTCTCTCTCTCTCTCTCTCTCTCTTTTTATTTGCTTAAAATTTAGCAGGTGACATTGAATAACTAATAGCATGATGCAAAGAGACTTGGCGAAGTTCTCTCTCTCTCTCTCTCTCTCTCTCTCTCTCTCTCTCTCTCTCTCTCTCTCTCCCAAGAAGACTGAGGATGACCCCAGGCCAAGGGCAGTGCAGCCAAAATGGAAATTTGGGGAGGGGGCGCAGGGGTAGGGGGAGGGAGGGGGCCGAATATATGGCAGTCGTACGAGTAGAGATGACGCGCGAAGATGATAGGGGAAACTGTGTTGAGAGAGAGAGAGAGAGAGAGTGGTAGGAGCTGAATAGAGAGAATATTGTGGCGTTTTCGTGGGATATATATATATATATATATATATATATATATATATATATATATATATATATCTATATATATATATATATATATATATATAATATAGATATATATATATATATACTATATATATATGATATATATACATATTATCTATATATATATACATATATATCTATATATATATATATATATATATATAATTATATATATATATATATTATATAAATGGTATGATTGATGCAGCGTTTTCTTGAGTTTTAAAGGGAGGAGTTTGGCAAATGTAAACCCCGTTTATACTCAGGTCTCTCTCTCTCTCCTCTCTCTCTCTAACTCTCTCTCTCTCTCTCTCTCACATTATATATGTATATATATATATATATATATATATATATATCTATATGTATGTTATGTATGTATGTATGTATGTTCTTCCTTGGTTTTGTAGTATTTTTTGTAAGCGTTACCTTAATACACGGATCTCTATACTGACACCTTGAAATCGTCCAAGTCACGATCAAAAGTAAACTTCAGTTCGTATTAAATTTTGAATATTCTCTCTCTCTCTCTCTCTCTCTCTCTCTCTCTCTCTCTCTCTCTCTCTCTCTCTCTCTCTTTTAGAAACTACTTTAAAACATTTTCAGCCAGCATTCTCTTTTCGAATGGAAAATGTATATTTTTATTTCTTTTTATTTTGAATGAATATGCTTCGCTATGACCAGCTGGAATCTTTTGAACTATTTCAGAAAATGCGTAAGGGAATTTATATAATACAGCTTCTTTCCCAGTTGTGTGTTTTTTTCGGGAAAATATAGATCCTTAGAGGTTATATACCTCTTATTTTTTTTCCTGTTTTGTCTTTTACTCCGTCGTTATTTAAGAGGAATTTGGAACATGAGGTTAATCTTAACCTGTCTTTAGAACAGAGATAAAACAAGGCGGGATCCGACCTCCAGCTTACTCGTGGTGCGTGCTAAAATCTACGGTGAAATAGAGCGTTGTTTCACTAACGAAAATTCAAATAGATACGCTACATTTTGTTAGAAATAATTGTTCTGTACTGGTTAACATGCACATGATTTATTTTTTACATTTTTATTCTAATAAATAAATCATGAATATCCTATCCTGAAATTCTTTTATCTTTAGCTCAACGGGTAACACCTTTTTCAGACATTTTTAGGCTTTTCCATAGGCCATTCCTATCCCCTCAACAAAAACAAGAACAAGAACAAAGTAGTTTGTAGCATTAATCTGGAAATAATGTAGCCCGCTGACTTAGGTGTGTAATTTCAACCCTGTTTGTGAATGTGATGTTTGTGTGATGAAGGACAAAGAAAATTGTCATTTATCAAACCTCATTTAAATTATTTTGGTCCTGTTGCATATATATCACTGTCTGGGAGGATGCCAAGATCATGAAAGATTCTGGAGAATTATGAACTGGACTGTAAATCATGGCCTTTGTTGATAAGATGTGTTTGAAAAGCTTCGTTTTTTGGATTTTTCTAATTCTACCTCCACCCCTCCCTGTTAAGGGGTAGTGACGTCAGAGCACCTCTTACAGTGAACTGTAAGCATTAATGTAAAGTCTTTGCAGCCTTTTGGCCCCTAGCAGCAACCGCTTTCTTTTCTTTTACTGTACCTCCTTTCATATCCTCCTTCTTCCCTCTGACTTTTCACCGTCTCTTAATAATTGTTTCATAGTTCAACTGCGATGATGCCCTCCAGTCACACCCTTCAGTTACTCGCTGGACGAGTTGGTAATGTGCTCGACTACCGATCTTCATTTCTCGATGTGGTTCGGATCCCACAATAAGCTGTAGGTTCCATTGCTAAGTAACCTGTTGCTTCCTAGCCACGTAAAAATATACAATCCTTCTGACCAGCCCTAGGAGAGAGAGCTGTTAATCAGCTCAGTGGTCTGGTGAAACTACGATATACTTAACTTAACACCCTTCAAACTTTCTGAATGGCAATTTCCATTTCGGCGCTGAGTGACCTCATAGGCCACCGTTCTAGGGCGTTTTTCTAAAGGCTGTAATCTGTTCTATTCCAATTCTACCAGTCGTTGGGAATATTTTCCTCGGAATTTTTCTTGAAATGGCGGTCAGAGTGGCTTAGAAAAGGTTATAGTAATGTTATTGTGTTTTCATTTAGTTGATGCACGTTCTAGCACTGATATAGGAAGACTGGCTTAAATAACATCTGTTTGGAGGGCTCAGCTTCGACAATGGAAACAGTGGAAGCTCCTAGTGCCCAAGGAAAACATGGTATTCGAAGCTAACTGAAAGAGTTGTACTGGGAGCAAGGAAGCCTCACTACATGAGTGCTTGTAGAGTTTTAGTCAATATAAATCATTTAAAGTTTCAGTGCATCTCGGTCAAAAGATTCCAAGTGACCAATTTTTTCTATATTAATTTTAATATTTTAAGTTACGAAGAATATTTTCTTAATCTTGGGCTGGGTTTTGGTTGTATTAAGATAATGTCCATTTGGGTAAATATAAACTTATTTTATTGTTGCTATTGCTCATCTTCTTTTTGGTGCTGTTTTTTTTATTTTTTTATCGGTTTATCTCGTATGCTTCAAGGTTTTTTTTTTTCTTCGGGGAAAAAAAAACTTATGCAGTCTGAAGTTTTAAAACCATGAATACCTTCCATTACCCGAAGTCCTCCAAACAAGTTTGTTTGTTCCTCCTTCCAGCCCAGCTGCTTGGCTTCAATTCCAGTCATCTTGTTTACTCTCTCTCTCTCTCTCTCTCTCTCTCTCTCTCTCTCTCTCTCTCTCTCTCTCTCTGAAATAGGATTCGTATGTTACGTTAGTTCCTTTTGTTGTTTATATTTCGCATGATATTTGTGAAGATAATTTCCCATTTTACCCCACTTTTTACACGAATTTTTCTCGTAGACTTAACTGCCAGACCTCCTTTTACTGAAACTTCTCTCTCTCTCTCTCTCTCTCTCTCTCTCTCTCTCTCTCTCTCTCTCTCTCTGTCGTTTTTCTTTTGGGCAAAGTGAGTTTAATTCCACTTTCCCATTAAAACCTTATCTTGGGTTTCCATTCTGGGTCCAAGTTTGTCATATCTGCAAGGGGGGCTTTAGCCCTAAATTCCTCTGTTGTCCATTTCTGTTTTTCCTTCGGGAAAAGGATTTCCTTTTAAGTTCTTTATTGCCCTCACGGGTACGCTGCGCGATTGGTTCTTGTTTATAGGACCCGGCCTCTTCCTCCTCCTCCTCCTCCCCCTCACCCTCCTCCTTTTTTTCCTAATTCGTTCTTTCGAAGATACCTTTGAAAAAAAAAAATCCTTTGCCGGTTTTTGGTCCTTGGACTGGGCACGCGTCACAGTGAGGCCTGAGTGCTCATCCTCCTCCTCCTCTTTTTTCCTAATTCTTTCTTTCGAAGATTCCTTAAAAAAAATAAAAATAAAAAACCTTTGGCCGGTTTTTGGTCCTTGGACTGGGCATGCGTCACAGTGAGGCCTGAGTGGATGAGTATGTCGTCATTGCTGCGATTTGGTGGCATCGTTTCGGTGACCTATTAAGAGAAAATAGCGGTTAGTGTTGTGCATACTTGTACCCTGGCTGTGTTGAGAGATTAGGTCACCATCTAAGGTATATTTCGTATCCAGGGATCAATGTAAGTAGCTGTGATAAGGGAATAGATAATTTCCAGTTAAGTACTTGATAAATCAATAGAATTAACCAGGATGGGAATTGGAATTGGAAATTGAGGTCATTTAGCGCTAAAATAGAAACTGGGAGCTAAAAGGTTTAGAAAGTGTATGAGGAGGAAACCTGGCAGTTGCACTATGAAGCAGTTGTTAGGAGAGGCTGGAATAAAGAGAATGTGAACGGAGGTACAGTCTAAAGATTAGAAGGGGTTGCAGCTAGGGGCCGAAGGGACGCTGCAGAAAACTTGGAGTAGTGCTTACAGTGCACCGCGTGAGGTGCACTGATAGCTCTTACCTTCCTCCGGGAACCAGGATGGGAACAAGCGACTGAGTACTCCTGGAATCAGCGTCGAGAGAAAAGTGACTCTTCTGCCAACAGTAAAACTTCTTTGGGTTTCGTAGCTCGTTACAGATGCTGAAAAAATTGCCATAGCTCTAAGGTTCAAAGATAAAAGAAGGTCGTAATTTCTTTTTTTTTTTTTTTTCTCGAAGTCGGCTGTGTGTACAAGTTTTTTTATTTTATTTTTTTATTTATTTTTTTTTATTCAGTGATACTAATCACAAGGTCTAGAGCATGAGTAAACATCTTCAATTAACAGCACAAAGAATACGTACAGTTTTTTTTTTTTTTTTTTTTTTTTTTTTTTTTTTTTTTTTTACTTAACGTTAGTGTTGAATTCTTTACCGACTAAATATTTCAGCAAATGTTGTTCTCTTGAAAGTCTTATGTGCTTCGGTTCGTTAGACTGACATTAGATTCTCTTCATTGTGATTAAAAACAGGTGAAATAATACAGATCGGTTATTTGTGTAACCTGCGGCATCTCTGCTCTCGCTGTATGTGAATCGGATATGTGATAATGGATATTATTGCCGATACATTACTGCCCTAATGCTGTTCTCGGATTTTAATATATTTTTGTGGAATTGTTAATTTTTTTATTTATTTTTTTATTTTAAAATAAGTGGGGTCTCTTCTTTCTGTATTTCCCTTTACCTCGTCTTACTTTTTCCTAATGAATACCATATTCTTTGGAAGCTTGTTTCATATGGTTAGGGTACATCTTCTGAAAATAATAATAATAATAATAATAA
>NC_061107.1:83671559-83751559 GCF_015104395.2 Macrobrachium nipponense | reverse complement strand
TGAGCACCAAATTCTTTGGAAGCTTTGAAATTCAAGTCAGTAGCTCATGTGGGCTTGTTCCG
Source organism: Macrobrachium nipponense (assembly GCF_015104395.2). NCBI lineage: Eukaryota > Metazoa > Arthropoda > Malacostraca > Decapoda > Palaemonidae > Macrobrachium > Macrobrachium nipponense. The sequence goes on along the minus strand of NC_061107.1, from coordinate 83,751,497 downwards.
TATGAATAGGGTTCATCCTCTGAATATAATAATAATAATAATAATAATAATCGCCTTTCTTACATGAAATGGCTGTGTATAGTCGAAGAGCAGTGAATTGAATTCACGAAAACATATTTGTTGATTAAGTTCCTGTCTTTTCGTTTGTTTCCTATAAGTTAAACTCTTCATATTCATTCTTCTTCTTTCCTCCCTTGGGAGGGGGAGGGGAAGTGCCTTCAGTGCACCTCACATTGTGCACTGAAGGCACTACTTAAGGTTCTCTGCAGCGTCCCTTCGGCCACAAGCTTCAACCTCTTTCATTCGTTTTACTGCAACTCCGTTCATATTCTCTCTCTTATATCTTACTTTCCACCTTCTCCTAACAATTGTATCATAGTGCAGCTGCGAGGTTTGTCTCCTTTCAAACCTTTTTACTCATTTTCCATTTTAGCGCTGAATGACCTCATAGGTCTTAGTTCTTGGCCCTTGGCCTAATTTTTACATTTCCATAACATTCATTTTTCATTCGTTTTAATGCCTGAAATAATATGGCTGCCTGATGATGCTAGAAAAAAGTTAAGTATTTCTTAGTTTAACCAGATCACTGAGATGATTAACAGCTCTCCTAGGGCTGGCCCGAAGGTTTAGATATTTTTACTTGGCTAGGAACCAATTGGTTACTTAGCAACGGGACCTACAACTTATTGTGGGATCAGAACGACATTATATATAACGAGAAGTGAATTTCTAATCGCCAGAAACAAACTCCTCAGATTCCGCGTTGGCAGAGCGGGGAATAGAACTCGCGACTACCGAATTGGTAGGCGAGCACTAAACCACTCGTCCAACGAGGAACTTAATGATGCTAGAGAGGAGCGTTTTTTGTTTACAAATCACTGTAATGACGGATTTGTTAGTGTGCATGTCACATGCTATGAAGAACTCTTTATCCGTCCTCACGTCTGTATCATTGGGAGTGTATTAGCTTGCAGATAGTAGCTCAAAAAGGCGGTGAGCTGTTCCCCAGATCTACTAATTACGATTTAGACTTGTCTGGACATATATCCTGCTATACACTTCCTCGTTGGACGAGTCGGTTACTTGCTCGACTACCGATCTCAGGGTACGGCTTCGATTCTCTGCTCTCCCAAGGAGGAATCAGAGGAATTTATTTCTGGTGATAGAAATCCATGTCTTGGTGTGGTTCGGATCCCACAAAATAAGCTGTAGGTCCCGTTGCTAAGTAACCAGTTAGTGCCTAGCCACGTAAAAATATCTAATCCTCCGGGCCAGCCTTAGGATAGCTGTTAATCAGCTCAGTGGTCTGGTAAAAACTAAGAGATACTTATCTTGCCATGCCATCTTTAATCAAATTCTATAACTCAGAGCTGCGGGTATCTAATTTCCTATGTCCTTTATACCTCCAGAAATAGAATGTCTTGAGTGTCAGGGAGTCCGCGCTTCGTAGTGCCAAAAGTTTCCTATATTTATTGTTTTGTTTATGTATATATTTTTTTTCGCTCTGAAGTGTGAAATTCTTTGTAATAATGAACAGGTGTTGGTTGTCGTAATTTTAAAGTTTCCTTTCAAGTGTTTCAACTGATTTTAGTAATGATATCTGCTCTCTGTTTATTTCTTAAAGTCCTTCTGTATTTACCGTATTTTTTTTCTTTTTCTCTTTATATTTACATTTATTTATATTTTCTTTTCTAATAGCTGAAACCCCTCTCTCTGTATATCCCCATGAGCTTGCGTTACTTCTTTCAAATAAACACCATATTCTTTGGAATGGATGTGAGAACAGTAAATTAAAAGTGAAAAGTGCTAGTGTCTTGAAAACATTTTCGTTCATAGAAAAACATCGAATTCTTATTTGGTAGAAAAAGAGAAGGGGGGTGGGGGCGTTAGAGACAGTGATGAATCGGCTCTTTGTGAAGGCTCAGTAGAATACTAATGGCTTTGGTACCAAATCCCCCAGATTTTAGGGAAAAGAAGAATTTTAGGTTTAGGCCTACTCCTTAATTCTTTCTTACCATGCCTCTCTCTTATGTTTGTTTATCGTAAAAAAAATATTTGTTTTGTTTTGTTTATGGGATTGGAATTATTTGATTTGGCAGTACAGTTAGAATGAACTCTTCGGTTAAACCTATGTACTACTTTATATATATGTAATATATGTATATATATTATAATTATGTGTGTATGCATCCAGCCTTAGTGAGCTCACTATATATATATTATATATATATATATATATATTATATATATATATTATATATATATATATATATATATATATTGTGATTATGTGCGTATGCATCCAGCCTTGGTGAGCTCACCGACACCTGTCTTTATATCGTAAGTCAAGGTCCGCTTCAGATTCCTTTATTTATTATTGATCACAATTAGCCATTTGTTGTTTATACTTGATCTACACTAAAAGGTTTATAATGACAAGAGGCATAGTGATATGTAATTTTAAAAAAAACACCGAAATGATTTCAAAGATAAATTTAAGCTGTATCAAATCTTGTAAACATATGATTTGTGTACGTGTTTGTGTGTGTGGGTGTTTTTTTTTTTTTTTTTTTTTTTTTTTTTTTTTTTTTTTTTTTTTTTTTTTTTTTTTTCTCCGCTTGGCCCTTGTACGCGTTATACGAGTAATTCTTAGTATGCAGATGGTGACACACGACGAGGATTAGTGTTGCGTACCCAATGAGAATCACCAGAGGTCATTCTGTACTTTGAATTTTGTTAGTGATAGCTATAGTAGATTCGCATCAACCGTGCATTTGATGTCTAGGCCCTTCCATTACGACCCTCCTGATTGGCTGTTGATAAGACAGTCACAGTGCTGAAAACTCTAGGTCTCTCTCGAGAGTTCACATGTGTAGGATCTACGTTCCACCTCTCCTGATTGATACGTCTTTCAAAAGTATCCCTGAGGAGAAGTGGAACACACATCCTGCCCAGGTGAACTCTCGAGAGAGATTGATAGTTTCCACCCCTGTCATTGGGATATCAACAGCCAATCAGGAGCGTCGCAAGGGTCTAGCCTAGACATCAAATGCACGGCTGATGTGAATCTACTATAGTTACCACTGAGCGACTATACTCTGTTTTTTTTTTTCATCTGTCCACCCGCCTGTGGTGTTTGCATATGGTAACACTGCGTCCCGGGCTTTAGATAGTTACGCTATGTGTAAGTTTTAGGTAAATAAAAGGATATCTCGGTGTACATTTTGCAACTAAAAAATGTTTTAATAATTTACTGTATGCGAATTACACCGTTAATATTCGAAATAGGGTATTGTTATTATTGTTGAATGTAAGCTGAATGTAACTATCTAAAGCCTGGGACGCAGTGTTACCATACGCAAACACCACAGGCTGGTGGACAGATGAAAAAAAAAATGAGTATAGTTGTGTTCAAGGACTGCAGTGTTTTTAAAGGAATATTTTGTTAGATAAGACTTCATAGTTTTTAAAGATTTCTTAGTTCTATGAAGAGTTTAAAAGCTCCATTGATTAGGGTAACTCTCCAGGTTATTCTTGTTGTAGTAATGTCTTCGATATGAAAGCCGCCTCTTAAGTCTTGGAAAAAGATAAGCTTTTTAGAAGGTAAATTAAGTCATCATCCAGACTTTGGAAGAGAACACAGGGCAGCCACAGAAGACGAGAATTAGAAAATCGGTTGACCTTGAAGCATTTGTCGAGTAAATTTACTCCCAAGTTTAACGAACCTGAAGTCTAAATTTTTGTATTACCTTAAAAAAGATTGTAGCACAAGTTCAATGTGACAGAGAATTGTTGCAAGAATTTCCCAGTAAATATTTGCATTTGCGTTGACTTACTGTGACAAACTTAAATTTGCTGTTTTAGCTGCATATTAACCCTTTAAAGTCCACCCCTGGGTTTTATGGGGAAACATTAAAAAATCCTCTTAGTATGTTGTATATTAGTAAACTACAAGACCTTTTTACTCTTGTGTACTTTTACAAAATTTCCAAAGTAAGCGAAATAATTGCATGCAACTGAAGTATCCCGTATGGGTGCCTCGGGCGCTCTTAGGCGGAACCACGCTCATCCCGTATGGGATCTATTGGGCCGTGCGGGCAACTTTTTCAAGTTTATAAAACTACTGTTAATTTGCCCATAAATCATGTGATTATTATTATTTATTCATTTTTTTTTGTTCCACAATGTATGATAGAAACACTTATATGGCTTTACAATTTAATTAATATAAAAATAAATATACATTAGATACAAAAATAGTATAAAATACAGAAAACTCTATAAAAAACTCTAATCAAAAACTCTAATATACAAAAATAGTAAAAAAATACACAAAAAACTCATAAACAACTATCATAACAAACAACTTACTTAGAATCTTATGGAACAAGAGCAAAACAATTTCTTTCTTCAGTAAGGCAAAGGGCAACCTTGCAATCCTCACACATCCAGCGGGAACTGTGGCCTGCACCAGAACAGAACTTGCAGGTCTGCCTCATGGTGACACGCTTTGGCATGTGTAGGGCAGTGGCATTCTGGCGTGTCTCAATATTTTGCAAAACTACCTGTTGGCCCCTTCTTGGCAAAGCAAAATCTCTAGTGCCAAGAGAATTCCTGGCACCAGGCTTCTGATGAATGTAGTCGGCAGGCATGGATATCAATGTTTTCCTTCTTCCCATTCATCAGCATGAGACCTCTTAGGGTTAGGTCTCAGGTTCCTCTTCCATAGGCATCGCTTGAGAGACAACATTGACCTTGCGATCTGAACAAGAATAAAGTAACATTAGTGAAACGTATGAATCGTGTGTGCATCTGTGTGCATGCATGTGTGCTTGTGTGCATGCATGTGTGTGCATGTGTATCAGTGAGTATGCATGTGCGTGTGCATGTGTGTGCACGTGTATGTCAGTGAGTATGCAAGTAAACAAATAAGTTTTTAAAATACCCATTGTTTACAAACCATTTAAAGGGCAACAAATTTAAATACCATTATAACAACGAGACATTTAAATACAATGTTTACAACACATTTCTCTCTCTCTCTCTCTCTCTCTCTCTCTCTCTCTCTCTCTCTCTCTCTCTCTCTCTCTAAGGATGTCTCATACTAACCTCTAGAGTTAGGAAGGTCAAAGGCACCGTCCTGAGTAAGGCCTTCGTCAGGAACGTAGGTAGGGTCGTCATCATCACTGTCAATGTCCAAGGGCTCATGTCGATATCACTTGATTCAGCGTCGTCAGGGCTACCATGTTACACGTTCCCCTGAGTCTCCAATGCAGCATTGCGTTGCCCAGAAAACATACTGCTTTGTAACTGCAAAAATAAAAAAAACTATTTTAAATCAAATGTAATGAAAAAAAAAAGTAACTTTCCCTAACAAAACCTATCATTCATCCCTTGTAAGGTAATCATTTATATGCACATGAGCCTAACATCTATAAAGCATCACTGTTATATCTAGAAATATTGTTAAAATTGTTCACAAATGTCTAAAACAATGCACAAAAAAATTACTTGACGTCGTATTCTACTGGCCGTTTGTAACCGTTAACGGTATCGTCCGATACTCTCATGGATGAGCGTGGTCCGCCTAAGAACGACCGAAGTATCCCGCAAGGGATCTATACTTTTTTTTTTTTGTCACTACGACAGTCAGTAACACTACAGCCCTTCAAACCAACATCAAAAGGTAAGTATATCAACTAGGCTTCACTATCCCACAGTCACTGTGTGCTTACCATGATTTACGAAGTTCGGAGGGGGGGGAAACTTGGGGTTACTGCGGCACGTCTTGACTGTTTTCCAACTTGCGCACGACTGAGGTGTCTGTCGAAGGCCCTCCAGTCTTTGTGCGAGGGCCTGGTGGCTTCTGATTGGTTGATTCGAAGAGCAGAGGAGTGTAGCTATGAGTTGCCAAAGACGTCAATTTCATACAAGCTCAAACTTGTTCACCACGACTACCCGAAAGTAGCTGTTTTAAAGATCCCAAATGGGATCTCTGGTCGTTAAGGGTTTAACAAACTTAAATTTGCTGTTTTAACTGCATATATATTCGTTCCGGAGGCTTTTTGTCAACGTTTAGTTCTTTTGCAAGAAGACATCGTACTTAAAGTTGCCTAGAGAAGGCGATTCTCTTTGTAAAAGTAGTTTTCTGCTACTGAAGTTGATGTCATCACTGCGGAGTTTTTGGTAAACCTGGCGTAGTTGTAACGTTGAAAATTTTGTAACACTTATTAGTGAATTTCGGTCAGATTTTGGTTCAGAGATTGCGCCTGAATTATAAACCAAAAAAGGTTTTAAAAACAGCTTTGCCACAAAAGATTTACTTATGAGATCTCATACGATTTCTGATACCTAACTGATCTCTAGTCTCAAAGTATATAGAGTAACCACTCTATATACTTTGGTCTATTATGCTTTACAAATATCGGGACACAGGGTGGTAGTTCAAAAGTTTATGCTGTAAACTTATTCTTTATGTAACAAAAGGAAGGTGAATCTTACGGTATAGCAGCCTTTGCATTTACTGCTGCAGGTTGTCTCCTATTGACCGTCCTTATTGAGCTGCAAATCCAAATCCTTTCGAAATGAGTCGATCTCTCTCTCTCTCTCTCTCTCTCTCTCTCTCTCTCTCTCTCTCTCTCTCCTGATTTCGGGCCTTCCTCCTTGGCCAATATCAGCACGTCTGCTGCTGCTTCTCCCGATGTGACTCACTCTCCTGCTCAACCCCATCATTAAATTCACGCCGTAAGGTCCTCGGGGCACTGGCTCCATAAAGGAAGATAAGGCATTTCTCCTCTCTCTCTCTCTCTCTCTCTCTCTCTCTCTCTCTCTCTCTCTCTCTTTTACACACAGAACCTGGGCCTAGCCAGGGGTTTTATATTGTTTCGTTGTCTTTCGTGCAAATATTTTTTTTTTCTGTTAAGATTTTAATTCGTTCTTTCAGTATTGCTTGTACCTGTAACTTATCATATTTTGCTTTGTCGTTGCTTGCAAATGTAACGTATTATTTTGCTTTGTCGGTGCTTCCACTTGTAACTTATTAATTTGGTTTCTCTTTGCTTGTACTTGTAACGTATTATCTTGCTTTCTCTTTGCTTGCACTTGTAACTTTATTTGCTTTTTCGTTGCTTGCAATATTATTTTGCTCTCTCTTTGTTTGCACTTGTAACTTATTATCTTGCTTTCTCTTTGCTTGCACTTTCAACTTATTAGTTTGCTTACTCTTTGCTTGCACTTGTAACTTATTATCTTGCTTTATCCTTGATTGTTTTAGCAGTTCCTACTAAGCGTGCGTTGTGCTTGAGAGATGGTGTGTGAAACTCGCTTGATGCAATAACGCTGTTCTTGTGTCTTTTTTATGCTTTTCTCCGTCTCAGTTTTCATGAGCTTAAATGGAAAGTTATTTTAGCTACTTAGTGCATCTTCTTTTTACTAGCTAATTCGATTCTTTCCCCCTTCTCTCTCTAGTAGTGGCTTTTGAGATTGGTATACACCTGGTCTTTATTATTATTATTATTATTATAATTATTATTATTATTATTATTATTATTATTATTATTATTATTATTTGAAGCGTACAGGGTCAATTGACTTAAAATTCAAGTTGCCAAAGAGTATTATGTTCATTTGAAAAGAAGTTAAAGAAATAATTGACCAGTTATTAGAAAATAACAAAAATGTAAATGAATAGATTATTGAATAAAAAGATTAGAATATAAAAGAATTAGTAAAATAAAAGTTAAGGTTGTTCTAGGGTAGTAATGCATTGCATCTTGTATGAAAATAGTTCTAAATCTCCTCTTGTCTTATCGTGTAGGTTTTTGTACTTTTATTTGTTTGATTTCATGATCTCGTTGTGTAGTGATGACCAGAACAGGTCGGCTTATTGGGATGAATGGACGTGTTCCATAGCTGCAACCCCTTTTATTTGTTTTACTGTACCTCCATTCATATTACTTATCTTCCATCTTAATTCCTACTGTTAACAATTATTGAATAGTGCGGCTGCGAGGTTTTCCTCCCGTTACACCTTTCAAGTCTTTCTTCTGTCAGTTTTCCTACCAACGCTGAATCACCTCATAGGTTCCCAGTGCTTGGCCTTTGGCCGAAACTTGATATTTATTTACTAAAATCCTGTATGACTCAGTTGACCGTAGCAGTTAATTTGCTACGTAGTTAGTCGACTCTTATAGGTCGTAGCAGCAGATACTGAGAGAGGAGAGGAGAGGAAAATGTGAAAAAAAGTGACGTGATGTTCATTACTACGTGAAAAGTTATTCCAGTCAAAAATGCGTGGGCTCGACGAGGTAATCTTCACTTCACTGATATTAAACCATTCGTAAGCTACTCTCTACGAGCTTTATGGAAATTGTCCCCCTAACAACTGGACAAATCATTCCCCCACATTTTGTCGCTGAACAGCTTTTCCCCACCATTTTATTGCGGGACAACCTGTTTTTCGCTGTATAAATTGTTCCCTGACTGTTTGTCGGTTTATAAATTGTTCCCTGACTGTTTGTCGGTTTATAAATTGTTCCCTGACAGTTTGTCGCTGTAGAAATTGTTCCCTAACAGTTTGTCGGTTTACAAATTGTTCCCTGACAGTTTGTCGCTGTAGAAATTGTTCCTAAACAGTTTGTCGGTTTACAAATTGTTCCCTGACAGTTTGTCGCTTGATAAATCATTCCCAAACAATACATTGCATGACAAAACGTACGAGACCATTCCTCACTAGACTAATCGTTCTCTGATGACAAGTATCCATTGAGGGATAAATCGTTTTCCAGTATATCATTGAAAGTCCAACCTCGTAGGGGAGTAGTGCCGTCATCTCACCTCATGCGGTGCACTGTAGGCATTACTCGAGGTTCTTTGTAGCGTCCTTTCTGTCCATAGCTGCAACCTCTTTCATTCCTTTTACTGTACCTCCGTTCATATCCTCTTTCTTCCATCTTACTTTCAACCCTCTCCTAACAGTGGTTTCATACAGCGACTGCTTTGAGGTTTTCTTCCTGTTACACCTTTCAAGCCTTTTTACTGGCACGTTTCACCGCTGAATGACCTCACAGGTCCAAGTGCTTGGACTTTGGTCTAAATTCTCAATTCTATTCCAGCAGTCGATGGTCGAGCAAATGAATTTCTTCCAGTTATTCTTCAAGCAAATGACGCCCCGCGTCACGGGATATTCGCCGCCACTTCGTTACCCCGACTAAATCATTTTCCCGATAATTCGTTATACCAGGCCACATCACTCCCAGACGAATCGTCGACTATTTGTCGCGGGGCGGTAGGTTACCGCGATTTAAAAAAAAAAAAAAAAAAAAAAAAAGTCGGAGTCATGGAATTTGAAGTCATTTTTTTTTTAATGCGGAAAATTGTGCAACATTAGGAAATGAAAATTGTCAAGGCTGAAATCATGGAAATTTGATATATAAAATGAAACGGTTGCTTTTTAGGGGAAACAATGACAACTGATATTTTAGTACCCCGTGAAAGGGTTAGTGCCGTCAGTGCACCTCACGCTGTGCACTGTAGTTCATTACTGAAGGTTCGTTGCAAGCGTGCCCTCGTTTAAGTAGTCTGCAACCCCCCTTCATTCCTTTTACTATACCTCCGTTCAGATTTTCTTTCTTCCATGTTCTTTCCATCCTCTCCTAACTATTGTTTCGAAGTGCAACTGCGAGGTTTTCCTCCTGGAACACCTTTAAAATCCATTTCTCGCGGTTAACCTTTGTCAGCGCTGAGTGAATAACCACTGGTTCCAATGCAACGTAAAATCACCACACAATCCAAACAAAATTTGTTTCTTTTCCCCAATTGCTTTTCGCGGAGTTGATTTTTTTCGATTGTATTTTGGGAGTTTATGTCTGGTTATTTAATATCATAATATTTTTTGTTTTTCCCTGTCGTTCTTTCTGTAGTATATAAAGTTCAGTTTCTATATATAATTTTTTTTAAATAATTTTTTCTGTTTGGCATCTTTCTTTATACAAAAAAATTTTGCGGAAGTGTCGTCTTCTGCCGAGTCTTGGTCTCTCTTCAGTAGTTTCAGTGAACGTGCAGAGATATTTCGTTGCAGGTGGAATGACTCAAAATTTGGGGTTGCTGTTGAAATGGCTCCAAATTTGGTTGTGGTTGAACAACCCCAATTTGTTGCAGTGGAACGGCTCCAAATTTGGTTGCTGTGGAATGGCTCCAAATTTGGTTTGCAGTTGAATGGCTCCAAATTTGGTTGTTTCGGTTGAACAACCCCAAATTTGGTTGCAGTGGAACGACTCCAAAATTTGGTTAACAGTGGAATGGCTCCAAAATTTGGTTTGCAGTTTGAATGGCTCCAAATTTGGTTGCGGTTGAAAAAACAACCCCAAATTTGGTTGCAGTGGAATGACTCCAAATTTGGTTCGGTTGAACAACCCCAAATTTGGTTGCAGTGGAATGACACAAATTTGGTTTGCGGTTGAAAAACCCCAACCGCCCCAAAATTTGTTGCATTGGAACGGCTCCAAATTTGGTTGCAGTGGAACGACTCCAAATTTGGTTGCAGTGGAACGACTCCAAATTTTGTTTGTTCAGTGGTAATGGCTCCAAATTTGGTTGCAGTGAAAACGACTCTCCAAATTGGTTGCAGTTGAATGACTACAAAATTTGGTTGCAGTGGAATGACTCCAAATTTGGTTGCAGTTGAATGGCTCCAGACGAATCGTCGACTATTTGTCGCGGGGCGGCGTAGGTTACCGCGATTTAAAAAAAAAAAAAAAAAAAAAAACAAAAAAAAAAAAAAAAAAAAAGTCGGAGTCATGGAATTTGAAGTCATTTTTTTTTTAATGCGGAAAATGTGCAACATTGGAAATGAAAATTGTCAAGGCTGAAATCATGGAAATTTGATATATGAACGGTTGCTTTTAGGAAACAATGAACAACTGATTTTAGTACCCCGTGAAGGGTTAGTGCCGTCAGTGCACCTCACGCTGTGCACTGTAGTCATTACTGAAGGTTCGTTGCAGCGTGCCCTCGTTAAGTAGCTGCAACCCCCCTTCATTCCTTTTACTATACCTCCGTTCAGATTTTCTTTCTTCCATGTTCTTTCCATCCTCTCCTAACTATTGTTTCGAAGTGCAACTGCGAGGTTTTCCTCCTGGAACACCTTTAAAATCTCATTTACTCGCGGTTAACCTTTCAGCGCTGAGTGAATAACCACTGGTTCCATGCAACGTAAAATCACCACACAATCCAAACAAAATTTTGTTTCTTTCCAATTGCTTTTAGCGGAGTTTGATTTTTCGATTGTATTTTGGGAGTTATGTCTGGTTATTTAATATCATAATATTTTTTGGCCTGTCGTCTTTCTGTAGTATATAAAGTTTCAGTTCTATATATATAATTTTTTAAATAATTTTCTGTTGGCATCTTTCTTTTATACAAAATTTTCGGAAGTCGTCGTCTTCTGCCGAGTCTTGGTCTCTCTTCAGTCGTTCAGTGAACGTGCAGAGATATTTCGTTGCAGTGGAATGACTCCAAATTTGGTTGCTGTTGAATGGCTCCAAATTTGGTTGTGGTTGAACAACCCCAAATTTGTTGCAGTGGAACGGCTCCAAATTTGGTTGCTGTGGAATGGCTCCAAATTTGGTTGCAGTTGAATGGCTCCAAATTTGGTTGCGGTTGAACAACCCCAAATTTGGTTGCAGTGGAACGACTCCAAATTTGGTTGCAGTGGAATGGCTCCAAATTTGGTTGCAGTTGAATGGCTCCAAATTTGGTTGCGGTTGAACAACCCCAAATTTGGTTGCAGTGGAATGACTCCAAATTTGGTTGCGGTTGAACAACCCCAAATTTGGTTGCAGTGGAATGACACCAAATTTGGTTGCGGTTGAACAACCCCAAATTTGTTGCATTGGAACGGCTCCAAATTTGGTTGCAGTGGAACGACTCCAAATTTGGTTGCAGTGGAACGACTCCAAATTTGGTTGCAGTGGAATGGCTCCAAATTTGGTTGCAGTGAAACGACTCCAAATTTGGTTGCAGTTGAATGACTACAAATTTGGTTGCAGTGGAAGATCCAAAATTTGGGGAGTGAATGGCTCCAAATTTAGGTTGCAGTGAACCGGCTCCAAAATTTGGCGTTGCAGGTTGAATGGACGGCTCCTTTTGGTTGTTAAAGGCAAAGGTTGAGAAACTCCCAAAATTTGGTTGCAGTGGAACGGCTCCAAATTTGGTTGCATTGGAACGGCTCCAAATTTGGTTGCAGTGGAACGGCTCCAAACCATTCATAATAAGTTCGAGCCCCGCTGTCGCTCTGTGGTCACAGCTGGAATTTATAGTACGAACTGTCATGACCTGATAAGCAACGTTGCCAGACATGCCTCACCGCTATCTGGCCATTATCAAATGACTAATGACATTGAGCCTAACACTGCCCATATTGTTAGGTTAAATTCCATCACCAAAGGCTCCTCCTCCTTTGACAGCATTTATTCTCTCAACTGTTCCAGTTTCTGAATGGTAATTGTACTCAGATCGACCGATTTAATTGTAGGTAGGATGTGCTATTGCAGGGAATTGATTTTATGAAAATTTGGCTCTAAAGCCAATCACTGTGGCACTTGATCCCGTATGGGTGTAGGGCCGTCAGTGCACCACATGTAGACATTACTTAGGTTCTTTGTAGCGTACCATCGGCCCCTAGCTGCAACCACTTTCGTTCTTTTTATCGTAACTCCTCTCCTATTCTCTTTCTTCCATCTTACATCTTACTTTCCTCCCTCTCCTAACAATTGATCCATAGTGCAACTGCTTTGAGGTTTTCCTCCTGTTGTGCCTTTCAAACCTTTTACTCTCAATTTCCTTTTCAGCGCTGAATGTCCTCATAGGTCCCAGTGCTTGGCCTTTGGCCTAAATACTGTATTCAACGCCATCCAGCGCTTAAGGCAAGGGAGAAGTGGGCGTTGGAGTGCTTAGAGCATAAGGCAAAATATTGGAGTGCAGCTAGAGTCCCAAGGGATGCTGGGAACTACGTACTTTTAGCAACGCTAACAGGCAACACCTGAGGCGCACTTGACGAAGCTACTCCTTTCCAGGGACTGTTGTAAGGAAATGTTGTGAGTCATCTTTTCGATACGGTACACCGATTCTGTCCAGGACTAGAAACGACCATAACAGGACGAGCTCCCAAGATTTCCCGATTTTATTCAGACGAAGAAAAAAAGAAAATTGAATGGTTTCCGTCAAACCGAGGTCGGGAATATAAGATAGCGACTAAATTTCCACAAATCAAAGGAAGTTCTATTTTCCCACCTCAACTGGAAGAACGTTTGGGAAAGAAGATATTAAAAGTCATTTTTTTTTTTTACTCGTACACTTTTAAACATTGTAAACAGATTAGTGTTGGTCCCTTTTAAAATACCAGCATAGCCAGTATTATTATTATTATTATTATTATTATTATTATTATTATTATTATTATTATTATGATTCAGAAGATGAACTCTATTGATATGGAACAAGCCCACCGGAGCCTTGCCTTGTAATTCAAGCTTCATGAGAAAGAAGTAACTAGGTAATAGGAAACAAAAGAAAGAAGAGATCACTAATTAACACATTAAAAAACGAAATGTAAATTAATAGCTTGATATGTAAATGGGTAAAAAATAAAGTAAATGATTAAAATGCAAGGAAAGTTGTATTTACAATGGAAGCTTTTGTTACAAACATGCCCTCTCCCCTCCTTTCCTCTTTCTCATTCGCGTCGCGTTTGGTTAGCCTGTGTTTTTATGCGATGTCCGAGCATTTGTTTGTTTACTTATAAAAAAGGAGACTTGCGATAAACCTTGACTATTTTAGCCCATCTGTCGCATGAGAATGTGACTAGTCAGGAATTAGATAATATTTTATCGTGGACATGTCTCCCCTGATGGTTGGAGGTTTATAGATTTTTATTATTATTATATTATTATTATTATTATTATTATTATTATTATTAGAAGAAGAAGAAGAAGAAGAAGAAGAAGAAGAAGAAGAAGAAGAAGAAGAAGAACCCATTCATATGGAACAAGGCCACCACAGGGACCGCTAACTAGAAGAAATTCAAGCTTCCAAAGAACATGTCGTTCACATTAAAGAAGTAACAGATGGTAATAGGTAGTACAGAAAGAACAGATAGGTTATGAGAAAAGAAAAAATAAATGAATAGAGGAATAAATAAATAAGTAGATAAAAATGTTAAGTCAATTACAGAATACGAAGAGAACTATTTTAGGGCAGTAGGGAATGCGTTGCATCTTCGCTTGTGTGTGTGTTTGTGTGTGTGTGAGAGAGAGAGAGAGAGAGAGAGAGAGAGAGAGAGAGAGAGAGAGAGAGAGAGAATCCTTTTATTGTGGCATCCTCCCTTGCCCTTCCCAGGGAAGGATAGGGTCGTGCAAGGGACGACATCTCCGTCGTCATTATTCTGAGGATCATGTGTGGGCGATGAAGATGTGCCGAGGTTATCTGACGTGGCAGCTAATTGGTAAGGATTTCTCGTAGGTGGTGCCAAGGATGTCTGGGAGAGAGAGAGAGAGAGAGAGAGAGAGAGAGAGAGAGAGAGAGAGAGAGAGAGAGTCAAGCGTCAGGAGCAGTGTATGAGTTTGAAGGTTTTAATTATTCGTCTTAATTACGTTCACCCTCCTCTCTCTCTCTCTCTCTCTCTCTCTCTCTCTCTCTCATGTGTTAAGTTTTTGGTGCGGTTGTTGTACGGTATGGTGGTACTGGTATAGCTTCATGATCTTGAAGAGCGTAGTATTTATAAATTCGGCCCACGTAAGGGGCTAGTGCCGCAAGTGCGACTCACGGGGTGCGATGTAGGCATTGCTGAAGGTTCTTTGCAGTGTCCCTTCGGCCCCTAGCTGCCACCCCTTTCATTCCTTTTACTGTAACTCCATATATATTATCTTTTCTATCTTTCTATCCAACCTCACCCAATAATTATTTTATAGTGTAACTGTGAGGTTCTTCTCCTGTTAACACCTTTCAGACCTACCTACTCTTAATTTCCTTTTGTGGTCTGAATGACCTCATAGGTCCTAACGCTTGGCATTTGGCATAAACTCTAAATTCCACTCAACCCACTATAAATACCTGTTCACCTTGTATAATTTCGCACATTCTCTCGAAGGTAATCTCCTGCGTGAGCGTCGAGGCGTAGGAGTAAATAAGCAACGAAAGCAGAATACCTCTCCACGTCCTTTGGAAATATACTATTATACCCCCTTCCTGTAGACGAGGATAATATGATAAGACGAATAGAGGAGACTCTCCAGAACCTTAATGCCGTAGAAACAACAGTTTTTTTTAACAACACTACTCTAAAAGTAGGGCTCCTTCCAAATAATAATAATAATAATAATACTCGTAGTAGCATGAGTCTTAAATCCAGAAACAAATCCACTTGTATTGACAAGGAGACTCGAACAGATTCCCGATAGCTCTGTGTAGAGATTTAGTTTTAGATATATGTATTACCCATGATAATTCATAATTGTGGATATGTTTCTCCAATATAATAATAATAATAATTGAAAAAAAAATTACTGTGTATAACGTGATTACGTATAAGTATTTACATTTTATTTTATTTTACACAACACTGAGTACTTTCAGGCCTAATAGTACTCGAGTGTTGGATAAAATAAAATGTAAATACTTATAAGTAAACACGTTATACACAGTAATTTTGTGTGTTTCTTTTTCAATCTTCAGAAGAAAACTGAAAGAAGTTTTTGTTTGGTTAATAATAATAATAATAATAATAATAATAATAATAATATAATAATAATAATAATAATAATAATAATAATAATAATAAAAGTGATGGACTCCTAAGGAGGCAGGATGCAACCCGGAACCCCACACTATAAATACCACCCAGTCGAATTGGAGAACTGTGATAGAGCAAAAAAAAAAAAAAAAATAATAATAATAATAAGAATAATAATAATAATAATAATAATAATAATAATATATTTTGGTAGAAGACCCTCTTTTAGGCAAATGCTGTTAAAAAGAATGGGAGAATTAAGCGGGGTCGTCTTTTGGTTTAAACCAAAGACGATCCCGGCCCAGAATTGAACTACACCTACAGAATAATCCGGCACTGACGACGACCCCTGCTTGACCTGGACCTGAGATCTTTGTTTCTAATAAAATAAAAGATTACCTTCAGCATTTATAATTTTTGAAAAGTCCCAATATGAATATTGGCCAGTTACTCGCGAACATCGCTGATCCTGAGAAGCGAATTGTAAGAAAAAAAAAACTATATAAAATCAACTCGCTTAATTCTCCTTTCTTTTTAACAGAATAATAATAATATAATAATAATAATAATATAATAATAATAATAATATAATCAATAATATGTGGCGCCGTGGAGGAGTGGCTTAGGTCCTCAATGGACTTAAGTCAAGTTAAGCAACATTGGGGCTGGTCAGTCGTTGGATGGGTGACCGCTCTCCTCGGCGTTGATTCCTTGGGAAAGGATCTTTACCATAATTTCCTCAGTCTACTCAGCTGTAAATGAGTACCTATCCCTGATGGGGTAGGGTCCAGCTATGGGTTAAATAGCAAAACTCAGCAATGATGGAAAGAAATGAAGGAAAATAAACCGACAAACGACGTAAATTGGAACCTCTGGGCAACAGAGGAGCTTCGTCCGCAACCAGGTATTCAACCCATTGAAGGGGAAGACGGTCAGGTACTGGAGTCGTCATCCAGCAACTGATCACCACAACACAGTAATCAACAGCCTGGGATTGGAGCTACAGAAGAAAAAAGGAAGAAAATGGACAAGAGAAGAAAATAAGGGAAAAATATTGGAGATGCTACATCAGAAGCAACCGACGGAGAGGAGGATATAGAAGAATTGATTGGTCAACATCTGGAATGAGAGGAATAACACCCCCCAAACAGAGCAGAGGCTGGCAGACCAAGTAAAGGAAACATAAAGAAAAAGAACTGGCTCTCCCCAACAGAAAGAGAAGAACTGGAAAGGGAAATGTCACACGACAACGAAGACGAACTGAGAGACGATGCCAACAGAAGACGACAGGGAGGATGAGGTATCAAACAACGACACACGAAGAAAGAAACACCGACGAAGTAAGTAACAGAGAGGACGGAATGGGTAGAGATTAGACAATGGATGGAGCCAGATACAGAGAGAACAAAGATCCCCTCCATGAAAGCCTACAACACCAAGAAATTAAGGGAGAAAACAAGTGAGGTCAATGAAATAATGGGCCTAATACACACCACCAGTATCACAGAAACAAATAACTTGACATATGCAGGAGCAAAGATTAGTAGCAGAACTGATGGGGATTCGAACACCAACCCACCACCGCACAACCAACCCAACAGAAACCAAAACAGCAACCTCCTTGGAAAAGGCGCCTGGAAAAGGAAATCATGGTGATGAGATCCGACTTGAGTAAACTGAAAGAGATGGCAGAAAAAAGGCTAAGAAGCAAGAAAACAAGGGAGGAACTCACGAGAAACTACAAAGTTACAAGAGAGGGGACTAAACAAACACAATAGAAGATGTAAAACAGAGGCTTAAGGCCAAAGCACATAAGATCCCAACGGTACGGTACGAACAGGAATAAGGGATACCAACAGAACAAACTATTCGAACCACCAGAAAGACTATACAGCCAACTAAGAGGGGAAGACAACCACCCAGAAATTCCTGAAGCCGAACCAAGTAAGAGACTCTGGGAAAACATATGGAGCAATCCGGTATCACACAACAACATGCAACATGGCTCCAGGAAGTCAAGGAAGAAGAACAGGGAGAATAAAACAAAGATTCACAGAGATCACAACAGACACAGTCAGACACCAACTAAAGAATATGCCAAATGGAAAGCCCCATGGTCCCGATGAAGGTCCATGGATACTGGCTCAAAAACTTCAAGGCCCTACACCCACGAATAGCAGAACAACTCCAGCATTGTATCTCAAATCACCATGCACCAAAATGGATGACCACAGGAAGACATCCCTAGTACAAAAAGACAAGAGTAAGGGAAATATAGCCAGTAACTAACAGGCCTATCACCTGCCTACCAATAATGTGGAAGTTACTAACAGGTATCATCAGTGAAAGGCTATACAACTACCTAGAGGAGACAAACACCATCCCCCACCAACAGAAAGGCTGCAGAAGGAAGTGTAGGGGCACAAAAAGACCAGCTCCTGATAGACAAAATGGTAATGAAGAACAGTAGGAGAAGGAAAAACCAACCTAAGCATGGCATGGATAGACTATAAGAAAGCCTTCGACATGATACCACACACATGGCTAATAGAATGCCTGAAAATATATGGTCAGAGGAAAACAACCATCAGCTTCCTCCAAAATACAATGCGCAACTGGAAATACAATACTTACAATAAGCTCTGGAATAAGACTAGCAGAGGTTAATATCAGGAGAGGGATCTTCCAGGGCGACTCACTGTCCCCACTACTCTTCGTAGTAGCCATGATTCCGGTGACAAAAGTACTACAGAAGATGGATGCGGGGGTACCAACTCAAGAAAAGAAGGCAACAGAATCAACCATCTGATGTTCATGGACGACATCAAGCTGTATGGTAAGAGCATCAAGGAAATAGATACCCTAATCCAGACTGTAAGGATTGTATCTGGGGACATCAGGATGGAGTTTGGAATAGAAAAATGCGCCTTAGTCAACATACAAAAGGGCAAAGTAACGAGAACTGAAGGGATAAAGCTACCAGATGGGAGCAACATCAAAACACATAGATGAGACAGGATACAAATACCTGGGAATGGAATGGAGAGGGGATATACCAAGAGATGAAGGACACGATCAGGAAAGAATATATGCAGAGACTCAAGGCGATACTCAAGTCATAGCTCAACGCCGGAAATATGATAAAAGCCATAAAACACATGGGCAGTGCCAGTAATCAGATACAGCGCAGGAATAGTGGAATGGACGAAGGCAGAACTTCGAAGCATAGATCAGAAAACCAGGAAACATATGACAATACAAAGCACTACACCCAAGAGCAAATACGGAACAGACTATACATAACACGAAAGAAAGGAGGGAGAGGACTACTAAGTATAGAGGACTGCGTCAACATCGAAAACAGAGCACTGGGGCGGGAATATCTGAAAACCAGTGAAGATGAGTGGCTAAAGAGTGCATGGGAAGAAGGACTAATAAAAGTAGACGAAAGACCCAGAAATATACAGAGACAGGAGAATGAACCAGACAGAACAGAGGACTGGCACAATAAACCAATGCACGGACAATACATGAGACAGACTAAAGAACTAGCCAGCGATGACACATGGCAATGGCTACAGAGGGCGGGGAGAGCTAAAGAAGGAAACTGAAGGAATGATAACAGCGGCACAAGATCAGGCCCTAAGAACCAGATATGTTCAAAGAACGATAGACGGAAATAACATCTCTCCCATATGTAGGAAGTGCAATACGAAAAATGAAACCATAAACCACATAGCAAGCGAATGCCCGGCACTTGCACAGAACCAGTACAAAAAGAGGCATGATTCAGTGGCAAAAGCCCTCCACTGGAGCCCTGTCAAGAAACATTCAGCTACCTTGCAGTAATAAGTGGTACGAGCACCAACCTGAGGGAGTGATAGAAAACGATCAGGCAAAGATCCTCTGGGACTATGGTATCAGGACGGATAGGGTGATACGTGCAAATAGACCAGACGTGACGTTGATTGACAAAGTCAAGAAGAAAGTATCACTCATTGATGTCGCAATACCATGGGACACCAGAGTTGAAGAGAAAGAGAGGGAAAAAATGGATAAGTATCAAGATCTGAAAATAGAAATAAGAAGGATATGGGATATGCCAGTGGAAATCGTACCTGTAATCATTGGAGCACTAGGCACGATCCCAAGATCCCTGAAAAGGAATCTAGAAAAACTAGAGGCTGAAGTAGCTCCGGGCCTCATGCAGAAGAGTGTGATCCTAGAAACGGCACACATAGTAAGGAGAGTGATGGACTCCTAAGGGGGCAGGATGCAACCCGGAACCCCACACTATAGATACCAGCCAGTCGAATTGGAGGACTGTGATAGAGCAAAATAATAATAATAATAATAATAATGATAAATAATAATAATAATAATATATCGTGTTACAAATTTACTGAGGTTGAACGTATACTCACAATTTTATCTTTGTCAGTCCATATTTCATATAAACCAGTATGAATTTATTTAAGTAATTACACACTGCCGGAGAGGTATATCTGAATGCTAACTGTCGACGTCCTTATTTTCATAGAACGGTGAAATGTGACAGGATTGCAGTCCAAGTAGGTGGTATAGCACAGTCGGGAAGGCAATATAGAATGATAATGGTGAAAGTGAGCGAGGCAGAATTGATTTATCGATAAAGGAATCTTGCGTCACACAAGCACTGACCATCAACGCGGGGGTGTGTCAAATAATCTTTAAAGAGACTCTCTCTCTCTCTCTCTCTCTCTCTCTCTCTCTCTCTCTCTCTCTCTCTCTCTCTCCTTGATTTCCGCTATATTTTACCTCTGTACATATACGTACACGCTTCAACTATTTCACTTTAGCAACCTCTCTCTCTCTCTCTCTCTCTCTCTCTCTCTCTCTCTCTCTCTCTCTCATTGATTTTCCCTTTTTCTCTATTATTATCTAACTCTGTTTTTTTTTTTTTTTTTTCAAACTTAATACACTTTGCAAAAACCTCTCTCTCTCCTCCCTCTCTCTCTCTCTCTCTCTCTCTCTCTCTCTCTCTCTCTCTCTACTTGATTTCCGCTGTTTTTTTCTCTGTACATACAAGTACACGCTCCAACTATTTCACTTTACCAATCTCTCTCTCTCAGTGCCATTTTGCTTGGTGAGACGTTCTTGCGCACAGTCTGATTAATTAACAGATATCACACGTTTAACTGTAAATCAGATCAAGATGGCAGTAAGTTCCAACTGTGGTTCGAAATGGCAAAATTTAGCGTGTCTAGCAGATTCGCAATACGATGAGGTAGCAGGAAGGGAGCTGGCATTTCTCATCTATGAGATCAACAACAGCCCTAACCAAAAAGATACAAAAGCATTCATAGACATTTAGAAGGATATGATCCTTCAAACTGGAACAAATCAACAGAAAACATCTTGAAAATAATTGAAGAAGTTCCAAATAAAATCCAAGTGGTCAAGAGACTCATAAAAAAAATTTACATCAATCAACATATTCCATCAAAGAAAATGAATAAGTGAACATTGTGAATATCCTAATTGATGTAATAGAAAAAAGAATGCCAAAAGCATGCAAACTGTGTTAGGTGTGGTATAGCATAGTCAATCCACAAAACCTGATCAGAAAATGTTCTGCATGCAACATTCCAACGCATCCTCAATGTGCTGAAGTAATGCAAGATATGAGTAAGGATACCAGAATATTTTGCCCAACATGTCTATCATGGATAGACAATGTTATTAAATCAAGACTTAATGTACAAATAGTTGAGGATGAAGAAGAGGAAGAGGAAGAAGAAGAAGAGGGAAACAGAAGAGAAGTAAACAAAACTGAAATGACAGAAAAAAATAAGGAAAACAAAGAACAAGATAAAATTATGGATGCAGAGATACTCATTGATACTACATATGAGGCAATCAAGCAGCATACATACGAAGAAATAAATTACGACATGATAACACAAAATAAAATCCCGAAGAGGCTCTACCCAGATCTGCACACTGAGGGGAAAGAGGAAAAAATAGACAAGAACGACAAAGTCTGCACCCTCTTGAAAAGAGGGACTTGCAGATTCGGAGAAAGATGTTACTACAAACATCCCAAGGTTTGTCACAACTATGAAATCTATGGTAAATGTGCATACCTAGACGGCTATGAGGATGATTGCAGAGATCTACATCCAAAAATATGCAAAAACCTAAAAGAAGGAAAAGGATGTAAGTTCAACAAAAAATGTAAATATGTGCACCCTGTAGCCATGAATCAAAATCAATTAAATAATCAATCAAATAATAAAATCCAAAATAAGAAAGAAACAAATAAAGAGAGGAACAAAGAATATGAGGTGAAGGAAAAAAGCAAGTCATCACCGCGATTTGGAGTGTCAGCAAAGAATTTCCAAGCATCAGCTCCAAGATACAGCTCAAGAAATAAATACTGTATTTACGATGCTAGAGGATATTGCAGATATGGAGAAAATTGCAGATTCAGACACAAAATGAATAATTATGATGAAGGAAGATCAAATATTATGGAAAAGTTGGATTTTTTTATGTCAGAATTTTTGGAAATGAAGAAAAGAACAACATACCAGAACAGGAAAGAGACGTGGGAAAATCCTTACTATTACCCATATTAAATGAAGGATCAAAGGCACAAAAATAGAGTACTTAGAAGAACTATCACAAATTGAAAAGAAAATAGATATAATGAATATAAGTGAAACCTGGTATTCCCAAGAGACTGGGAATGACAATCAAATAAAAGGGTTCCAAACTTATAGATCAGATAGAAAAAATAGGAATCAAGGGGGAAAGACAAAAAACAAGGAGAAATATATGAGAAATATAGTAACTCAGAATGTGAACCAATAGTGGTAGAATTTGAATTTGAAAAATTAATGAACATAGTAATATATAGAAGCCTAATACTAAAGAGTTGGTATATGTAGAAATGACAAGGACTAGACTATTCTCCTATCCGGAGACTTTAACTTTAATTTCG
This sequence comes from Macrobrachium nipponense, assembly GCF_015104395.2. Lineage (NCBI taxonomy): Eukaryota > Metazoa > Arthropoda > Malacostraca > Decapoda > Palaemonidae > Macrobrachium > Macrobrachium nipponense. The sequence goes on along the minus strand of NC_061107.1, from coordinate 83,728,725 downwards.
TAGACTGGAAAGAACGAATAGGAGATTGTGGTTGAATTTATACATATAAAAAAGAGAGTAATAATAGTGCAGAAGATAAGAGGCAATTCGAAAAGCTATTAGATATGCTACTAGAATACAACATTCAACAAATAAATCACCTGCCAACAAGAAAGGAAAGTACCTTAGACCTAGTATTTGTGAACGAGGTGAATTATGTTAAAGAAATAATAGTTTATTATGCGAATATTTCAGACCATAATGTCATAGAATTAACAGTCCATTCCAAAGCAAGTGAAAACAGAGATAAGCAAGAAATGAAAAAGTGGGAAGGATATGGAAAATACAACTCTACAGTAAAAATATAAAGTGGTCAGAAATAAATGAAGAATTAAACAAAGATTGGGATAAAATTTTCGTAAGGGATGATATAAAGGTAAATACGGAGATATTATATAAAATATTAGAGAAAATAGTGGATAAATATATACCGAAGAAGAAAAGTAAACATCAGTCATGCATACCAAGAGACAGAAGGATCTTGTTTCAGAAAATCAGAAAGTGGAAAAAATGTCTTGCAATAGAAAAAAATGCACGGAAAGTGATCGAACTAAAAAGTAAGATAGAAAATGCAGAACAAAAGATTATACAATCAAAAGAAAATGAAAAACGGGACTTGGAAGAAAAAACCCTAGTAAACATCAAGCAAAACCCCAAACTATTGTACTCCTATGCGAAAAAGATGAGTAAAAGAAGAATAGAAATAGGCCCTCTAAGAATTGAAGGGAGATTAACGAATGAAAAAAAAGGAAATATGCAACATGTTGGCAGAACGATATAAGAGAGAATTCACCCCTAGAATTGATAATGAAGATAATGATATAGAAGTAAGGGATGAAAATAGTGAATATTTAGCAGACATAGATATTAATGAAGCTGATATTGTGCAGGCTAATAATGAAATTAAAATTGGAGCTGCTGCAGGGCCTGATGGTGTCCCTGCTATTTTGTTAAAGAAAGTAGTTCATTCTGTCGCAAAGCCACTTGCAATATTATTAAGACAAAGTGTAGATACAGGCAAGATTTATGATGAGCACAAATTAGCATATATTACCCCTACTTTCAAAAGTGGATCAAGACTAGAGGCAAGTAATTATAGGCCTGTGAGTCTAACATCACATATTATGAAAGTGTATGGAAGGGTAATGAAGAAAAATATTATGATCCATTTAGTAAAAAATAATTTGTTTAATATAGGACAACATGGTTTCTTACCTGGAAAAAGTACACAAACCCAACTGTTAGTCCACCGTGAGAACATATACAAAAATATGAAAAGCGGAAATGAAACAGATGTGGTTTATCTAGACTTTGCAAAAGCTTTTGACAAGGTAGATCATAATATATTAGCGAAGAAAATTAGAAAACATAATATGGTGGATAAAGCAGGAAGATGATTAAAAGAATTTTTACACAACAGAAAACAGATAGTTATTGCAAACGATGAGAAATCGGATGAAGCTAAGGTAATATTCGGTGTGCCACAAGGTACGATGTTAGCTGCATTACTGTTTGTTATTATGATTGCAGACATAGACAGTAATGTTAAGGACTCGGTAGTGAGTAGTTTCGCCGATGACACAATAATAAGTAGAGAAATTACTTGTGATGAAGATAGGAACGCACTACAAAGAGACCTTAACAAAGTATATGATTGGGCAGAGGTAAATAGGATGGTATTTAACTCTGATAAATTTGAATCAATAAATTATGGAGATAGAGAAGGAAAGCTATATGCTTATAGGGGATCTAATAATGAGACAATCACAAATAAGGAAGCAGTTAAAGACCTTGGTGTGATGATGAATAGGAACATGTTATGCAATGATCAAATAGCAATTCTATTGGCAAAATGTAAAGCAAAAATGGGAATGTTGTTATGGCACTTCAAAACAAGAAAAGCTGAACACATGATTATGCTTTATAAAACATATGTTCGTAGTCCACTTGAATATTGCTAAATGATATGGTACCCACACTATCAAAATTTTTTAGTCTAGAAAGGAGAAGAGAACGCTACATGATAATTCAGGCATGGAAACAGATAGAAGGAATAGCCGCAAACATCATGGAGCAAAAATATCAGAAAGAGCAAGCAGAGGTAGATTAATAGTGCCCAAAACTATACCAGGAAAAATAAGGAAAGCACACAGGACATTAATTCACTACTCACCAGGATCGATAATGCAGCATCTATTCAATGCGTTGCCAGCTCATCTGAGGAATATATCAGGAGTGAGCATAGATGTGTTTAAGAATAAGCTCGACAAATATCTAAGCTGCATCACAGACCATCCAAGATTGGAAGATGCAAAATATACCGAAAGATGTACTAGCAACTCTCTGGTAGACATTAGAGGTGCCTTACACTGAGGGAACTGGGGCAACCCGAACAAGATGTAAGGTCTAAGGTAAGTAAGGTCTCTCTCTCTCTCTCTCTCTCTTCTCTCTCTCTCTCTCTCTCTATATATATATTATATATATATAAATATAGTATATAATATATATAATATATATAATATTAATATATGAGTCATCGCCACTTGCATCATTTATTTATGAGTGTATGTTAAATGACAGTAAATTGGTGTCGGTACCTGTAAGCAAAGTAATTGACGATAAGTATATAATCGGTAATGCATATAATAATTTTAATATATATTTACATCACTGTGGATTTCATCACCATTTTATTGAATCCTCCAATTATGAGATTTTTCGTTAACAAGTAATACATATTGATACATTCTTTTCACAGAACTACACCGAAGATATTTAACGCTATTAAAGTTGAGCTTTTAATATTTAAAATTTTTTACTTTATTTATTTATTTAATTTTTTTTTTGTCATTTCGATACAAACGAGTAAAAGATGCTCCTAAGTTTCCTATCCGCAGTCGAGTTTTCTGTACAGCGTATAAAGTTGTATAAAACCATCCTGTTTTGACCAGACTAGTAGTACTCTTCAGTGCTCACCAGTGAGATTTCGTCCCACGCCTCCGGAAAGCGCTGCCAGATGGACGATCCATGGTAAAGTTTAACCGTAAATAAAATGAAAACTACTGAGGTTTGAGGGCTGCAATATGGTATCTTTAATGATTGGAGGGTGGATGACCAATATACCAATTTTCAGCCCTCTAGCCTCTGTAGGATCTGAGGGCGGACAGAATAAATGGCGGGCGGACAAACAATAGTTTTCTTTTACAGAAAACTAAAAAAGGAGATTGGGTTATAGCTTTCCCCTGATCTGAAAGATGATAATATTACTGGTGTCCTGAATGAGATTTATATGTTTATTTTGTTATAGCTTAGCTTTTATTTTATTTATTTATTTTTTTTTTTTATTTAGATTAAAAAAAGGGAAGATTGGGAGATAGCTGTCCACTGATCTGAAAGATGATAATATTAATGATTGTCTTGAATAAGAATTATATTTTTATGATATTGCAGCTGAGCTTTTATTATTATTTTTTTCCTTTTGTCATTTTGATACAAAAAAAAAGGAGATTGGATGATAGCTTTCCCCTATTCTGAAAGATGGTAATGTTTATGATTGTCTTGAATGACAATAATATGTTTATATTACAGCTGAGCTTTTATTAATATTTGTCATTTTAATAAAAAATAAGAGATTGGGTGATAGCTTTCCCCCGATCTGAAAAATAAAACATCGTAATATCTTGCTTCTTCGTGTGAATTATGGGTTTGAATTTGTTTTTTGTTTTTTCCATCGTAACTTTTGCCGACCGAGGTTTAGAAATTTAATTGAAGCCTCTTTGTTTGTTCTGGGAACTGGATTTTCCTGTTAGCATAACGTCATTGCAAAGGTGTAGTTATCAGCAGTAAATGTCTCGCTAACGTAGGGTTATGGCCCCGGGAAATTCATGCGCGGTAAATTTCATAAAGAATGTGTGGAAAAGAGGAAGGCCGCTGGTTATGATTGCCTGGAATATCGTTTTGTGTTTTATATATATATATATATATATATATATATATATATATATATATATATATATATATATATATGTATGTATGTATATATCAGAAACTAGGTACTATGTCGTACCTCTAAGTAAATGGGGATGCAATTCACAATGATGTAAAATCCTGTAGGTTAAAATATATATTTTTTGTACTGGAACTTACAGCTTTCGACCATCAGCTGTGGTCTTGTTCACTAAAACAAGACCATAGCTGGTGGTCGAAAGCTATAAGTTCCTGTACAAGAAATATATATTTTATTACAGAAGAACTTTACATCATCGTGGATTGCATCCCCATATATATATATATATATATATATATATATATATATATTATATATATATATATATATATATATTTGTGTGTTTGCTCTTGCGTGCATTTGTGTACTGAGGAAAAGCAAAAAGAATAATTAATTACATATTATGTACACAAGTGGAAAGAGCCCATTCAGTACTTTACGAATGTTAACAAATGTAGGTGAATACTATAACTGTGATCCTCCTTCTCGGTCGCGTGAAACAAATGAAAACAATTACCTGTATAATAATTGAAACTGTGTTGACATAAATAGTAGATCATCACCAACACCGTCGAAAATTATGGCGATTTGTTTTCCGCTGTGCTATGGCTGACGTAAACAGTAATAAACTGTATATATCGCTTGTAAGGCAATTTATCTTTCAAAAGCTTGGTTGGTAGCAAACACATATTATATCTCTCATTACTTCGTTTTTTGGAGATTATTTTTAATGCAAGTTGTGCAAAAATATTTTCCAAAAGTTATGTACACTGAATATAATACTGTTAATGAAAATGGTTTGTCTTAAAACGACGCTAAAATTTAGTATCGTAGCAATATGAAAATTAGAATTAACTGCACAGGCCATGGGAGATGGATGCACTGTAGTGTAGGTTTTAAGCAAGGGAAAGAAATTTATGGATGCTTAGGAAATATGTTTGTGTATGTGGTTGTGCGTATGTGGACCTGTATGTCTTTGTTCTTATATATATATATATATATATATATATATATATATATATATATATATATATAAGTGTGTGTGTGTGTGTGTGTGTGTGTTTGTTTTGTTTATAATATATACTCATAAATATGCATACATGTATGTATATATATAATTTATTTTATTATAATATATATATATATATATATATATATATATATATTTATAGTATGTATAGTATGAACATATACTATGTTTATATAAGTATATTAATACACATATATACACGTGTATATATATATATATATATATATATATATATATATATATATGTGTGTGTGTGTGTGCGCATGTGTATGTATAGTGTTTTTTTACGCTGTGGGCTCTTGATTTAAACATTGCTATAGTTATTGAAGTTGGCGTTGTGACGACGATAAATGAAAAACTCATTTCCCCGAGAGAAAGTCTCTTCGAGCCCTGTTCGCACATCCGTACATATTCCTTTCCGCAAAAGGAGGTTGGAAACGAGAGGTGCAATTATTGAAGTTTAAAATTGATAAAATGGAGAGGAAGAATTAAGAGAGTGTCGACTCATTATTAAAATCGGATGTAGTTTATCGAAAGGTAATTCACTTTAATGATCCGGAATTCCTGTCAATTTTACCATTAGTTAATCTCTAGTTATTTAATTATTGATGGAGATTTCACTCTAGGTGAAGTCAAGGTCTAAGTCTATTGAAGTGCTGTTCCACACCGGTAAGATCTCCAAGGAACACGGAAGCACTAAGAGAATCCTTGAGCATTCATATTTTTTTCTTTTTTTATACTGATTCATATATTTTATCCGGTTTGGAGTTCCTTTCCACTTCGTAACAGAAATTTTCCGTAGGGGAATATTGCCGTCAGTAGTGCACTGTAGGCATTACTTAAGGTTCTTTGCTGCGTCCCTTCTGCCCCTAGCTGCAACCCCATTCTTTCCTTTTACTGTACCTCCGTTCATATTCACTTTCTTCCATCTGCAGCGCTGAATAACCTCATAGGCCCAAGCGCTTGGCCTTTGGCCCAGATTCTATATTCCAGCTCTACAACAGATTCATTTATCCCTCATTTTAAGATTACCTTTGCGTGTTGGAATAATATATATTTTTTTTTTTTCCACGTGAAATTTCAAGTGACATCGCTGCTAAGAGGTGTGTCAGATGCCAGTGACAGTTAGGGAAATTAGCCCCCAACTTTCGTCGTCTCCCGGGCGTAACGTAACATGCGTATCGGTATTTGTGCATACAAGACTCGGGATGTATACATCATTCTACTTCACACGAGAAGTTTTGTTTTTATTATTTAATAAATTTTCTTCTTCTTCTTCTTCTTCTTCTTCTTCTTCTTCTTCTTCTTCTTCTTCTTATTATTATTATTATTATTATTTAAAATATGCAACTATGCAAGGGGAACATGCTTACTAGACATTATTATTATTATTATTATTATTATTATTATTATTTAAAATATGCAACTATGCATGTGGAACATGCTTACTAGACCTTTAATTTGTAAGTTCTACTGAAAGAAATTGCCTTTATGTGGAAAAAGTGAAAAACTCAAATAAAAACTAAACGAAACTTTTTTTCATTACCTTTTTCATTTAGTTGCTGATACTGACGAGTGAACCCTGATAAATGAAAAATTGTACCACACAGAGAGAGAGAGTGTGTGTGTTCCATAGCTGAACGAAGGTTAGTTTATCGGTGCTCTTCACTTACAATTGGCTAAATCAATCCAATTAGCTTAACAGGAACTGGCCAATCAAGAACAATTTTTTCTCGTCGTCGTCGCTGGGTTTAGAGAGAGAAAGAGAGAGAAAAGGAGTGAATATTTTCCGTTAATTAAAAGCATTGCGGATAGATGATAATAGGTCATATGCTGGTGGTGGTTTCTTAAGACGTTGTCCCCTCTACCCCCTAAGGGTGGGGGTTATGTGTAAAAAATTATTTAATGCCCACAAGAATGTTTAGCAATGAAGATGCGGAATCAAAAGAATAAAACGAATAATATTCAGATGATAAAAAAATAACATTGTGGACGAAGTAAGGAGGACATGCAAATACTGGAAGAAGACGAACATGCATGCACAAAATAAAAACAGAAAAATATTCGTCCTGCAGAGAGAGAGAGAGAGAGAGAGAGAGAGAGAGACGGACGGACATGCCAAAATGACTCTGTTCCGTTTTATTGTCCTCCACCTCCATTCCAGCGGAGTTTATAATTGCCAAACTTTGTCTGTAGGTACAGAAGGGCAGCAGAAGTGAGGGGGGGGGGGGGGGGGATTTGCCTTCTCTCGCCAGCTGGTTGCTTGCAGGATGCCCCATTACAGCCATTGGTGGTATTTTTTCAGGAGAAAGAGCGTTGATATTTGAGAGGTCCTTTTATTAGGAGGTTAATATTTGAAAATGGCATTGATTTCATGTAGTAGCTGGAGTGAATGTGAATTTCATGTAGTTTTAGGAATAAATGTTAATTTTCTGTAGTTTTGGGAATGACTGTTAATTTCATGTATTTGTAGGAATGACTTAATTTCATGAAGTTGAAGGATTGAATGTTAATTTCATGAAGTGGAAGGAATTAATGTTAATTTCATGTAGCTGTAAAAACGAGTGTTAATTTCATGTATGTGTTGGAATGAATGTTAATTTTCCTGCAGTTGTAGGAACGAATGTTAATTTCTTCGAGCTGTAAAAGTTAGTGCTCATTTAATGTAGCTGTAGGAATGAATGTTTGTTAATTTCATGTATTTGCAGGAATGAATGTTAACTTTATCTAGTTGTAGGAATGAATACTAATTTTATGTAGTTTTAGGAATGAACGTCAGTTTCATGTAGTTGTAGGAATTAATGTTAATTTCATGTAGTTGTAGGAGTGAGTGTTAATTTCATGTTGTTGGTATTTATGTCGAAATCAGGCTGTACTAATATTACTCTCCCATTTCTGTCATTTGTCAAAAGATTTTGAAGAGCAATTTATGAATTTGAATTTCTCAAGCCCGATCAGTAAGACGTGATCATTAAACCTTCTCTGATCAACCGAGTTTATCCAGATTGGTTTTGTGGTCATTGGTGGATGGATGACCATCAAGAAATGCTCTTAAGTAAAGTGACCAGCGACAGAGATTCTGTCCTCTTCTGAATTTTTGGGGGATAAAGCAGACATTCTTCCACTTATCAGTATTTATTTATTAACGAATTTATTTTTTCACTTACTTGTTTTAATGGCTTTTTGTCTTCTTGAAATTGGAGTGGAAATTGGCATAGAAGTAAGCTGAGCTTCCTTTTAGTATTTAATTTCGTATTCTGCTTTTGGGTTGTATATTTGGAGTTTGCTTTTGCATGATTTTGTCCGTATTTTCTTATATTATCATCCTTCAATTTTATGAATACTGGAAGGAAGTACCTTTGCGTTTCAGTAACGCTTTATCGACCAGACTTGAAAATATATATTTCGAGTGACAGTCTGGATTTTATAGTAATTATACAAACAATTTACTTTTAATTTCGTTTTGACAGACAAATTTGCCCTTGACACGATTCAGTGATACGTAACCCATTAAGAACTTTCAGTTATCGAAGGATTTGAGGAAAATATTCTTTTGAACCGAAAAACGTTTTAGACGTCGAGGTTGTTTAGTTGAGCACCCTCTCTCTCTCTCTCTCCTCTCTCTCTCTCTCTCTCTCTCTCTCTCTCTCCAAAAAAAAAAGCAGATGGAGGAGCTTATCGATCTCAACTAGGGCATCTTGAACGCCATGATCATTCTTGTCGGGCGCATTCAGCAGCACTGAAGAGGCTGCGTTCGATGTTTTCCTGTCTGGATGTTTTTCGGGGGGAGTCTCGCAGGAAATTTGGCCGCTTATTAAGGTCCCTGACCTAATTTGCCTAATTACATACGGCCTTGCTGGAATTCTTTCAAGATTAGGCTCTCTCTCTCTCTCTCTCTCTCTCTGAATTATAAATTAAGGCTTCTTGCCACGCAAAGGGCTTCATTACTTGAATTTCGTGGTTTTACTTATTTGTTAAGCATTCCGTTTGTTTTATTCCAAATCAAATTAATTGCCACAGTATTTCTCTCTCTCTCTCTCTCTCTCTCTCTCTCTCTCTCTCTCTCTCTCTCTCTCTCTCTCTCTCTCTCTTATTATTTTTTTTATTGAGATTTGCTTTTTTCACTTTTCCCGTTAAGCCCTCTGGACCTGACTTCTGTAACCACCTCAGGCTCTAGCTGGAAATTAAATTGTATGCAGTCTGTTTTTTGTTGTTATCATTTAGATTAAGTATACTCATTGTAATTCCTCTGCTTTCTATATTCGATGTATAGGGCCCTGAGCTGAAATAAAGAATATTTTATATATATATATATATCTTATATTTATATATATATATATATATATATATATATTTTTTTTTTTTTTTTTTTTTTTTTGCTCTATCACAGTCCTCCAATTCGACTGGGTGGTATTTATAATGTGGGGTACCGGGTTGCCTCCTGCCTCCTTAGGAGTCCATCACTTTTCTTACTATGTGCGCCGTTTCTAGGATCACACTCTTCTGCATGAGTCCTGGAGCTACTTCAGCCTCTAGTTTTTTCCAGATTCCTTTTCAGGGATCTTGGGATCGTGCCTAGTGCTCCTATGATTATGGGTACGATTTTCACTGGCATATCCCATATCCTTCTTATTTCTATTTTCAGGTCTTGATACTTATCCATTTTTTCCCTTTCTTTCTCTTCAACTCTGGGTCCCATAGTATTGCGACATCAATGAGAGATACTTTCTTCTTGATTTTGTCAATCTACGTCACGTCTGGTCTATTTGCACGTATCACCCTATCTGTTCTGATACCATAGTCCCAGAGGATCTTTGCCTGATCGTTTTTTATCACTCCTTCAGGTTGGTGTTCTTACCACTTATTACTGCAAGGTAGCTGGTGTTTCTTGCACAGGCTCCAGTGGAGGGCTTTTGCTATTGAATCATGCCTCTTTTTGTACTGGTTCTGTGCAAGTGCCGGACATTCGCTTGCTATGTGGTTTATGGTTTTATTTTTCGTATTGCACTTCCTACATATGGGAGAGATGTTATTTCCGTCTATCGTTCTTTGAACATATCTGGTTCTTAGGGCCTGATCTTGTGCCGCTGTTATAATACCTTCAGTTTCCTTCTTGAGCTCTCCCCTCAGTAGCCATTTCCACGTGTCATCGCTGGCTAGTTCTTTAGTCATGTATTGTCCGTGCATTGGTTTGTTATGCCATTTCTCTGTTCTGCTTGTCTTTCTCCTGTCTGTATATTTCTGGGTCTTCGTCTACTTTTATTAGTCCTTCTTCCCATGCACTCTTTAGCCACTCGTCTTCACTGATCTTCATATATTGTCCCTGTCTTCTGTTCTTGATGTTGACACAGTCCTCTATGCTTAGTAGTCCCCTCCCTCCTTCCTTTCGTGTTATGTATAGCCTGTCCGTATTTGCTCTTGGGTGTAGTGCTTTGTGTATTGTCATATGTTTCCTTGTTTTCTTGTTTTCTGGTCTATGCTGCGAAGTTCTGCCTTCGTCCATTCCACTATTCCTGCGCTGTATCTGATTACTGGCACTGCCCATGTGTTTATGGCTTTTATCATATTTCCGGCGTTGAGTTTTTACTTGAGTATCGCCATGAGTCTGCATATATTCTTTCTTGATCGTGTCCTTCATCTCTTGATGATTTATATCCCCTCCTTCCATTATTCCCAGGTATTTGTATCCCGACTCATCTATGTGTTTGATGTTGTTCCCATCTGGTAGCTTTATCCCTTCAGTCCTTGTTACTTTGCCCTTTTGTATGTTGACTAAGGCACATTTTTCTATTCCAAACTCCTTGCTGATGTCCCCAGATACAATCCTTACAGTCTGGATTAGGGTATCTATTTCCTTGATGCTCTTACCATACAGCTTGATGTCTGTCGTCCATGAACATCAGATGGTTGATTCCGTTGCCTCTTTTCTTGAATTGGTACCCAGCATCCATCTTCTGCAATACTTTTGTCATGGGAATCCGTTGACGACCTACAGCACGATGAATATTTGACAGCTGCTTTATAATACCAGCGTGCCAGAAAGGCAAATCATAAGGAGAATTGAAAGAATATTGTACAAAATCAATTCTGTGAATTCTGCCATTATATTATTATTATTATTATTATTATTGTTATTTTATTATTATTATTATTATTATTATTATTATTATTATTATTATTTCCTCTAATTCGTATATTCCATGCATACGGCCCTGAGTGGTCTTCTTAATTAATACTCATACAAACAACAATGATCAAATAAAAAGGACAAATTAAACAATTCCATATATTGTCAGTTATAAGCGGAAACAACAAATAACTGAACAGAAATAAAGCCTCAAAATTCAGTACAACAAATAAAGTAAAACGTGGTAGAATGTACTGACCGATAGCCGTTGTTTCACCAACGGAAATGAAAAACATTACGATATGTTTTATTAGAAATAACACGTAAATGTAAATATATGTATATATATATATATATATATATATATATATATATATATATATATATATATAAGTAAGTAAAGCATTAAGTTACAAATGTCCTTTAATATCCGATTCGCTTTACCTCGGAATTAATATATTTTCACATATGTTAACCGAAGGGGAATTTTCTAGTTGATGATAATTTCGCCCTCTCGTGGATTCGAACCAGCTGAGAGAGGAGAAATTAGGAGTTCAGTGACTTTATCGACTCGGCAAATAAGTTATCAACTAACAAATTCCCCTACGGTTAACGCATATGAAGATATATGAACTCCGAGGTAGAGCGAATCGTATATTAAAGGACATTTGTAGCTTAATGCATGTATATGAATCACGGTGATGTGATAAAAATTCATGTATGTATGTATGTATGTATTAAACAGCGAAAAAGGACTTGCCGCCCCACGTCACATTAAAATGAGTGAAGGCTCTGGGTACTCGCGAGTTAGAATTCACGCATATTGTTGCGAGGAACCGTGTTTTCTCACTATTAGGAAGATGGCGCAGAAACAGCTGAGCAAACAGAAAATGTCAGAAGGAGTAAGGTGCATCTCTGACTTCCAGTATCCCTTGTGTATGTGTGTATATATATATATATATATATATATAATATATATATATATATATATTATATATATATATATAGTATCCAGTTCGCTCTGTTTCGGTTAAAATATATGAAAATATAATATTTCCGAGCTAGAGCGAAATGAGTATTAAAGGACATTTGTAGCTTAATGTTTGTACGAGTTAATCACGTGATGTGATAATATTTATTCATATATATATATATATATATATATATTATATATATATATAGATAGAGAGAGAGAGAGAGAGAGAGAGAGAGAGAGAGAGAGAGAGAGAGAGAGAGATATCTCCGTTTGTAAGTATGTTCGTTGTCATACAGAAGTCCCTTGAATCAGCGCACCTGCAAGTTACTTCAAGTCAATGAATTACTAGCCTCTCGGGAGTCTGCTCTGTAAATAGATAGTGAGTGTAATTGGGACGTTTGGCAAGTAGCCTATACTTGCGGAAAAACTCAACTTTACCCAAGTTAAGGCCCCGGGGTGTTGGGTGAGGAGGGAGGGCGAGTTGGAACCTCAGTGAATGGTTAGTTTTATTTTAATGCTGCAGGTAACAGGAATTGGAGTTGACGATTTTAACCGATCCAAAATTGGTATGACGTCAGATGTCAGTATATGTCATTGGTGGGAGGTCCGATGTCATCATCTGCCGTGAGTGTGTGAGGTCGGATGTCTCCATGTGTCGTTGGGTGGGAGGTGAGATGTCATTATGTGTCATTGGTGTTAGATTATATGTCTTCATGTGTCAATGTTATGAGGTCCGGTGTCATTATATTTCATTGATGTGAGGTCCAATGCTATCATGTGTCATTGGTTATAAGGTCATATAACATATGTGTCACAAATTTGAGTTCCGATGTCATCATGTCATTAGTGTGAGGTCATATTTCATCATGTGTCATTGGGTGATAGGTCAAATGTCATCATGTGTCATTGGTATGAGGTCAGATATCATCTCATGTCATTAGAGCTCATTTATTTCTGTTTGTTGGTAAAATTAACTAATTTTATTTGCCTTCTTCTACAGGGTAAGTGATGAAAGCGTCGCCCTCTTCCTCTGAGTTATGGTGGCTGTTGGAAATGGTACTCCCACGCGTCTTGTAAGTTATTTCATTTCCTTTTCCACCACTTCTTTATGGCTGTGATATTGAGTGAGGCCATTCCCTAACTTATTTATAACCGGGTAAACTTTAATATATATTTCCTTACGAGAAGCTTAGAAGAGTTTGTGTTGGCGTGTCTGCGCGTAACTCTGCTCGCTTGTTTACATTCCCTATCTTGAAGATAAGACGATGGAAAGCCTTGTTTATACCTAGTTGACGCCTGCGTGTGCCTTCGTTCACTACACGTATACCTCGTCATTTTTATTTTTATTATTATTATTTTATAATTAGCTCGTCTTACTTGAGTAGATTCCCTGCTCGAAAGGACTTCCTCACGATCCCAACCATCGAGGTGTGTTTTGTGTGTGTGTGTGTGTATGTGTGCATGTGTTTTTTTTGTTTTTAATAAGGATTTTAGTAATTTTTTGTGAGAACCGAGATTAGATACCAGTGCGATGAAGTCCTTAACATAATGTTGGAAATTAAGCCGAGGCCCTAAGTAAATTACTTTCCTGAAATTGGGTGAAGTGGAATTGAAGTGTTACATTTTTCTCTCTCTCTTCGGTGACCGATTCGACCGCTTCATCTGAATTTCTGTTAAACGTCACGAATCACGGAGGTACAGTACTGTTTGAACGTCACAAATTCAAGGGTCAACCGGTCTGGTCAGTCTTTCTTCCCTCCTGAATTTTCTATAAAATTTAGAATTTACTTACATTCTTATCTGTTTATTTATTAGTTTGTTAATTATGTACGTTTTTTTTATGGTGCTCAAGTGGTCAAGTAGGTGAAATTACATTGATTCGATAATATTAATATCGGTTGTATGACAAGTCAAGACAGTTGTAAATGGAACAAAAAGAAAACTATATAACAGCTTATCATAGTCATATTTTATTTAATGATAATATTAGATAAGTTAGTTGGTATGCGTAGCGTCAAGTTCTGCCTCTTATGTAGATCAAGATGCACCCTCAAAATACTGGAGGTGTAAAGATATATGACATGTTTGTATTATAGTTGAAGTAGATCAGCATTATATATTACTTTGAGTATTCTATAGTAGAAAACAATTGACCTGTTTCTTGTTTTTATGGAAATCTGTTTCCATTTTGCATAAAATGTATGCGTTCAGTTTCCTTATAGGCTCTCTCTCTCTCTCTCTCTCTCTCTCTCTCTCTCTCTCTCTCTCTCTCTCTCTCTCTCTCTCTCTCTCTGAGTATTGGATTTGCAGTGAATGTCATAATCCCAAAAGAGTATCAAGCACACGAGGCTCACATACAGGTTGCCCACCTCTCTCTCTCTCTCTCTCTCTCTCTCTCTCTCTCTCTCTCTCTCTCTCTCTCTCTCTCTCTCCTGTAAAACGAGTTTCTTACCGGGTTAATGATGCACACGGTTGCCTAGACTCTCCCAAGTTGGATTCTCCAAAATATTGTCAGAACCATTTTCTTGTTGTTGTCGGAAGCTGCTAGTTTCCCCGCCATCTCAAATAATTCGACGTCATTCCCGCCAAAGATGTTTAATAAAAACTTGAGCTACGGTCATTTCAGCAAGCGAGAATATCGACTATTTGTTTTCGTTTCTTTCCAACGTTGTTCATGGATTGACTTTCTGGATATTGTACCTGGTGTCCGTCGATGATCTTGCATTATTTAATCAGCTAGGTCATTTCGTCATTCTCTTAGTTATTATTGTTATTATTATTGGCTCTCCTTTAGAGAGCAGTTGTAAGGAAAACTTTCAAGTAGCCTTGACTCTTCTCGTAGGAAAAATCATCATATGGAGTGATTATTATTATTATTATTATTATTATTATTATTATTATTATTATTATTATTATTATTATTATTATTATTAGTTCTCTTTGAGAGATCAATTGTAAAGAAACTTCTAAGTGACCTTGACTCTTCTCGTAGGAAAAATCTCAGTATGGAGTGATTATTTATTATTATTTTTTTTTTTTTTTTTTTTTTTTTTTTTTTTTTTTTTTTTTTTTTTTTTTTTGCTCTATCACAGTCCTCCAATTCGACTGGGTGGTATTTATTTATAGTGTGGGGTTCCGGGTTGCATCCTGCCTCCTTAGGAGTCCATCACTTTTCTTACTATGTGTGCCGTTTGTAGGATCACACTCTTCTGCATGAGACCTGGAGCTACTTCAGCCTCTAGTTTTTCTAGATTCCTTTTCAGGATCTGGGATCGTGCCTAGTGCTCCTATGATTATGGGTGACCGGATTTCAACTGGCATATCCCATATCTTTCTTTTTAATTGTCTATTTTCAGATCTTGATACTTATCCATTTTTTCCCTCTCTCTCTTCAACTCTGGTGTCCCATGGTATTGCGACATCATGAGTGATACTTTCTTCTTGACTTTGTCAATCAACGTCACGTCTGGTCTATTTGCACGTATCACCCTATCCGTTCTGATACCATAGTCCCAGAGGATCTTTGCCTGATCGTTTTCTATCACTCCCTCAGGTTGGTGCTCGTACCACTTATTATTATTATTATTATTATTATTATTATTATTATTATTATTATTATTATTATTATTATTATTAGTTCTCTTTGAGAGATCAATTGTAAAGAAAACTTCTAAGTGACCTTGACTCTTCTCGTAGGAAAAAATCATCAGTATGGAGTGATTATTATTATTATTATTATTATTATTATTATTATTATTTTATTATTATTATTATTGATTATTATTATTATTATTATTAGTTCTCTTTTGAGAGATCAATTGTAAAGAAAACTTCTAGTGACCTTGACTCTTCTCGTAGGAAAAATAAAATCATCAGTATGGAGTGAGTATATTATTATTATTATTATTATTATTATTATTATTATTATTATTATTATTATTATTATTAGTTCTCCTTAAGAGATCAATTGTAAAGAAAACTTCTATGTGACCTTGACTCTTCTCGTAGGAAAAATCATCAGTATGGAGTGATTATTATTATTATTATTATTATTATTATTATTATTATTATTATTAGTTCTCTTTGAGAGATCAATTGTAAAGAAAACTTCTAAGTGACCTTGACTCTTCTCGTAGGAAAAATCATCAGTATGGAGTGAGTATTATTATTATTATTATTATTATTATTATTATTATTATTATATTATTATTATATTATTATTATTAGTTCTCCTAAGAGATCAATTTTAAAGAAACTTCTATGTGGCCTTGACTCTTCTCGTAGGAAAAATCATCAGTATGGAGTGATTATTATTATTATTATTATTATTATTATTATTATTATTATTATTATTATTATTATTGGCTCTCCTTTAGAGATTAATTGTAAAGAACACTTCTAAGTAGCCTTGACTCTTCTCTTAGGAAAAATCGTCAGTATGGTATTGAAATCTTACGTTGGTGATCCGTAGAGTTTTTTCATTCCCACCGGCCAAGCATTTTGAGTCTTTTCTATTGGACCGAATGCCAAGACTTAGCTATTCCTCAGTTAGATCTTTGTAGGTTATTTTATTTATATTTCATATTCATTGATGTTGCTTTGGCTTGCTGGCTTCGTAGCACTGCGTTAAAGCTCGCGAGCTCACAAAGTGGAAGGCTTGCGTTCGATTCCCCAAAGTGACGTGGAGAAATTCCGTATGCTTCTGTGGACCTAGAGAGAGAGAGAGAGAGAGAGAGAGAGAGAGAGAGAGAGAGAGAGAGAGAGAGGTCATCATTGAGATGCTCATAAGTTTGTATATATTTTCGCTCGTCTTACTTTAGAAGGCACAATGCTTTTTCACTTAGTGTTTCAGTCGTAATTGTCAATATATATATATATATATATATATATATATATATATATAATATATATATATATATATATATATATATTATATATATAATTATATGTGTGTGTGTGTGTGTTTCATAAGTCAAGCGGTTCAATTAAACTAATACAGTGAAAAGTAGCTCTCAGCAAAAGCAATATTTTTCATTCATCTTATTGGTAAATCGTCAGAAAATGCGATTATTGTGTGCGGTATTTGTGTGTATGTAAGAATGGAGGAGAAAGTAAAAAATCATTCAATGAAACCTTTTTTATGTAGTTTAAGAAGAGAGGAGTCGTTTGTTGGACTAAATAGAAAACGCGATGCAAATTCTGGAGTTATTGATACTGTGGCCTTTATAAGTTCGTCAATTGGCAGCTGAGGCCGTGAGGGCCGTTGCAAAAGACGTCCCTCCAACCTTAATTGGCGAACGCTCATCTCTTCTTCAGTTGGCAGTGACATTCAGGCTGGAAAAAATGTATTTGCTCACGTGGTCACTTAAACGTTGTACTTATTCGCACATCTGTTTATCCAAGTGTCTGCCTGCGAACTCCCCCCACCTTTTTTTTTTTTTTTTTGCGTATTACTTGTCAAGAGTTGGCAGGATGAGACTCGTGACGTCATTCCCAAACGTATAGCAATAACATTCCATTTTACTGTACATCCGTTCGTATTGCCACTCTTCCGTCTTACTTTCCACAGTCTCTTGACAGTTGTTTCAAACTGCGATGATTTGTTCCTGTTACAACTTCAACTAAGATACAGTTAGTTGGAAGAGGGCTGGGTATTCAGTTGGGCAACTTACAGCGACTGTAGAATGGGTAGTTCGTGAGGGTTTTGTGATGCTAGAATCTTCTCTTTCGATATGGATTTTGCAAATTTTTGTATGGTTCCTGACATTCCAATGCTCAGGGCTGGAAAGCCTACTACCTGTGCGGAAACTTATTCCACGATGAGGATCGATTCTGACCCTCAGTAACCTCTTCGGAGATCCAACATAAGTCCCATAGTTACACTTTGGACAAGTGTATTTATACGGTACATTTGAGGTCAAGAAGGGAGTCAACTGATCTTTGTCGTTAAAAAAAGATCCAGTGGTTTAGGCATTTTTCTTTTTTAGTTTAATACTGACTGGACTATACTGGTCTTCATGTAAAAATGGAAACTTCGCATAATTGACTAACTTTGGTACCGTGATAAATGATTTTGTATCGTTGTATAACTGATTATTCAGAAAACTACGAAGCTTGTTATAAAAATAGTTTTTTTGAGGGAAGCAATTAATTTTAGAATATTCCAAAAGGTAACTTATTTCCTAATTGAAAAAATGCCAAATTGACGCAATAAAAAGCAAGTCTTTATGGAGAAGAGTTGACCGTGAATTATGCCAAAGTTTATAAGAACATGAGGTGTAGTAATTAGATTCTACATCCGTAAAAGTTTACACTCTAAAAATAGAGTTGTTAAAAGAACCATTCTCTCTTGTTACAAGTACATCCAAAAACGGTAGTCGGCCCGTTTCCTCTGCTTCCAACGGGAATTTAATATTGTCATGTTGAGAATTAGCATATGCTAAAAAGAAGAAACAACAGCCGAGTTTCTCCTGCACAATGCGATTTTGTCACCAACAAACCTTACAAAAAAAGAAAAATTGGTTAAAACTGAGGGGAAAATGATCAAGCATGCGCTTCTCGAGGGAGGACATTGAGATGTTTGCAAATGTCGGACCCAAAGGAGAGCCCTTGGCTACACCGTCTGATTGTTTTAAAAAGTTTTGTTATCAAAAACATATTTGTCGTATTTATTGACAGATTCACAGATGTAATAATGTTTATATTACGAAACGTCGGAATAAAGACAAGACAGATGTAGGAATTGGCCTGTATCCTTAGTCAGTTATTATTATTATTATTATTATTATTATTATTATTATTATTATTATTATTATTATTATTATTATTATTATTATTATTGTTGTTGTTATTATTGCCGTTATTGTTTTTATCTAGTGCTTACAACAGTTAGGTTACAGGTGCCATTTTAATAAAGGTCAAACCAATAATAGTCAGGTGCAGGTGCCCTTTTTATGAAGATCAAAACTTGAATGAGAACAGTTAAGTTATATAGGGTTATATAGGTGCCATTTTTGTACCGTTCAAGAATATATCTAGTAAACACAGTTAAATGTGCTATTTTTAATTATAATTGGGCCAGACTTGGACCTTTGAGAGTGAACAGCAAAATAGTGATAAATTGTTAAGGCATAATGAAATAAATCGTAAGAATTATTTTTATTATTATTATTATTATTATTATTATTATTATTATTATTATTATTATTATTTTTATTATTATTATTATTATTAAAAGATGAACCTTATTCATATGGAACAAACCCACAGGGTCATTGACTTGAAATTCAAGCTTCCTGAGAATGTAGTATTCATTTGAAAGACGTCACAGAAAGTAATGGAAAATACAGAAAGAGATCAGTTATTAAAAAAAAAACAGATGAATTAACGAATTAGTAAATAGATAAATAAAAAGGTAAGTAAATGATTAAAATACAAGGTAACTGAAACTGAAAATGATGAATAAAGATATAAGAATTGTAAATAAGACTACTATGAGATTCAGGGCCTCTGTAACACGGTTTTTTCGCAATAACTTTTTATCTATGCATTTCATGAATATAACGCTTATTCAGAATACATATTATATCAACACATAAATTTTGAGTGTATTCTGCACTACGTAGGTTGAATAAATTTGGTACTTATAATGTGAAAGTGACCTTTTTTGAAGACGGGCCAACTTACTCAGAGAAAAGGTTTCGAACGCACTCGTTACGTAACTTATGACATTATTTCTTCCCTCTTTCTCGATGGATGATTGGCTATACGTAACGAAGGCTAAACCTCTGGCAACAATGACATACAAATTTAAATACAAGCAAAGCAGTACACCTTTATGAACTCTGGAACCTCTCCACTGATAATTGTCATAATGAACAAACCAACAAAATATGTTAATAAATACAAAAACACTTCGATTATTAGTCTAACTCCCAAAATAAGTTTCCAAAGAAATTACAGTCTACTTTATAGGTCACAAACAGATTGACAAGATGTAGGGAATAGTTGGTAATTACCAAAAACATAGTAGACAAGCTTGATTTGATAACTGCTATATCCAATGTCAAGCAATTTTTATTTATTGGCTATCTACCTATTTACTGAAAAAACATAGCCGGTACCGTATATTGGCTTTAAACCTTCACCAATAATTATCGTCAGAATGGTGACTTCATGAGGCTCCACCCACTTTCGCCTCGTTATAATTCAGGATAACACTGAAGGCTAACATGGGCATTGTTGGATTAGAAAATTTAACTTCTGGCTATACAAAAACTAATTTCTCGAGTAGTTTTGTAAGAAGTGCTAAATGATCCTCAAGGATCCCAGCAGTTGGTCTAAACGTTTAATTCATGTATATTACTGCTATACTGTTGCGGCACTACTGCTACAGTAGTATTACTACGCTAGCACTGATACCCCAACCACATCTATGTATCGTTCCGCCATTCATAAAGTCTTTGGGTTTCAGAGCCGATGGAATTTCTGTCTGGTGGATGGGCGGGGCAACATTTAGTCAAAAGGAGTTTGTTTACCTTGCTTACGTAATGAATGTTTTTCGACTCTTGGCTCGTAATCATTGGCCATGGCGTCGGCTAGATCATTTTTACTCTATAAAAATTAAAACTATCGGGTTTAGGTTATTGATAATGCTGACAAAATTTGTGTGTGGTTGTAAAATATACATATGTCAACTTTCAGCTACATCCGATGCTTTGACAAGGAGCAAAGTCCAAAAAACCGTGTTACAGAGACCCTGAATCTCATAGTAGTTGGTGTGTTTGCAGGACCCTTGGAAATTTCGACCTACGCTGAGGATGTGCTGTTTGTTCGTCGCTTGTCACATTTGTTACACACAAGACCTGCAAATTATTGGTTGCGAAGAAACGGCTGCGTATAATATTTGATATTCTTATTATTGTAAGGTGCCACCCATATAGAGAAGACCGTACTTCCGTTTCGGAATAAATGATCTTTGTTGCGCTCCTGTGAATTTTCCAGAGGTGATTTTTGAAAAGGAAGAAAAGGAAATTTTTTTCTTCTTTAATTTTGAAGGGAAACTTTGTAATAAGTCTTCGGTGGAGACTTTTTATAATAATATTCTCTCTCTCTCTCTCTCTCTCTCTCTCTCTCTCTCTCTCTCTCTCTCTCTCTCTCTCTCTCTCTCTCTTCCTTTTGTTGTAAGAGGAGAAACTGTAAGAAGTCATCGGTGGAGGCATTTTTTAACAACTCTCTCTCTCCTCTTCTCTATCCTCTCTCCCTCATCTCTCTCTCTCTTTCAGGGTCGTCTCCCTCTCTCTCATCTGTCCCTCTCTCCTCTCTCTCTCTCTAGTAGTTCAAATGATAGGAAATAAGTTTGTGTTCGATCCCCGAACTAGCATGCAGTATGTTTCTGTGAGCTACTTGATTTATATATAAAAAGGGATTTATTTTTAAAATGAAAGTTGTTTTATAATGTATTTAGAATTAAAAATTAATTAAAGTCATAAAAATAATTCAAGTATTAATTACAGTACCTGATTTTTCGTGGACTGTGGTGAACTGCAGCTTGTTTAACTGTAGGCATTACTTAGCTGCAACCCCTTCTGTTCCTTTTACTGTACCTCCTTTCATATTCTCTTTCTTCCGCCTTACTTTCCACCGTCTCCTAACAATTGAGTGATAGTGCAACTACTTTGAAGTTTTCCTTCCGTTACATCTTTCAAACCTTTTAATATCCATTTCCGCTTCAGCGGTGAATGACCTTGCAGGTCCCAGTGCTTGGCCTGTGGCCTAAAATCTGTGTTCCATTATATTCAGTTCTGGGGGTAACATCGGTCGATCATTATAACGACATTAAAATTGATATTCTGGTTTATTCTTTGTTCAGTTCAAACCTTCTACATAAGTTAATAACCGGTAGGTAATCGAGCTCTGAAAAGTAAATAAATGACAAGGTTTTTCGCTTATTCTCGGAAATATAAAATTTAATTCACTAAACTTTAAGAGCTCGTATAAAAGTGTGATATATGCTCTTCCAGAAATGTATTCTCCTGATCATGATTAAACTATATACACATATACATATATATGTAGTATGGTATATATATGTAAATATATATATATATATATATATATATATATATATATATATTATATATATAAATAATAGTAGAATTGTTGGCAAACTGCAGTTTGCTCTCACCATCCTCTGGCTGCCTATAATTCAACGGCAAATTGAAATAAGGTCTCTGGTTGATTTTCTAGTAGAAAATACCCTTCAGAGATATTTTCATTTGGTCGTCTTATTTGATCACTTGAGTACTAATGGTTAGCCCTTGACTACAAACGCGTGAGATTTCATCACGTTATTTCTTTGGTGATAGGAATTGTCCCCTTAATAAAACTTGTAATACGCATTGCACATTTGGGGATAGGTTGCTTTGTTGTCATTAGCCTGTTTATGTGATATATATATATATTATATAATATATATATATATATCAATATATATACATAAAACGACACATACACACACACACACACACACACACACACACACACACACACATATATATATATATATATATATATATATATATATATATATATATATATATATATATATATGTATATTATTGTCACATGCCGTTCCGACCGGTTAATAAGATAGCTATGGGACCTGGAAGCCTATTATATTATATACGTATATATGTATATGTATATATACTTATTTATTTATTGATATTATGTCTCCAGGCCCCAGAGCCATCTTATTAACCGATCGGAACAGCATTTAACTCAATGATTAACACCATATTCTTCGCCTTCCCCGAATGGGGTGGCTGCCTTGCAGTGCACCTCACGTAGGCGACTGTACGCATTACTAAAGGTGTTTGCATCGTCCCTTCTGTCTCTAGTTGCACCCACTCTTTAGCCTTTTACTTTACCTCCGTTTCGACTTTCTTTAGTCTGGTGTCCAGAGTGCCTGATTATTATCACTCAGTACAGCTGTAGGGATTTCTCCCACTTCCACCTTTATATTATCGTACTTCATCTCCTTATTTATTGGACTTTCATTATGCTTTCCAACAACTCCAACTTCTCATTTTCTTCATTTTAAACGCTTTTTGTTGAAATTGCTTCATTCAAAAGTTTGCCAGCATGAATTTCGTAAAATCAAATAGTCTTCGAATGTCTATTTCTGTCAAAAGTAAACCAAGGAAGTCGCGTAAAGTTGTAGGTTCGTTTATGCTCATCTGCGATTTTTCTTTTTCCTGCTTCATCCTTATCTCATATTACTTTTGAATAATTTCAAAGGATTCCCGTGAATATGAAATCGAGTAGCGATGGGATTTTGAGCTTGTTTACGTAACCTAATTCAATCGATGTCGTCAGCTCCAGTAGTAGAAACGCAAGTCAGTGGGAGAACATGTTATTGATATCAAGGGAATTCGTTTTAAAATATATCAGAGGTTCTTTACAGCTTAGGATTGGTAGCCGTGATATTGAGGAATATTTTGAAACTTTCATGATGACTTCACACCAGGAGAGTCATGTGTGTATGACTTCACACCAGGATTAGTCATCATATGTATGTGTGTGTATATATATATATATATATATATATATATATATATATATATATATATGTGTGTGTAGATGTGTGTATATGTATATATATATATATATATATATATATATATATATATATATATATATATATATATATATATATATAGTATTTTAAGAAGAGCAACGCCCCCTTAACCTCGCAATTTCTTCACATTTTGGAAATGCTTGTCACTACTAACCTGCTACATAAAAAAAAAAAAAATAAAATAAAGGTATTCTGGTGACCTGCATGCGAGTTCGAACCTCTCCTGGTCATCAGATTATCTCCATTCTTTCTTTATTCGGATCTGAGCGTAGTAGTGGCAAACGTTTGCAAAATTCGAAGTGTAGAGAAACTGAGGCGTTAGGAGGCCACTGTGGTTATTGAAATAATATACTTGTCCGGTAAAAAGTGACCAGTGCATTCTCTCTCTCTCTCTCTCTCTCTCTCTCTCTCTCTCTCTCTCTCTCTCTCTATATATATATATATATATATATATATATATATATATGTATATTTTATATATATATATATATATATATATATATATATATTTGTGTGTGTGAGTGCGTTGTTTTTTATTTCAATTTCAAATAACACACAGTATTGCAAAAACAGACAAATATTATTTGGATTATAGCCCACACCACTAAACTTTAAAAAGAACTCAGTGTTAGTTATAGAAATATATATTATAATTTTCAGACATGTCTCGCATTCACACACCATTAAATGTAATTTGCCGTTATTTCAACTCGGTGGACGGGGAAGGGGGGCAGAGGGTGGGGGGCGCCGGTTTTAATGCCACATTTCCTGGGTGAGGTCAGTCAGGGTTACTGCTTGTTCATGACGTGAATGGAGTCTGGCAGTGTATACAACTTCAGAACATGAGCTCTCTGACGTTCTGGCCTCTTAATGGATTTTTTAAAGGTAATTTTCAAAGTTGTTAGTTGTTGGCGCTGGGCTGAAAGTGCCGTCAGGCGGGCTTTCACTTCTCACACTCTAACAATTTGATTGTAATAATAATAATAATAATAATAATAATAATAAATAATAATAATAATAATAATAATAATAATAATAATATGTTTTATTAAAAGTAATTGCTGCCTCAGCTGCATTAATTTCGTTTAGGTTCTCTATTTTCCTAATTATTATTTTCTCATTGTTGCTTTAACTGGTGAGCAATGCCAACCTTCGGTGCGTTGCTCACCAGTTTAAGCAACAATGAGAAAACAATAATTAGGAAAATATGAGAAAAATATATATAGAATTAATGCAGCTGAGGCAGCAATTACTTTTAATAAAACATGTTTAAAAGAGGGTTTACTTCCAGAATAATAATAATAATAAAACCTAATAATAATAATAACAATATTATTATTATATTATTATTATTATTATTATTATTATTATTATTATTATTATTATTATTATAATGTATGTTTCTACGGCATTCAATTTATACAGTCTTCTCTATTCTGCTTAATGTCTTCTTTTCAATCAGCGTGTAGCTGGTATATCAGATTTCCAATCTAGTCGCCCCCCCCCCCTCCCCCCCGTCCCCCTACCATCTCCCCCGTCTTTCTGTCCACGCATGTACGTGTGTTTCTTTATTTTGGTATATAGTGTTGATAGTTACGTGTGAGTATGTAGAGCGCGCACGCAGAAACCCATTCCATTTATGTGTCTAGTTACATTTATTTTTTTTTCTCCGGGTAAAAGGGTGGAAATTTTCCAGTTTCATTACGTTACTATTTTTAGAAGACTTAAATGGAAGGATGTGCATTGTGTGCCCTTAAGGGAAAATAATGTTACATATGATACACGGAAAAAAAGAGGGGTTAAGTAATTACTAAGTTAACTTTTGCATTTAGTAATTACTAAAAGCACATTTCCAAGGCATTCTGAAATCCTCAGTCGAGATAAAACTGAGGTATTTTAATTTCTTATAAACTTTATTTCGGTTAATTTTTAGTTAAATGTTATGTAGGTTATAAATAATGGAACATTTTTGCGGGTTTAATGTGGTCTCCTTATCTAAAGCACCTCCCCCCCCCCTTTTTTTTTTTCAACACGACGAACTGTCAAATAAAAAAGCGATCAGTTGTTAGTTTGGCCAAATTTACGTTTCTTCCATTTAGTCCTTTTAGAATACTTAAGAATACTTAATGATTTTGCTCATGAAAGAGCAAATACTTTTATTTCTGTTGTCTTTTTCTTCACTTTAGGTAGGCCAGGGCAGTCATTAAAGTTATCATGGGTTGTCCATGTCTCATGAGTATTCCCACCGTCCCTTGATTGTAAGGATAAGACACAGCACTTCTAGCTGATAAGAGGATTCTCCACTGTTCTCCCACACGAGAGTAGAGGAGTATTCACTGCCATTCTCCCACATTGATAAGAACTATCTTTATAGTTTTCAGAATCACTGGGAATGAGTACACCCTGTTTCCATACCTTCATTTTATCGTTAAGTATATTTTAGTTCAACCAGAACCACTGAGCTGATTAACAACTCTCGCAGGGTTGGCCTGAAGGATTAGATTGTTATTTACGTGGCTAAGAAGCAGTTGGTTACTTAGCAACGGGACCTACAGCTTATTGTGAGATCCGAACCATATTATATCGAGAAATGAATTTCTAATCGGCAGAAATAAATTCCTCTGGTTCCACATTGGCGGCAGCGGGGAGCGAACTCGGGCTACCAGATTGATAGCAGAGTACTCAATCCACTCGTCCAATGAGGAACTTTATTTTATCGTAATTTTAGACGAAGGACTTTGACTTAAAACTAATAAAGTCTTAGATCTTGTATAAACAATATCATGAATTATTCTTAAGTGCTCTAAGCAAGAAAGGTACGAATTTATCCAATTTGTAAAACTGATAGCAGGTCTCTTTTTGTAGAATTTGTCGGTACTGGCACTGATCAAGTAAACTTTATTATAGTAGATTCACATCAACCGTGCATTTGATGTCTAATCCAATGACAGGAATGGAAACTCTCAGTCTCTCGAGAGAGCTCACATGGGTAGGAACTATGTTCCAACTCTCCTGAGGTATCCGTCTTTCAGGAGTGGTGGAACAAACATCCTGCCTATGTGAACTCTCGAAAGAGACTGAGAGTTTCCAGCCTTGCGATTGGCTTATCAATAGCCAATCAGGAGCGTCGTAAGGGACTGGCCTAGGCATGGGATGCACGGTTGATGTGAATCTACTATAGCAATGATCAATACTTAGCAGCTCATATACATAGGGTCCGGCCAGGATTCGAACCTTGGTGTCGTTTGGCACAGATAGATATAATGATGAATAGTCGGCTTTGACCTTTCGGGATGATATCCGAGTGATCAAAGTTTCCCCATAAGAAGTTGTGAAGGATATCGCTGGAAGTCTCTCTCTCTCTCTCTCTCTCTCTCCTGTTTTCATAACTTTCTTTCTATGTTTCCGTCAGTAACATTCTGTCACATCTTGTAGTGTCTCTCTCTCTCTCTCTCTCTCTCATCATTAACATTCTGTCATATATTGTAATCTCTCTCTCTCTCTCTCGATGTTTTCAATAGTAGCATTCTGTAAATCTTGTAGATTATCTCTCTCTCTCTCCACTCGTCTCTCTCTCTCTATTCTCTCTCTTCATCTCTCGCTCCCTGTTTTCATAACTTTCTTTCTATGTTTCCGTCAGTAACATTCTGTCACATCTTGTAGTGTCTCTCTCTCTCTCTCTCTCTCTCTCTCTCTCTTGATGTTTTCAATAGTAACATTCTGTTACATCTTGTAGATTCTCTCTCTCTCTCTGGTAACTAGAGACAGCCTTCCTCCGTGCTCTTTCAGAAACTTTGTCGGTGGAAACCATTCCAGACTCGTTATGTTGCCAAATGAACGACCGAACTTTTCAGCCGTAACTGAAACGAGCTTCCAATCATTCCTCGATGATATCTGCCTGTTCAGTATCATAAGCGAAATGAAAGGCTTCTTTATAGAAAATATATATTATATATATATTAAGATGTCTTAAAATCCCACAGCTGTCACGAAAGATACGGGGGAACTTTTGGCATTGCGTCTGAATCTTAACTAATAAAGAATACCTTTTTGTTCTCTTTTTATAAAGGAAATTGGGGTGCGAGCGATTGATTTTTCTTAATGTCATTAATGACTGTGAACGCAAAAGAAAATTTGATATTAAATATACTAATGATTTTACTTTATTTTTTGTGACAGTGGTATGGTTTTTTCAAATGTTTGCGGCCAACTATTATAAAAGTATTTTTTCTTTCGTATGGTATGTGCATGTTATCTTTTTTATTTTCTACAAGGTGATGGAACTTATACTGACTTCATTTTATAGATTAAAGTATCTAAAATATCTTATTTCAAACTATTTTCTTACTCCCTTGATAACAGTTACACAAAGTCAGGCTCCTCTCTACTGTGTTAAAGTGCCATAGTAATTGAATATTAAAAAGTGAAAGTAATTCCATTGCATCTGTTTTTTTTTTCTACGGAAAATGACAAAATCATAAAATTTCCTTACTGAAGGACACCATCATTACCCCTTGTCACACTATGCCTACAACAGACACGAGAAGAACTTCAAAAAACACACTCACACATCGGCGGCCACACCCTTGTGACTCATCAACTATTTTTAGGAAAGAGCTGAAAACGAGAGTGTGTGTGTGTGTGTGTGTTACTGCTGTCAGCTTACTCTGCCAGAGACACTTATTGATGACATGCACCGAATGATACACGATTTTTTCAGTTAATATTGATATTAGTTTTATTCAGGACATTCCGAAAAAGGCAACTGTGATTTCGTAGCAGAGGCCAAATGCATTTTTTAAAAAATAATTTTGTTTCAGTGCTGAGTTGCCTTCCGGAGTCTTGATATGGTTAGAATGCAAGTGGATTGGTGCTAAGGTCTCTTGATGTGAGTTTTAGAAGCACCTAAGAACCACATCTGTATATTTTTTTTTCTATTTTTGTTGTCTGTCCCAGACAGTTATTTTAAAAACGATGGTTTTTTTTTACATGTTCCTTTATTAAGAAATAATCATTTTTGTAAATGTGTCGAGTGAATGTCATTGCCCTAAAGGGACTCTCTCTCTCTCTCTCTCTCTCTCTCTCTCTCTCTCTCTCTCTCTCTCTCTCTCTCCTGTAGCTGAAGTCCCTATGGAAAATGATTGTGTCAAGGACGTCTTGTGTGTGAGAGAGAGAGAGAGAGAGAGAGAGAGAGAGAGAGAGAGAGAGAGAGAGAGAGAGAGAGAGAGAGAGGAGCGGAATAATTCGTACCAATACACAGTTATATAAATACGTTCATTAGTGTGTCTTTGATATTTCCCAGATTTTTTATTTTTCGTGTGCGTTATTGCTCGACCTAATATTCTCTCTTGAATTGTGCCAACGACATTGAAGGAAATGAATAATTGTCAGGAGGGAAGCAAGCTTATTGGAGTCAAGTTTCCTCTACACATTAATTTTCGAGTTATTTCTTCTGACCCTAAATGATTTGAAAACGTCTTTCCATAAACCCTAATGTTATTAAAGTGAATCTTAGACTATTTATCAAAAATACATCTGCGTTAGTCTGAAGATACATCTGTATGTATGTATGTATATCTGTGTTTCTGTATCATATTGACGGATTACAAGTGCTTGCCGACTGAGGCGCACTGTAGGCATTACTAAGGGAGGATTTGGGCAGAAATAAAGAGTTTAATTACCCCAAGTTATAAGAAAATAATATTATTCAGAAGATAAACCTTATTCAATGGAACAAGTTCACAAAGGGGCCATTGACTTGAAATTCAAGCTGCCAAGGAATATTCCGTTCATAAGGAAGTAAGATAAGGCAAAAAGAAATAAAGAAAGAAGAAATCTCACCTATTAAGAAAAATAATAAATAGATAAAAATGTATCAGAATATATATTCAGTATTCAGCTATCATAAAGAGAATATGGAACCTCTGACCCATATAACTAAGAACTTCGGATGGGTGCTAACTTCTCAAAATCAGTTGTACAGTCACCAGCTGTATTGATATCTGAGGCTAGTGAAAATACAAATTTGCGACTTCTACCCTTTAGATTCCAAGTGACTGTCAAAGGTAACTCGAATATTTTGTCTCAAATAGACTCGACCACTTTATGCCGGTTTTAATAGGCAATATAGATGAGTAAATATGAGTATTCCTAACGTTTTTTGCGAGCATCATTGAATCACAGAAACAAGTTTTATGAAACATTTTCCCTTTGAGGTTTCAAAAAATATTTTGTAGTGACATGCCAAGATTTGTTGCACTAGATAAAGTGTTTTATTTTATACGTTCTTCATTTAAGCTTCACCAATATTAGTTGGAGGGAAAGGAATAACTTTTCTTAAAATCTCTCTCTCTCTCTCTCTCTCCTCTCTCTCTCTCTCTCTCTCTCTCTGGAGTTCAGCGCTTATATATAATATATATATATAATATATATATAATATATCCTATATATATATATATATATATATGTGTGTGTGTGTGTGTGTGTGTGTGTGTGTGTGTGTAACTGGATCACGAAAGTTTGGAACGTAATACATATACATATATATATATATTTAAAGGTATAAGCCACGAAAGGAAAAATAAACAAAGGAGTTTCTACAAGATCTTTCGACTGAACGTCCTTTACTCAGCAGAGTAAAGGACTTTCAGTCGAAAGATCTTGCTGAAACTCTGTTTATATATATATTATATATATATATATATATATATATATATATATATATATATTGTATATATATATATATATATATATATGATTATAATCACTTTTTCACGTGATTCGTTTATCACACATATCCACCCTGTCTCTTACTTTTTCACCTGAGGATATATATGTGATATATATATATATAATATATATATATATATATATATATATATATATATATATATTACATACACACACACATTTCGTGTGTATGTGTGTGTGTGTAGTCTCTTTGCAGTGGTAGGTAGGTGTATATATGGCTGAAGACCGCACCGCACGGAATTCGTTAACTGTATTAAGGCAATTGAAAAGTAAGGCGCGCTGCTACTTCATCACGATTCGATTTACAAACCTCCTACGAACCAAGGGCACTGAGTCATTTGTAAGCCGCAGTGATAAGATTTGAATGCGGCAACTGGCGACCGTCACCGTGACATCTGAGGTTTCGACCTGTATTTCCCTGCTCTCAAAGAAAGAAAAAAAAACATATCTCCCTGCTCAAGAAAAAGTAATTCATAGCTCTAGACGTGTATTTCCCTGCTAAAAAAAAGAAAAGAAACGTATTTCCCTGCTCAAAAAAGTAATTTATAGCTCGTCGTGTATTTCCCTGCTCAAAAAATAAAAAAGTATTTCACTACTCAAAAAAAAATATTTCGCTGCTCAAAAAAAAAAAAAAAAAGTAATTTATAGTACTTCATTCGACGCGTTGATATGTCAGTATCTCCTGTCAATTGTCGTTAATGAATATTTTTAGTGTTATAGATCCTAATAATTATAGAGATCAGCCGGGGAGACGACACGGATTTAAGCTTGTGCAGCATCAATGGTGTCGCTGCTATCTTGAATGTGACAGTGATTATTATAAGCGTCACTGGCCGTAAAATTAGATCAGAAAGCGTTCGCTCCTGTCTCCTACGTATAAAGTCTCTCTCTCTCTCTCTCTCTCTCTCTCTCTCTCTCTCTCTCTCTCTCTCTCTCTCTCAATTTCTTTTTTACGAAATTTGTAACTTTGCGATGACTGGAATTTACTTTATAATTTCTCTCTCTCTCTCTTTATGGAAAATGACTTACTTTTATTCGTTTTTTTTAATCATTTTGAGGAAATTTTGTCTGTTTTTTCGAAGGAGTTTTGACAGCTTACTTATAGTTGTCAGTCATTGCCCGAATATATATATTTAAAAAAAAAAATTTCTGAGTCACTTAAGGAAATTCTGCAGTATATTCGGAGTCTGGAGGACCATTGAAGACGTTTTGGGTCCTTTTAAAGAAATTAGGATTTTTATTTATTAAGAAAAATATAGAAATTTCGGTAGAACTTCATTACAATCATGTACCTCGTTATTTTGGAGAGAGAAAGAGAGAGAGAGAGAGAGAGAGAGAGAGAGAGAGAGAGAGAGAGAGAGAGAGAGTTTACATCTATCAAGTTGACCTGTAAGGAACTGCTCAGTCCAGAGCAAATATTGTTTAAGAACAGCAATTTCGTCTCAGGTTTCGTGTGTGGGGGCCCCAACGGGGGGTGGGCGCCGGCGACGACCGCTCTTTTGACATACATTTGACTTTTTATTTGTTTTTGCTTTCCTATCTGATTTCCAAGATCGTCAGGTGTCACGAAGCAACTTCACATTGATAAATTATGTTCGGGTTTGCCAGTAAGTCAGGAGGGTATTAGATGTATTGCTTTTGCTTGTGTTTTTATATTTATATATACATGTATATATATATATATATATATGATATATATATATGTATAAGCATTTGTATCTCTCCACCTTAATTCATATACATGCATTAAGTTACATATGTCCTTTAATATCCAATTCGCTCTACATCGGAATTAATGTTTTCATTTTTTAGTTGATGATAATTTCGTCCTCTCGTGGATTCGAACCAGCGCATAGACGAGAAATTAGGACTTCAGTAACGTCTTTACGGACTCGGGAAACAAATGTATATATATATTATATATATATATATATATATATATATATATAATACACACACACACACCACACACACATATATATATATATATATATATATATATATATATATATTATATATATATATATATATACGTATATTGATAGAGGGTAAGGGAAGTAGGGCAATGCAAACTAATAAACAGCTGTTTTGTTAATATGATTAATAAGTAACTTTTACATCACTATTAATGTTTCCTTATCTAGTGCTTTATTAGTCATTTTATCATGTTGTAACTTCCCGTATCTTGACCTCCGACAAGTTACAATCAACGAGGAAGCTTCTGACCTGTGTTGTTTGCTCATTGTAATATTGTGGATTGTTGACACAGTGAGATGCGCATTTGTTTTTAATTATTATTTGCGATACGTTGGAACTGGATGAATTATCTTCCCCTTTGTTTTGATATGAGAGAGAGAGAGAGAGAGAGAGAGAGAGAGAGAGAGAGAGAGAGAGAGAAGAGAGAGAGAGAGAGAGATGACGTATTCCTCGATTAGAATTTAGTGAGATAGACAGATTGACTGATGTAGATAGGTAGATAGACTGAACAAAAAATTGAAGAGATAGATAGATAGGTAGTTGGATAGATAGTAGACAGGTGGTAGATGGATTAATGAATAGGTAGATAGACGTAGATAGATAGATAGATTGATGGATAAGTGGATAGACAGAGAATATTGAGTCACCAGTGTATGTGCGGCTTTTGAATTGAGTGTCGGCGAAAAGCCTCCTGAACTGATAGATGAATGGTCGGGAAACTTGACAGGATTTGTTAGTAGTTTATTGGATCCAACTTCGAGGCATTCAGCCGAATAACGAAGCCTCAGCCTCCACGCCTCGCTTGCTAGTTCTCTCTCTTTGGATCGTTTCTCTTAGGATTTTCTCATTTAGGATAGTCTCTCCGGATCTGGGTTCCCAGATCGTCGTTTCAGAGTGATGTTCCTGGATCGTCTCTTTGGACATGGGTTGGTTCCCGGATCGTCTCTCCGGATCGGTTGGTACCCAGATCGTCTCTCCGGATCTGGGTTGGTTCCCAGATCATCTCTCTGGATCTGAGTTGGTTCCCGGATCGTCTCTCTGAATTTGAGTTCTTGGAACGTCTCTCCGGATCGGGGTTCCCAGATCGTCTCTCCAGATCTGGGTTGGTTCCTGGATTGTCTCACCGGATCTGGGTTGATTCCCAGATCGTCTCTCCAGTTTGGAAATTCCTGGTTCTCTCTCTGGATCTGGGTTGGTTCCCGGATCATCTCTCCGGATCTGGGTTGGATCTCGGATCGTCTCACCGGATCTCGGTTGGTTCCCGTATCATCCCTACGGATCTGGGTTGGTTTCCGAAGCATCTCTCCAGACCTGGGTTGGATTCTGGATCGTCTCTCCGGATCTGGCTCGGTTCCCGGATTGTCTCTCTGGATCTGGGTTGGTTTCCAGACCATCTCTCCAGATCTGGATTGGATCCCGGATTGTCTCTCCAGATCTGGGTTTGTTCCCTGATCGTCTCTCCCCGGATCTGGGTTAGTTCTTGGATCGTCTCTCCAGATCGGGTATTCCTGGATCGTCTCTCCAGATCGGGTATTCCCGGATCGTCTCTCCAGATCGGCTATTTCCGGATCGTCTCTCCAGGTCGGGTATTTCCGGATCGTCTCTCCAGGTCGGGTATATCCGGATCGTCTCTCCAGGTCGGGTATTTTCGGATCTTCTCTCTGGATAGCGTCTCCGGATCGGGTTTCTCGAATCGTTCCTCCGGATCGTCATCTGTTTTTGGCCGATGTGCATTGGGTGGATATACGTTTGGAACTGTTTCAATTTACCGAATTTTATTCAGGGATTCTTTGTTGCCTCAAAATGTGTAATGCGTATTAATAATTTATTTGAACATAGATATCATATATCACAACTTTCAGAGGTGGTTACGTTTGGGACGACGATCCATTCGCTGAGTTCACGATTTTATAAAAAAAAAAAAAAAGATATTTTGTGCGCATTTGCAAATTATTATACAGTGTAAAAAATGCTACGGACTTAATTCGTCGTAAGTCTTTCTGTTTAAGGGGTATGTCAGAATTGTTGTAGGTAGGGGAAAAATAGCATGCTTATTGCATTGTGCATTGCCAGTGTTGTATTTAAGATACAGGTAATTCATTAACCCTTACTTTTAAATCACTGCTAAGTTTGCTGTAGGTGTTTCAGCATACCGACTTGTGATTCATAGACTAAATTGACCGAATAGTTTTTTATTTATTTATTTTTATTTTTTGAGGCTTTAAATGCCATGCATAGCAGTATATAACTTGTTATTCCGTCATGAAACATTAGTGATTGATTGATTTGTGGTTATTAAAACTGGCGCTTGAATTAGCACTGCACAGTTCAAGAAGTCATTCAATCTGTGCACTGTACATCTGGGGAACGACCTTCCTTGCTGATGTTTATCATATAAGAGGTTTTGAGAATAGTGTACTGATTGTGACACCTTATAGTGCCATGCACTGTCGCCTTATTTTGTGACGTAATACATATTGCTGTTTATGTATTTTTATATATATTCATCTTAATGTTGCCTCTTGCGTTGATTCATCATCCTCTCTCTCTCTCTCTCTCTCTCTCTCTGCTCTGCATATATATGTATATATATATATATATATATATCTATATATTATATATATATATATAAACGCATTCTCTTCCTTAAAAGTTAAAGGACTTTTTGCCATGAGTCATTTCTCGTTCTGAGTAAATAATAATAATAATAATAATAATAATTAATAATAAGTAATAATAATAATAATAAATAGGGTAACAGAAAATTCAATGTTTGCCTCATAGTCATTAATTATTTTATTCGTGATTTCGTCATGTGTCGCTTTTTATTTTAATTCAGTCTCCATCAGCTCCAAATTCCGTGTAGAAAATACGAAACTGCCAATCCGTTCTTCCCTT
Organism: Macrobrachium nipponense; assembly: GCF_015104395.2. NCBI lineage: Eukaryota > Metazoa > Arthropoda > Malacostraca > Decapoda > Palaemonidae > Macrobrachium > Macrobrachium nipponense. The sequence continues at coordinate 83,693,281 of NC_061107.1, read as the reverse complement.
CGTGCAACTGTTCATATTTGCATATTATTATTATTAAAATGAGCAGATATTCAAATGAATCTGCCCTAGAATGCCGTTAACATGCAAAAGCAAGTTGTAGCAAGAATTATGCCTTTAAGTGTTGAAAGAAATGAGAGAGAGAGAGAGAGAGAGAGAGAGAGAGAGAGAGAGAGAGAGAGAGAGAGAGAGAATATGCAAAAGTAAATAGTAGACAGAATTTAAGATAATAGTTCTTTCAAAGATTTATTTAACTGTAAGTCGTTATTATTATTATTTTTATTATTACTATTATTCAGAGGATGAACTCTATTCATAAGGAATAAGCCCACACGGACCATACACTTGAAATTCACGCTTCCAAAGAATATGTTGCTCATTTGAAAGAAGCAACAGAAGGTAATGGGAAATACAGAAAGGAAAAATCAGTTATTATAAAAAATTATAGTTCATAACATAAATACTCCGTTAAAAATTCCACTGCTGTGTTATGGTACCTTTCTGAAACGGAGCTAAAAATTACGTAACAATTTTTCGTACCATCTTTTCGCTCCGTGTAATGCGTACAGTCGTCGATAAGATAAGATAGCACTATTTTTTTTTTCACTCTGAATAACCGGACTTTCGTGAGATTAGGGTTCAACATGCACCAGTACAACTGACTTCGAGCTGATTACATTGAATGTCTATGCTATCTTTTAGTACAGTTGCTGCAGTTGGTGTGGGATATTATCTGAATTCGCGATAATTACGTTTTCCGTAGAATTACCCGAATTGTACTGTTATTGCGTGGAGTCATTTCATTATTTTTTCTTAAGTTTGGTGAGTGATCTTTAGTTTCTTATTGTGTGGTGTTGTTTAAGGTAATTCTTGCATGCTTGTTTGTCTTATATATATATATATATATATATATATATATATATATATATAATACATACATACATACATCACATCACATCACATCACATCACATCACATCACCGCAAGTGAGAAAAAATGAGACAGGGTGTGGGTCCTGACCGTAGTCGAATTTGTTTCCAAACCTTTAACGTTAATGGCTTAGAAATAAAAGTCGAAGCCGGTCAGAACCTATACTGTCTGTTATTTTTTCACCTGTGGTGATGAGTGGTAAACACACAAACACACACACACACACTGCTTGGTATACGTGTCTAACATGAGGTAGAAATGAAAATAATTCCAACTGCTTCTCTCTCTCTCTCTCTCTCTCTCTCTCTCTCTCTCTCTCTCTCTCTCTCTCTACGAGAGACTAATACTAATAATCTGCTGTCTCGTAAGAATGTAAAATTAATAAATTCCTGTCTTTTTTTCAATGGAGAAAATAACCAAGTCATATTTGTATATCAAAATCATTTACTAAAGGCAATTGTTAATAATCTATGCTATTTTCCGCGAAGGAGGTAATGGGTGGAATTAAAATATTCCTTCCTATTTACAGTTCATTAGTCATGCCTCGCTGTTAATTTTTTTTTTTTCCGTTCGCCGAGTATTTTTTTTTTTCTTATCGTATCGTGGGGTACATTCATCCAATGTCAGGTTTCAATTCGTATCGCAGAGGCCAGTGAGACTGGCAGCCTGTAGTCCGTATCCAATCTCTCTCTCTCTCTCTCTCTCTCTCTCTCTCTCTCATCTCTCTCTCTCATCTCCCCCCCCAAAAAAAAAAAAAAAAAAAAAAAGAAAAAAACAAAAAAAAAAAAAAAAAAAAAAAAAAAAAAAACTGCAGAAAAACAGAACTATGATCACAAACATTTTGGAGCTCTATGTCTAGAAGTTACCGGTCACTTTTTACCAGATAACATACGTCATTTCGTGAGCCGCAAGGCCGTCTTATAGCATTTCTCAATTTTGCCACTACTAAGCCTAGTTCCAAATCTCAGTGGCGTGGTCGGTATGGTGTTGGTGAGTTTAATTCTCGGGCATTCCATTGAGGTGTTAGAGATGTGTATTTCTGGTGATAGAAGTTCACTCTCGACGTGGTTCCGAAGTCACGTAAAGACGTTGGTGCCGTTGCTGAATAATCACTGGTTTCATGCAACGTAAAAACACCATACAAACAAACAAATCAAGAAAGTAATGAAGTTATTTTGATGCCCTGCTGTAATTCGGTGTCAGGACCGGGGGTACAAAACTAGGTAACGGAATTACCTGGCAACTCGTGCAAAAGGAGGAAAGGAAACAATACGTAAATCGGAGCTACAAATCTAATGTACGCAGCGAAGAATGCGCACATGACAAAAAAGAAGAAGAAAGAAAAAAGCAGGAACACGCAATAAAGGGAATCAGGTAGAAGAACCGAGAACAAAAGAAGCTCCCAGAGGGAAAAGAAGTTATGCTCAGGCTATCGATAAAACGGGGCACGTATTCCGGTAAAACAAAGCCCTTTGTGAACTGGCACTTACAGGCGCTGCAGCCGCCCATGGGCGTTTAATCCTAAGGGAGGGGGGGGGGGGACTTTTAAAAGCAACCGGTGATTATTAGGAGGGTCTATGGTCTGGTTCGACCTTTCGCTGTTTTACAAGTCATGTGGCTGGAAAAGGGGAGTTTATACTGAATTCTAAGTGACCACCAGTCTATGGATATCCTGTGCCGGTATTGCGTCTTTCATTAACTGCGTTCAGGAAGTCTGTGACTCAATACGTATGTTGATTTGAGTGATGGCTAGTATTCATACATACGTGTTCATACATACGTGTGTGTGTATATATATATATATATATATATATATATATATATATATATATATATTTATGAATAATTATCACATCTCCGTGATTCATATAAAGTATTCGAGCTACAAACGTCCTTTAACATCTGATTCGCTCTACCTCGGAATTAATATATTTTCAGATATGTAAACCGAAGGTTTTTATTTATTTATTTATATATTTTATATTTAATAATAATTTCGTCCTCTCGTGGCTTCGAACCACCGCCCAGCGGACAGAGAAGAAAGCAGGACTTTAGTGATGTTATCGATTCGGCTAACAAGGACATTTTTGTAGCTTGAATAATTATATATATATATATATATATATATATATATATATATATATATATATGTATATGTATATGTTTCAAAGTTAGGCCTTAATTGTATATTCCATTCCGTTGCATTAGTATTTATTGTTGTTAGGATTTTTCGTGACTGTAGGTCGCTGCCGCGCACTGAATGGCATTAAATGTGGCAATGTTTGGAAGTGTAAGTGTTGTTCCATCTTTAGAATGGGCGTGGCCTGATTGCATAGAAAAAAAAAGCGTGTTAGTGTAATTGTGGCGTGAGATTAGCTTTCCCGCAAATGAGGGGCCCATTCGTTACATCCTGCGCTCCTGTGACACGGTTGTCTTTTGGCATTCCTCATGCCTTTTGTACTTTTGACACGGGGCAGGTGGTTGTGTGTGTGTGTGTGTGTGTATGTTGGGGGGAGGGAGGGTACTCAGGTGTCCTCCATGCAGTCAGTCGACTGAAATGAATCTTTTTCTGCATTACCTTGATTGCTGGAATCAGGTACGGATGAGTTTTGACTTCCGTCGGAAGGGGAATTGCTGTTTGCTGTTTCACGCTGCCTTTTGGTTTGTCGTGCACCTATCGTGTGTTTCAATTGCATTTGTGTCCAAACGTATTGTATTGCTAGTAGATCTGGGCTCATCATTTTTTGAAAAAATAAATTTCCATTATCGATAGTTATATTTACCTAAACCAGAATATATTTTACAACTGGAACGTCACCAAATTAATTACATTACATTTGCAGGAAACTTTTTTTTCTTTTTTTTTTCCTCTGGACTATTTTCCACGCAATTCTGGTGGCCAAGACAGACAGACAGACGAAGACACAAACAGACTGACGAACAGACGAAGCTACTGACGGACAGACAGACAGAAAGACGAAGAACTACAGACGGAGAGACAGAGGGACAAACAGACGATGAGCCTGACAGACGAAGGGACAGACGAACATACAGACGAACATACAGACGAAAAAACAGAGAGAGACAGACTGCAGAAGAGACATTCAGACTGCCCGGGGTGGGGGGGGGGGGGGGGGAGGGGGGGGGGGGGGGGGGGGGGGGGGGGGGGGGGGGGGGGGGGGGGGGGGGGGGGGGTGGGGGTGGGTCGGAAGACCCAATCTCCGCGGCCGAGGTTTAAAACGTACTCCATATCGCTTCTCATTTTGGAAGGCTTAGATCTCAGATGTTGACAGGAAATGCCTTCTCGGTTGGCAGAAGTTGAAGAAGATCTCGATCTCTCTCTCTCTCTCCTCTCTGCTCTCTCTCTCGTCTCTCTCTCTCTCTCTCTCTCTCTCTTAGGAAAAGAATTTGTTGGTTTTTGCGATTAGATTCTTCTTAAGTGAAGAAACGCGGCACAACCTCAGTCGCGGGATCGAACGCGAAATATATATATATATATATATATATATATATATATATATATAATATATATATGTATATGTATATATACATACACACACATACATATATATATATATATATTATATATATATAAATATATAAATATATATTATGTATGTGTGTGTGTAAAATATCAAACCCCCCCCCCCCTCACACCCCAATGGATTCAGTTTGTAAAGCATTCGAACCTTCCACTTTGCGTAAAAAGATTCCAGACATCTTTCCGGAGAGTGACGGTGCCGTACACGTTTCATACGACGAAGCGTCGTGTTCGTGTGAGATGAGAAGTCCGCCATTGTCGGTGTCCGGACTGAAGTGAGATTAGTATTTCATACGACATAAATGTTGGGTGGTCCTTGTCTCAGAGGAGAGAGAATGTTGTACCTGTGCTGGGTACAAAGACCGCATATATATTTTTTTTTAATATAAATTCGTTGGGGGAGTTTATTGATTATTTATATGTATTTACAGATTTTATTTTCTTTTCCACATCGAGTAATTTGATTTATTTGATTACTGTTCGAAAAATTTTAAACGTTTTCTCATTAGACGAGTAATCATTTCTACAAGAATATGGCTCATCTCGTACATAAAAATAAATGCTTTTGAGTAAAAATGATAATTGTGATTTAAAATAATTTCTTCTAAGTAAGATTGATAATTATTGTTTTCTTATGAATAAGGTTCATGCTCTGATTAATAATAATTTCCATATGTATAGGATTCATCTTCTGAATAATAATAAAAATAATTTCCATATGAATGAGGACCATCTTGTGAATATAATAATAATAATAATAATAATAATAATAATGATAATAATAATAATAATAAAGATAGTAGAGACTCAGAAAATCCCCATAGAAGGCAGATTAATACCCAGTTAACTATCAATTAAGTAAACAGTTATATTCAAGTCAGAAAGACGAAGGCATTGTTGTACTACAGCCTATTCAAATGTCATAACGTCCTCTCGAGCCTACACACACCAAAGTAGCCAAACTCTTGCAGGATGAATATTTCCATTTTTTTTTTTTTTACAGTACAGGAAATGAATTTTCATTGACTCGAAGTAACTCGAGAGGTGGCTGTGAAATTCCAAATATTATGACGTTGAAAAAACTGCATCGGTGAGATGTGTGTGTGTGTGTGATTTATTGCAGCTGTATAACAAATGGAAAAAGCAGCTTGCAGGCAGCGATAAAGAAAAAATGAACGCAAGATAAGGAAATGTAAGGAGATTGGTAAGAAGTAAGAGAGAAAACGAGAACTTGACGGAAGAAAACACGGTTTCGAAAACAAGGGAAAAGATAATAACACGAAAAACAAGAAAAGAAAAAAAAATGCATAAAACTGGGTTTAGTTGAAGGGGAGGAAGTGAGAAGAAACGAGTTGTGGGGGGGAGGGAGTGAGGAGAAACGAAGTGAGGAAGAGGAGGAGAAGGAACGCAAACACCAACTCCTTAGAACTTGGATATTCTGGAGCCTTAAAACTTCCAATGGACGGAGGAAGTTTGCTCAGCCAAAAGGCGGGAGGGTAACCACGGATTTTTGGGGGATAATAAGAGAGTCCTCGAATGATGATGGCGGATTCTTAAGAAGCACTGATGACCGTTTGTAATTCGTCCAAAATTTCTGCTTGGATAGGGATTCGTCATTTGTATGAATTCAGAGGCCATTGGCACTGGCAATCGAATGTCTTTAAGCAGCCCTCAACCTCCCAAATTGTTTGTATTGTGTTGTTACGTTGCATGGAACCAGTGGTTATTCAGCAACGGGACCAACGGCTTTACGTGACTTCCGAACCACGTCGAGAGTGAACTTGTATCACCAGAAATACACATCTCTCACACCTCAGTGGAATGCCCGAGAATAGAACTCGTGACCACCGAGGTGGCAGGCCAAGACCATACCGATCACGCCACTGAGGTGCTCCTCTCAAATTGACCTTACTCCGAAAGGAGTCTATGGACTTGATTTTGGGGGAAATGAGAGACAGGAATTTCCAAAGCTTTTCTTTTTATGGGGTTGTAAACACTACGCACTGCATGCATTGCTAAAACTGGAGGCCATACCCCGTAGCCGGGTAGTGTCGTCAGTATACCTCAAGTCTTGCACTTAAGGCATTTACTCAATGTTCGTTGCAGCGTCCCTTCGGCACCTAGCTGCAACCCTTTTCATTCATTTTACTGTACTTCCATTCATGTTCTTCTTCTTCCATCTTACTTTCCACCCTCTCCTGTAAATGATTTTATGTTTGGGTAATTTGAAACTCTAGGTAGACGGTTAACGTTATTTTACTGGTAACAAAATTATAAAGATAAGGCAGTGTACGTAAATAGTAGTTTTGTGTTAAAGTTGGTTGTTTTATTTTTTATTTTAGTTCATTTTTTAAAGTAGTCAGTAGCTTGAAGGTCGAATCCCTCCATACAAAGACTCGATTGTGATCTGTTCAAGAGACAGACATTCCACCGAGGAAAAAAAAAACTTTCTGACCACTAAAAACATCACTGGACTTGTTTCACGAGAATTTGTGTTTCTATCTTGAACGTGCACTTGTACTTTTTAATGATCCGAGTCTATCTTTTTTTTTTTTTTTTTTTTTTTTTTTTTTTTTTTTTGCGGTGAAGGTGGTTGGAGGCAATTTCAGACCAAATTTCACGCCTGATTTCCCACCTTAAGAATTTTCGCCCTTTTGCAAGTTGCCCTGGCATCTGGCCAGTGTCAACTAGCAGCCCTGGTCGGTATCCCCTAAGCCTTGTGTGTGTGTGTGTGTGTGAGTGAAAGAGAGAGAGATTTTGTGTGTAATGATGCTCGCGAGTCTGGAGAAAGGGGCCGAATTGAATTTGAGGAGGTCCGTTCCTGGCTGGACCTCAAAATGACTGGGTATGCCTATTCCCAGTTTGCTGTTTGGGGTCGCAAGTTCGCAAGTGTAGACTGGATTCCTTAATTTTAGTTTGGGGTCGCAAAAATAGTTTATTCCGTGTTTATATGTTGTTAGGGGTCGCAAGAATAGTTTATTCCCTGTTTTTACTTTGGGGTCACAAAAATAATTTATTCCATGTTTATAGTTTTGGGTCGCAAAAATAGTTTATTCCTTCATTTTAGTTTGGGGGCCGCAAAACTAGTTTATTCTCTGTTTTTACTTTGGAGTCGCAAGAATAGAGTTTATACCATGGTTTTAGTTTGGGGTCGCAAGAATAGTTTATTTCATGTTTATAGTTTTGGGGTCACAAAAATAATTCATTCCATGTTTATAGTTTGGGGTCGCAAGACTAGTTTATTCCTTGTTTATAGTTTGGGGTCGCAAGAATATTTGATTCCCTGTTTTTAGTTTGGGTCACAAAAATAGTTTATTCCATGTTTATACGTAGTTTGGAATAGCAAGAATAGTTTATTACCTGTTTTTAGTTTGAGGTCGCAAAAATAGTTTAATCCCTGTTTTTAGTTTGGGGTCGCAAAAATTGTTTATTCCATGTTTATACGTAGTTTGAGGTCGCAAGAATAGTTTATTCCCTGTTTTTAGTTTGGGGTCGCAAAATAGTTTTTTCCCTTTTTTAGTTTGGGGTCGCAAGAATATATTATTTCCACTGTTTAGCCCGAGGTTGCAAGTGTAGACTTTATTCATCTTTTTGCGTGTGGGGTCGCAAGAGTAGAGTTTATTCTCTGATTTTAGTTTGAGGTCGCAATTGAAGAGTTCTTGCGACCCGTACTCTCTCTCCTCTCTCTCTCTCTCTCTCTCTCTCTCTCCTCTGCATAACTAGCGTTCGATCTCCCGAATCGGACTCGGAGGGAATGATACGTGTTGGTTCCCTAAAATTCAACTATGCCTCTGTTGACTTAAGCAGAGAATCCTCCCTGGCGGTCAGTCGTCTGTTGTGGGTCGCGAATGGGTGAAGAGAAATATGTGAAAAACGTCAGTAATCACTGGATGAAAGTGTTTAGACCGCACAAGTACACGCATGCATGCATACATACACATATTGAGTGTCATTTTAGATTGTGTAGCTCAATGGTTTTCAACCTTTTATTACCACGCCCCCCTTGCACCTATGAGTAAAATGGAGACGTAGCCTTGTAGATACAGTAGAGTAAAGAGAGAGAGAGAGAGAGAGAGAGAGAGAGGATGTGGACATAGTTTCGTAGAAATAGCAAAAGTAGAAGAGAGAGAGAGAGATAGGAATGTGGGCATAGTGTCGTAGAAATAGGTAAATTAGTAGAGAGAGAGAGAGAGAGAGAGAGAGAGAGAGAGAGAGAGAGAGAAAGAGAGAGGTTTTGAGGGACAAGGAGGGAGGTAAATAACTGGAATAGTAGCATATAGGAAACTAACGTTACAAGGCGATACTTTTGCATTTTTCAATAAACTTCTGAATTTTAGTCCCTTTTTTAAAGAGATTAACGAATATAATTAGAGAATATAAAAGTTGTACCTAGGTCTTGCGCCTCCCCTGGAAATTGCCGAGGGGCGCGCGCCAAGTTGAGAACCACTGTATAAATATAGAAAGTCATTCCTTTTTAGTGTTTATGGTTATTTATGCCTTTACGTTCCTTAAAGCTGTATAGATCGCTAGTGCATTATTATTTATGTAAGGTTGAATATTATTGCGAAAAGTACGATGGGCTCTACTTACTGATTATCTAGATTACTTATTGTGGGAAGAAGATATACTTCTTTCAGTACTGAAGTTTATAAATAGTTAATAGCATCTTACTTATTTTAAGTTTAAAGCATCTCGTAATTTGAAGGGATTTTTACGTGGGTTTATTCGGTCTACAAATATTTTACCATAAGTAACTTTAGAAAATGGAATGACTGTGGTTTTTAACAGTTCAGAGGCAGTATTAAGTTTGCCATCGGTTGTTGAATCATCTCGATATAAAATCATTTTATTTTCAATTATTGTCTTATTTTTTTTCCCCGCCATCGTGAAACGTGGATCGAAGAACTTTCTAATGCAGTTATTTCCTACTTTAGTTAATGACGTTATCTTGGCGATAAAGTTATTTTCGGAGCAGGAAGTGGCTAAAAATACCTCGCTATCGATCCAGCTACTAAACAAGGTTAGATTATCTCAGTTGGAAGATGGGGAAGAGTGCGTAATATTTAATTGGCGCGGCGAAGTTTACAGCGCCTCTCTCAGTTCCGGCAGAGAAAGGAGGACTTATTCACTTATTCTCGTACCCTTTTGTGGACTCTAGAATGGACACGCTTTTTCATCCATCGATTTTCGGACCTGGGAGACGACCGCTCAGTGGTATTGTTCACCGTTCTTGTTATGAAAGTCTGCGCTGAATTGCAAGTGGGTATGGATGGCGTCTATGGTAGGAAGCTTTAGGCCTAAGGTTTAAACTCTCTCTCTCTCTCTCTCTCTCTCTCTCTCTCTCTCTCTCCTCTCTCAATGTTGCAAACTAAGTTCATATGTCTGTCTCTGTCTCTCTCTCGCTCGGTCGCTTAGTCCGGATGTTTAAAATTATGTTCATCCTTCTCTCTCTCTCTCTCTCTCTCTCTCTCTCTCTCTTATTATTACCCGTATTAAATAAAGGAGATAACACGCAAACCATCATAGTGATGAATGCGCAGGGTTTAGTTACGAGTAACTCAAAAAGAAAAATAGAGTTCTTAGAAGAACTAACCCAAATTGAATAGAAAATAGATATAATGAATATAAGTGAAACCTGGTACTCCCAAGAGACTGGTAATGATGATGAAAAAATAGGAATCAAAGGGGAACCGCGATATATGGGAAAGACAAAACAAGGAAAAATATATGAGAAATATAGTAACTCAGAATGTGAACTAATAGCGGTAGAATTTGAATCTGAAAAATTAATGAACATAGTAATATACAGACCCCCTAATACTAAAGAGTTTGACACAATAATAGAAAAATTGGATGATATATGTAGAAATCACAAGGACTGGAATATTCTCCTATCTGGAGACTTTAACTTTCCTTTCGTAGACTGGAAAGAACGAATAGGAGATTGTGGTTGTATTTATACATATAAAAAAGAGAGTAATAGTAGTGCAGAAGATAAGAGGCAATTCGAAAAGCTATTAGATATGCTACTAGAATACAACATTCCACAAATAAATCACCTGCCAACAAGAAAGGAAAATACTTAAGACCTAGTATTTGTGAATGAGGTGAATTATGTTAAAGAAATAATAGTTCATAATGCGAGTATTTCAGACCATAATGTCATAGAATTAACAGTCCATTCCAAAGCAAGTGAAAATAGAGATAAGCAAGAAATGAAAAAGTGGGAAGGATATGGAAAATACAATTTCTACAGTAAGAATATAAAATGGTTAGAAATAAATGAAGAATTAAACAGAGATTGAGATAACATTTTCGTAAGTGATGACATAAGGGTAAATACGGAGATATTATATAAAATATTAGAGAAAATAGTGGATAAATATATACCGAAGAAGAAAAGTAAACATCAGTCATGCATACCGAGAGACAGAAGGATCTTGTTCCAGAAAATCAGAAAGTGGAAAAAAGGTCTTGCAAAAGAAAAAAATGCATGGAAAGTGAAGGAACTAAAAATTAAGATAAAAAATGCAGAACAAAAGATTATACAATCAAAAGAAAATGAAAAACGGGACTTGGAAGAAAAAACCCTAGTAGATATCAAGCAAAACCCCAAACTATTGTACTTGTATACAAAAAAGATGAATAAAAGAAGAATAGAAATAGGCCCTCTAAGAATTGGAGGGAGATTAACGAATGAAAAAAAGGAAATATGCAACATATTGGCAGAAAGATATAAGAGAGAATTTACCCCTAGAATTGATAATGAAGGTAATGATACAGAAATAAGGGATGAAAATAGTGAATATTTATCAGACATAGATATTAATGAAGCTGATATTGTGCAGGCTATTAATGAAATTAAAAATGGAGCTGCAACTGGGCCTGATGGTGTCCCTGCTATTTTGTTAAAGAAAGTAGTTCATTCTATCGCAAAGCCACTTGCAATATTATTAAGACAAAGTGTAGATACAGGCAAGATTTATGATAAGCACAAATTAGCATATATTACCGCTACTTTCAAAAGTGGATCAAGATTAGAGGCAAGTAATTATAGGCATGTGAGTCTAACATCACATATTATGAAAGGGTAATGAAGAAAAATATTATGAAACATTTAATAAAAAATAATTTGTTTAATATAGGACAACATGGTTTTGTACCCGGAAAAAGTACACAAACCCAACTGTTAGTCCACTGTGAGAACATATACAAAAATATGAAAAACGGAAATGAAACAGATGTAGTTTATCTAGACTTTGCAAAAGCTTTTGACAAGGTAGATCATTATATATTAGCGAAGAAAATTAGAAAACATAATATAGTGGACAAAGTAGGAAGATGGTTAAAAGAATTTTTACACAACAGAAAACAGATAGTTATTGCAAACGATGAGAAATCGGTTGAAGCAAAGGTAATATCCGGTGTGCCACAAGGTACGGTGTTAGCTGCATTACTGTTTGTTATTATGATTGCAGACATAGACAGTAATGTTAAGGACTCGGTAGTGAGTAGTATCGCCGATGACACAATAATAAGTAGAGAAATTACTTGTGATGAAGATAGGAACGCGCTACAAAGAGACCTTAACAAAGTATATGATTTGGCAGAGGTAAATAGGATGGTATTTAACTCTGATAAATTTGAATCAATAAATTATGGAGACAGAGAAGGAAGCTATATGCATATAGGGGACCTAATAATGAGACAATCACAAATAAGGAAGCAGTTAAAGACCTTGGTGTGATGATGAATTGGAACATGTTATGCAATGATCAAATAGCAATTCTTTTGGCAAAATGTAAAGCAAAAATGGGAATGTTACGGCACTTCAAAACAAGAAAAGCTGAACACATGATTATGCTTTATAAAACGTATGTTCGTAATCCACTTGAATATTGCAATATGATATGGTACCCACACTATCAAAAGGATATTGCACAAATAGAGAGTGTACAAAGGTCCTTTACAGCTAGAATAGAAGTTAAGGGTCTTGACTACTGGGAAAGACTATAACTTTTAAAATTATATAGTCTAAAAAGGAGAAGAGAACGTTACATGATGATAATTCAGGCATGGAAACAGATAGAAGGAATTGCCGAAAACATCATGGAGCTAAAAATATCAGAAAGAGCAAGCAGAGGTAGATTAATAGTGCCCAAAACTATACCAGGAAAAATAAGGAAAGCACACAGGACATTAATCCACTACGCACCAGCATCGACAATGCAGCGTCTATTCAATGCGTTGCCAGCTCATATGAGGAATATATCAGGAGTGAGCTTAGATGTGTTTAAGAATAAGCTCGACAAATATCTAAGCTGCATCCCAGACCATCCAAGATTGAAAGATGCAAAATATACCGGAAGATGCACTAGCAACTCTCTGGTAGACATTAGAGGTGCCTCACACTGAGGGACCTGGGGCAACCCGAACAAGATGTAAGGTCTGTAAGGTAAGGTAAGTAAGGTCTCTCTCTCTCTCTCTCTCTCTCTCTCTCTCTCTCTCTCTCTCTCTCTCTATGTTCCCAAGGACGTCCAACTTTCTTTACGTGGAAGTGTGTGTATGTGTGTGTGTGTGTGTTTGTGTGTTTACGCGTTCGGTGTCACCTGATTGGGTTCTGTGCGGTAATGGGACGCATACACAGCTTTGAAAGTGAGCTGCGTGTAGTAACTCATTAGTAGTCTTTTGTTTCAGGAAGACGCCGTTTTAATATTCATGAAATATTCTCGGCCGCTTCGAAGGCTGGACTGAAGTTTAATCCACTCTTATAAGAAACGAGTCGAGAAAAAAATTCTCTCTCTCTCTCTCTCTCTCTCTCTCTCTCTCTCTCTCTCTCCTCTCATATACTAGTAATAAGTTGAATGATGTCTTTTATCTTCCATAAACATATTACTTTTATTCACCGTTCCTTCGTTGCTTTCGAGGCTTCGTTGATGACTTATTGCCACTTGCACAAATCTGCTTAGATCTGTTGCAAGTTCCATCCACGTTGTGCCATTCCAAACCCCTTCCCCCTTCCCCCTCCCCCCTAACCTCAGGATTTGGGGCCTCTGCGGGTGTATAAACTTTCTTTACTGATATAATTTGATTTGAACTGAAGTTTGAGTTTTAAACTGATAAAATAATAGTTTATTCAGAGTACAATAATGCGTCATAAGATTATATATATATATATATATATATAATTTGTAATCTAATATAAAAATTATAATCCAGATTCGGTCTTGATTTCAGGCTCAACTCAACGTAGAAACGCTTTCATTCTTTTGACTGTGCCTCCGTTCATATTCTCTTTCTTTCATCATGCTTTCCTCAGCCCTTTCCTAACAAATGTTTCATAGTGGGACTGCTTTGAGGTTTTCCTCCTGTTACGCCTTTCAAACATTTCTACTCTCTCAATTTTTGCCTTTCAGCGCGGAATGACCTTAGTGGTCCCAGCGCTGGGCCTGTGGCCTAAATTCTATATTCCATTCCATTGCTACGTGTACGAAGAAGCGTTTGCAGTGTAATGTGTAGTTTCTGACGTATACTGTAGTTATTAGACAAAATTAGAGAATAATAAACGTCTCTCTCTCTCTCTCTCCTCTCTCTCTCTCTCTCTCTCTTCTCCTCTCTCTCTCTCTCGTCAAAGTAGAGGACTCTCTGCAATTGAATTTCAGTAGTTACTATCAAACCCACATACTCAATGAATGGTGAATTTCATAATTTTTCATAATTGGTGCAATTCATCATGGCGCTATGCATTTGTCAACAGTCTCATGGAATTTGTAGTAATCAGCGTGTTGGATTAAAAGTCCGCGTTTTCAGATTTTGCAAATACATTTGCTCTGAAATATCTTTACACATAATCTGGGCTGGATTTCCAGTAAACTTTTCAGTCAAATCGCAGTTGATTTTTTAATTTGATTATTTTTTTAAAATTTGATTTTGTGAAATATCTCATTTCTGGAAGGGTGTTGTATTCATTGGTGTGCGAGATTTAAATAGTTTAGATTATATCCATTCGACTTGGGACTAGGGTGTACGTATTGTATGAAACTCACATACACTATGTACATATATGTATATATTATATATATATAGATATATATATATATATATGATATATATATATATATATATATATATATATATATATATATATAATATATATATATACATATATATATATGTGTGTGTGTGTGTGTGTGCGTGTGTGTGTACATATATATATATGTGTGTGCGTGTGTGTGTGTATCAATTCTTACCCACTGGCGCAATCAGAAAAGCTAAAAGCGATGATCCACATAATTGCCATTAGAAGCCACTTCAGGAAATTATGAAAAAAAAAAAAAAAAACTCGCTCCCGTTGTCGGGTGGAATTGGTAATTGAAGGCATGAATACTAAGAGGGATTAGTGATGGAAACTCCTGCCCGCAGGCAAGTAAAGAGGGAGGGAGGTTCTGTTGTCTTTCCAATCAAGGGACACCACTGACACCATGGAAATCGACGTACCCAGCAGAAAAGAAAAGGTGAGGGTGGGGGGAGGGGGGGTTAGCAAATGAAGGACCGTAATGGGAGTTGCTACGCTTTCCGAGTGTGGAAGAGTGAGGGGTTTAAATACGAGACTTCGCTGTACAGGAAATATGACGGAGGGGTAATTATCCCGCATGAGTTTGTGTTGGAAAATCTCTCTCTCTCTCCTCTGGATACGCAGGGATACCCTAGGTAGAAACAAGGGCAATTGGGTAAGCCTTAGTCATTTACCTCTTTATGGCATCTTTATTATAATAATTATGCACATCCATATCAGGGCTCAATAACTTCCAGTATGAATGTCATGCACGATGGAGATTTCGTGTTATTTGTTAATTGATTTATTTGTATTGTTACCTATTTATTGTTAATTTACTTACATACGTTTCGTGTTATTTATCAATATAGGTTGATTTATTTGTATTGTAATTTATTTGTTTATTGTTTATGTATATACTTTCGTAGGTTTCGTGTTATTTATTAATTGATTTATTTGTATTATATATTTATTTATTTGTTTATTGTTTGTTTACTTACGTAGCTTTCGTGTTATTTATTAATTGATTTATTTGTATTGTTATTTATTTGTTTATTTATTTACTTACGGAGGTTTTTCTGTTATTTACTAATTGATTTATGTGTATTGTTATTTATTTGTTTGTTTATTTAGCTACATAGGTTCCGTGTTGTTTATTAATTGATTGATTTGAATTGTTATTTATTTGTTTATTTATTTATTTACGTACGTAGGTTTTGTGTTATTTGATAATTGATTTTTTGTATTGTTATTGATTTGTTTATTGTTTGGTTATTTACTTACGTAGGGTTCGTGTTATTTATTAATTTACTTATTTGTATTGGTCTTTATTTGTTTATTGTTTATGTACGTACGTAGGTTTCGTATTATTTGTTAATTGATTTATTTTTAGTATTTGTTTATTTATTGTTTGTTTGTTTCCTCACTCGTGTCAGGCATCCGTTCCCTTCAGCTTTCCTAAAAGCAGAGCCATGCTGGCGGTACAAATGTAAGAGCATTCGGATGAAATGCCGTTTAGTTGCATTGCTCGCCCGGAATTGCTCTCCCCCCTCACAAAGACGAGTTACCGAGGGGGGAGGGGTAGGGGGGGGAGGGGGTGGCCAGTGACTGGCGTTTATTGTGAGTGGGCATAACCCTCCACATTAGAATTTACTGCCTCGGGGACTCTCTCATACTCTAAATGAACTGAATGTCTAGCCTAGTTATTTGGGTGTTTACCCGAGGTATATTGTTTTAACGTTCGTAGGAACACACACTCACACGCACGCACGCACGCAGTGACGTAAAAATCTTGAAGTCGGCTGTCAGCTGTTAGTCACGATTTTCGCTGTCCATCTTGCTTGAAATAGTATATTTATATCGGCGTGGGATAAAAACAAAGCAGTATATATCGGCCTGCCGTAAAAACGGCAACAATATTGCTCTTTACGTTTTACCAATGAAATATGAACCAATATTAACAGTGAAGTATATAGAAATAGACTGTTGATGTAATTAATCAACAAACCTCTGGGTTATGTTCGTTTGTTAGGCAAAAGGTCCCTGGATCGTTTTAAGGTCATATAGTCAGGTCATCAACCCTACCTTTTATCCAGGTATGTTTTAAATAGTTTTTTTTTTTTTTTTTTTTTTTTTTTTTTTTTTTTTCTTTTTTCTTTTTTGTGAGGGGGATTTACTTTCGAAAGAAGTGGCCACAATTCCATTTTGCTTTATTCGGGATTAAAGGCTGTCCCTGGAGAATTTAATGTTGTTTGTATTTCTATATGTATTAGTTGTATTTATCTACGTATGTATAGACGTATGTATATAAAATATATATGTGTATATATGTATATATTATGTATATACATACATACATACATAAATAAAGGTATAAGCCGCGAAGGAATCTGAAACACTGGAGTAGTTCCAAGATCTTTCGACTCACGTCCTTTTCTTAGCAGACCGATTCAGTTATACATACATACATATATATACATATACATATATATCTATCTATCTATCTATATATATATATATATATATATATATATATATATATATATAACTGCATACATACATATACATACACACACACACACACACACACACACACATATATATATATATATATATATATATATATCTATATATAAAATTTGTATATATATATATATATATATATATATATATCCTTTACATTAATATTCTTTACGCCTCAAGTTTGGTTGTGTACAACTGAATTACAACTTAGATCCGTGGCAAAAAGTTCAAATTGTAATTTGCAATCAAAGTACTGATGTGTGATCGAGATATTTAGTGTGCGTCGGATGAAGGCATAAATTTAGTTTTGAGAAGAACATTCGTAATCCATTTTTTCCTTTTTTTTAGTTCCAAGTGGGTACTATATATTTAATTTTCAAATTGAATTATTGGTAATTTTTTTTTCAGTTCCAAGTGGTTAATAGAGGTTTAATTTGCACATTAAGTTATTGGTAATTTTTTTTAGTTCCTAGTGGGTAACAGAGGTTTAATTTGCACATTAGATAATTGGTAATTCAGTGTGTAAAGTTTTATTGAATGAGTAATTAGTAGTTATCGTTGTTATTATATCTACTGTTTTTATATGGTTATATTTTTTGAAGTGTAGAACCGCCTGTTTGCTGAAATTGGGTAAGTATTTTGAGTTTCTCAGTAGCAATTATATAATAATATTAATGAAAATGATAATAATGATAATAATAATAATAATAGTTCTTCTATCTTTCTACCCTTCCAATCTCCTTTCAACACGAAGGCCTTTAGATGTCCCATGTTAAAAACATAACCTTCCTTGCGTATGAGACGATAAGAAAATCTGGCCGACTTTTTCCCCCCTTTGGAGTCTTGTGCGTGTGTGCGTATGTGTGCGTTTGTGTGCGCGCGTGTGCGGATGGACACAACAGCAGTATCAGCAGAGGTGGGAGACGGAAACGTGCGGGCGGTGTGAAGCTTTTGTTGATTTTGCAAGATAAAACGCGACAAGGGGGTGGGGGTGTTAGAGAGGAGGGAGTGAAGGGACAAGGGGACCTGTCCTCTTCTTTTTTCCCCTTCCCTCACACTCTCCTGCCCCTCCACCTCCTCCCCCTACCTCCATCTCATCGGGCAGATGTAATCGATACCTGGGGCACACTAAACATTGTCAGCAGAAAGACTTCCTACAAAAGCGCACTCCTCCAGCTCATCCATCACCCCATTCCTCCTCCTCCTCCTCCTCCTCCTCCTCCTCCTCCTCCTCCTCCTCCTCCTCTTCCTCGTTCTCTTCCCCACGTCTCGTGGTTATCCTTTTACGTTGGCCTTAATTGAGTGAGCGTACGTAATACTCTCTCTCTCTCTCTCTCTCTCGTCATCTCGTCTCCTCTCTGGCTCTCTCTCTCTCTTCCTCCCTCCTCCCGTCCCTCCTCTCTCCTCCTCCCTCCCCATCCTACGTTCTCGTACGTTATTCCTCCTCCTCCTCCTCCTAACCGCGTTTAACCTCGTCCGTCCTTTCCTCATGCCATTAAGGTCACTCTTGACTTTTCAATGGCGACCCGAGGTGACATCAGCTGCAGTGCCGTCGATTTATGTGCTTGCTTAGACTCACTTCATTTACCGTTGTCCGCAAGAGAGAGAGAGAGAGAGAGAGAGAGAGAGAGAGAGAGAGAGAGAGAGAGAGAGAGAAATGAAAACTAAAGATAACAAGACTTAAAAATGGAGAGGAAAAATATCTAACTACAACAAAACTTAAAGAGAGATAGAGAGAATAAAAGAAAATGGAAAAATAAAAGTTTTAAACACAACAAAACTTAATAAAAGGAGGAAAAGAGAGAGAGAGAGAGAGAGAGAGAGAGAGAGAGAGAATAAAACTAAACACAACGAAACTTCAAAATATCGAAAATGAGAGAGAGAGAGAGAGAGGAGAGAGAGAGAGAGAGAGAGAGAGAGAGAGAGAGAGAGAGAGAGATTTCTCAAGCAATGTTTTGTGCAGTTTCTCGAAGTCCACGTTTCATGATTGGACAGGGGAAATCAGTGGACTTTGTTTGGTTGTCTAATAATTGTTTGTTGCAGCAACTTTCTGAATTTTGGTTGGCAATCTTTCGCCTTGGCTGGGAAAATCATTCTGTTGGACTCGAAAATTAAATAATTTTTGGTATTTGCTATTCTTAATTTTGTGTAAGTATTTACATATTAGAGAAAGATTTTCCTGTTTTCAATTTAAATTTTATGTCTTTATTAAAATTGGTTGATATTTTCCTGCTTGAATCATATTTCATACATTGCCTAAACATTTTCGGAACTCGTTTAACATATATTGCCTAAACATATTCGGCAGTTGTTTTACATATATTACTGAAACATTCGGCAATTATTTAACATATATTACTCATACATTTTCGGCAATTGTTTAACATACATTACTCAACATATTTGGCAATTGTTTAACATAGTATATTACTCGAACTTATTCAGCAATTGTATAACATTTATTACTCAAACATATTCGGCCATTGTTTAACATATTGCCCAAACATCTTCGGTAATAATTTAACATACTATATGGCCCAATCTTATGCGGCAATCATTTTACATATATTGCCCAAACATTTTCGGCATTTGTTAAATGTATTTCCAAAACATTTTTGGCAATCGTTTAACATAGATTACCCAAACATATTGGGCAATCTTTTTACATATATTTCTCTAACATTTTCGGGAATTGTTACGTGTGTTGCCTAAATATTTTCGGCAATCGTTCCGTATACATTGCCCACATTTTTTGCCAATCGTTTTACATACATTTCCCAAATATTTTGGACAATTGTTTCGTACATACAGCCCGAGCATACATGTATAGACATATGTAATGTATATGTAATCATTTATAGGAACTCTGTTAGTTCATGTTGCAGAGTGATAATAATAATAATAATAATAATAATAATAATAATAATAATAATATTATTATTATTATTAGTAGTAGTAGTAGTAGTAGTAGTAGTAGTAGTAGAAGAGAGAGAGAGAGAGAGAGAGAGAGAGAGAGAGAGAGAGAGAGATTCGCAGATGCAACTGACCGGTCTCAATCCATGCCATCCCTATGGGTTAAAGCACGTCAGTGTTCGTCCTGAATTCGTAGTTTCCGTGGTTCGAGCCCATTAGCCGACGAATTTCATATCAATTAGAAAATTTCCCTTCGGTTAACACATATGCAAATGTATTAATTCCGAGGTAGTGCGAATTAGATGTTAAAGGACATTTGTAGCTTAATGCTTGTATTAATAATAATAATAATAATAATAATACATAGTTAAATTCCTGTAATGTCTACTGTAGTCTGTGCTGTAATCTGGCTCCAGATAAATGATTATTTGCTTTATTTATTTATTTATTTATTTTATTTATTTATTTCTTTATTTATTTATTTATTTTAGAAGCGCAGAATTAGGTTCTGCAGCGGGCAGCTTAAGTAGTACCTACAAAATAAATAAATGAATAAATAAACAAAAGAAAAAAACATGCCTAGAAAAGAGAAGAGGGATGAAAAAAATTTCCTCACGGCCGCAGGAGCGCAATTCATTTATTTATTTAATAAAAATAATGTCAGATTTTTCACCCCTTCGAGTTCTTAATTATGCAAAGAACTCGACAGAGGCTCGTTCCCATGCAAAGTGAGCGGATTGTATTATTTAGATTTCACCTGCCTTATTTAAGAAAAGCTAAACTCTCTCTCTCCTTCGTCTCTCTCTCTCCTCTGTCCCTCTCGTCCCCTCCTCATCGGTCTGCTCTCTCTCTCTTCATCCTTCCTCTCTTCTCTCTCACAATGAACAACAGAAGGGAATAAGATTCTCTCTCTCTCAATGAAACAGCAGTGGAGGAAAAGATTCTCTCTCTCTCTCTCTCTCTCTCTCTCTCTCTCTCTCTCAGTCCTTTTGTCTATACACCTGGTATGCTAGGTAATAATAGTGCCTTTGTAATCCTTGTAGTCTTTGTATCAGTCCTCTTTCCCTTCTATATTCATATATATATATATATATATATATATATATATATATATATATATATATATTATATTGCGTGTGTGTGTTTGTTGACCTTTTAAAGAATTTAGAAAAAAAAATTCTTATTCCACTATTTTCTTTTGGGGAGAGAGAGAGAGAGAGAGAGAGCGAGAGAGAGAGATGAGAGAGAGAGAGAGAGAGAGAGAAGAGAGAGAGAGAGAGAGAGAGAATGACTGTTTAAAGCAACATGTCATGAGGATAGATAGTTAAGGCACCCGAAATCTTGCTTCTGGTAAGATACCTAAAGCCATTATATATAATTATAGTACGTAGAGAGGTCTGAAGGTTAAGAGCTTTCTTAGTGGGAGACCGCAAGTTGTTTTCATGCCTTGTCCGTCTGGACTAGCTTCGTTTTCTTTTTATTTATGTATTTTTTTTATTTTAAAGATTGCTTAATGTCATTCATTATTTTGCAATAAAAGGCAAAACGAAACGTTGGATTGTGTGTGGATATTTTATCTTATATTTGTGTGTGTGTGTGTGTGTGTGTGTGTGTGTGTGTATATATATATATATATATATATATATATATATATATGAATGTGGGTATGTATGTGTATATATATATGTATTTATGTAAATATAACCTTGTAAGTATAACCTTCTCACGGTTTATTTTGCTATTAACAAATGCTCCGTTTTCAGT